>NW_027041163.1:0-335745 GCF_037179485.1 Ochlerotatus camptorhynchus
GAGAGAGAGAGAGAGAGAGAGAGAGAGAGAGAGAGAGAGAGAGAGAGAGAGAGAGAGAGAGAGAGAGAGAGAGAGAGAGAGAGAGAGAGAGAGAGAGAGAGAGAGAGAGAGAGAGAGAGAGAGCGGACGAGACCGGACTGGACTGCTTGACGATCAAGCAGAGAATGATGATTAATGATGTAAAGGGTAGAACAATCACTCAAAGTATACCTTTCAAGTATCGGTACTAGAGTACGGTAGCTTCTGCTTTCAATCCAAGGCAAAAACACACATCCTGAAGCTGCAACGTGTTCAATGCAGTTTCCTCCGAATCGCGCTTGGCTGTATGCACATACGATGAGCTTCGAAGTACTCGCGGGTGTTCTCCCACTGACAGAGCGTTTCGCGGAACTGTCCTTCCGGTTTCTTATCCGTTGTGAAGTAATGAACCCATTGGTAATAGAAAACTTTGAGAAGCTGCTCGACTGAAATCCTCAAACAAGATTCACGAGTCTCTATTACGAGAATATGACGCTGGATATTGGCCCTTCTTCATTCAATTCCAATCGTGTTTGCCTCCAAGACTTTTAAAGTTCCTCTGTAAATTTTGATCTGATCATGTTGCAAGAAATCCGTGGAATACCAGATCACCATCGGTCGATGGTTGTTCCCTCTATTTTTGCAATCAAGTACCACCATGTCAGTAACAATAGGAGTTTTTTTTTTCATATATGGGTCAATTATAAACGCTTCCACTGGATTTGGAGTATTCAACGAATTTCATAGCGCCTCTTATAAACTGCAGAAACCATGCTCCGTATGCGTTGCAGAACTAGCAGCTATATTTTACGCAGTAGAGCGAATTGCCTCACTGTCTTTACGGATAGTCTTAGCTCGTTGGAGGCTTTTTGTTCAATGAGGCCAATGAAGCACTCCTCGTATTTCCTGCCTGAAAAACGATCTAAACTGAGTGCTTTATCTAACTACTCCTATACTATCACCTTAGTTTGGGTCCCATCTCATTGCTCAATTCCGGGTAATGAGAAAGCGGACTCGCTAGCTAAGGTGGGCGCTATGGAAGGCGATATTTTTGATCGACAAATCGCCTTTGCGGAATTTTTTTCAATTACCCGTCAGCACGTCCTCACCAACTGGCAACAAAAATGGAATGAGAGTGAACCGGGAAGATGGTTACATTCTATTCTCCCACAGGTGTCGAACAAGCCGTGGTTCAAAGGATTGGACATGAGCCGTGACTTTATACGTGCCATGTCAAGGCTCATGTCCAATCACTACTAGTTAGACTCGCATGTCTTCCGAATCGGGCTCGCAGGCAGCAATTTGTGCGCAATTAGTGGCTATCGCGATATTGACCACGTGCTTTGGTCATGCACCCTCCATTGTGTTGCTAGATCCGAGTAATCCGCTTCCCTCAGGGCCCGAGGAAAACAACCTTTGCGACGCGTTAGAGACATCTTGGTGAGCCGAGATCTCGACTATTTTGTAAGTGCTAGTGTCTTTGTTTTTAGATTACCGTGGTGTTTAGCTCCGTTAAATTGTAGAAAAATAATGACAGGTAATGTTTGTGAGTGTTGTGCAGTTTTCTCCGTTGTAAAACTCCCTAGTAGGCAGAGGTAGAGCAGCTTACTGTAGAACGCAACAATCCACCCCACCGAAAATTGCAAAAACCGCCACCAGATGGACGAACAACTGCCTGTTGGGAGGCCATGGGGGGTGGCGATAGAGATGGCCATTTTAAATGGAGGATAACGGGCACGACAAACTGGCGATGAACGACGAATGGCTCGGGTCACTGGCCGACAGCCTGGAGCAGTGATCCAATGACTCACTCAACTTTTAAATTAATAATCACTGATCGTAAGACCACCAGCGAAAACGGTTGATCAAGCAAGCAAGCTAGCAAAATTTACTTTGAGCTTGAGCTTGATTGACCGCCCACGGTTGCTACTCTGTTATTGCCAGATCAGCTGTAATTACACAGAGAACCAATAGACGATGCTTGGGACTAGCAATCATCCTCAATGTGTAAAAACTGGTGACCTTAAATTAGGCAATACCAGCGCCGGCCGCACCCGAACACAGGTCAAGAAAGGAGTGGGAAGGATTGTGTTGACATGACACTCGCTTTGATGGAAGCCGAGAACACCTCTGCACTTCCACGAGGAATCACTGGGATGTTGGATAAGAGGGTTGGGTTTGCAGCAGGGTTCGTTTTGGTAAACGATAAGCTGAATTAATGTCCTGACGATCATAAATATAAAGCGAAGGATCTTGGGACTAAACCCACGGTCTTCTGCTCAGTAAGCAAAAACGTTTGCCACTAGGCAGACGAGCACCTTTTTAATCACCGAGTTGCTGTTATTACCATGTAGTCATAATAACAAATAAAACGATTGACGAATCTTGAATGTGGATGGGCCTGAGATTAGACTCATGATGTTCTGCTCAGTAAGCAAAAACGGTTGCTCTAAGGCCACCGAGCCCCTCATATCACATAATACCGTTGCTCAAATTTGTGTCTCCATTCAATCCCGGAACCAACGACAACAACGAGTTTCGCAAAATACACGATACACAAGCGATTTTACCATAAATCTCTTTGATATGTAAGGACCTGGGACCACGTTTTTCTGCTCAGTAAGCAGGCCGCTGTAACCGACGATCTTTCAAATCCGAAAACCAAGATTGCAAATACTCATTTCAGTTAAAACAATGTTTTCGGAATAATAAAACCAAAAGATGGTATGATGGCATGTTTTACTTGTAACTTACAAGAAGAGATTACAAAGTATGCGCTTGAAACATAAAACCTGTAAATTTTGCTTTCTTTGAGTCACAATCAGCGATTTTCTGATCGCTGAGTGAGTGAGTGAGTGAGTGAGTGAGTGTGTGAAAAATCGCTGATTGTGACTCTCATGAAGTGAAATAAACAGTTTTAATATATCAAACACACTCTTTGCAACCTCTTCTTGTATCCCACCAATTCAAAATATGATCATGGCATCTAATTATTTCACAATTAAAAAAAACATTGTTTTAGCCGAAATGAGTATTTGCAACCTTGCCGAAAACTAAAAACTACGAAAAAGTACTTAGACCTTCATTAAGTTCCACTTTCACGCGACGTTCAATGTTTCAATTTGCTCTTTACGTATTGTTCAGGCTATAAATAGGCCCTTTTCAAAAGTTACGTAAGAAATACGCACAATCGTCGCCTACCTCGTAAAACTGGTTCCAAACGACAACAAAGGCATAAGCAACGATGGATTGTTGAACTTTGCTGGCTCCGGTGGTGTAGTGCACAGAAAAAAAATGTAATATCGATCAACGTAATTCAAGCTGATGCATGAAATAATGATGTAATTGTAATTTTGTAATTTATCAGCACCCACCCTGGTCGACCACTGTAAACCAATCTGCCGTTAAGCGAGTGTGTACCTACTGAAACCTGGCCGTAGGCCTATGCTAGACCGTATTGCATAACGACTTTCTTCCACTAGCAGGCCTGTTTCTGTTTGCACAGACAGTCCCACTAGTTTCCGATACATTTATAGGGGATAGTAGGAGATTAAAAGAATGGAGAAGAGTTATAGAGGTTTTTTGTTGTTGTTTTGCTGAAAAGAGAGAAACAGAACTATACGAAATTACACCTGCTGAAAAAAAGATAAGTCTATTATTTTGGTTAGTGATCGTTTAGATTTGTTGTGTTTAGGGCAAGCTAGCTAAATTTACTTTGAATAGCGAAACAATGTGAAAACATTAAGTAATAGTGGAAACAGTGAAAAGTGTGAGGAGAAAGTCAAGAACAACAGGTAAACCGCAATAATTACCATTTTGGTTAAAATGGTTCTTATGCCAAATGTATTTGACCATTAGGACCCCGCTGTATTTAGTACAGATCACCTGTACACAGTGAAGTTCCGGTAGACGTACCGGTAGGTTACACTGTCACTGCCTGCCGGCCCGAGTTCGTCACCAACTCATAGGCCCAGGAAGTGTAACCTGGTGCTCGTCATCACCACCCCGTACAGCAAGCGCGCGAAGGAGGTACACGACGAGGAAGCGGAGAGGAAGCGGTCGACGATCGAAGACACGTGGTGGAGGTGTTGCGAGGAGCCCCGACGAAGAAAACAGGTCAGATAGATTGTAAGAAAGTGTTTGTCTTTTTCATTAGAGTGTCGCTTAGTTCGAGATCAAGAGCACATTGCTCTCCAAACTCTGTGTTCTCAATCCCTTCCCTGACATACAATTGTTACAATATAAGTTTGTAAGTTTGTAATCCAATCACTGAATATCGGCTCCGCAAAGCTACAGCAAATGAGCCTGGAAAAATAAACGCAATATAAAAAAATAAATAAATCAACGTTCATCGATTTTTTTCTCTCTGTTTACTCCGTTTACTACCTTTGAGAATATGCATATTGGACGTCAGTTTTCACGTTTTCACGAGCAACTAAACATCAGCAAGAAAACGACTGCAAAGAAGCGGTTGAACCTCAGTAGAAGGATTCAGTTATGATTTCCAACCATTTATCGCGAAAAGCACTTCTAATATGAATCTTTTCTTACAAAAATGGTCACCACTAGACCACAGATTTTTTTTTTACATCCGTCCATAGTCCGGGTACCCCCAAGGAAGTGGCCAAATAGATCGAATTAAGTGTCCAAGACTAGAAAATTTGGTCATTTGTAAGAAGGGTTCGATCTCACCATAGGTGGATGAATTGAAATCACGCGTATTGCTCCAGCAGGAAATCAATCGGTAGTATGGGGAGGAGAGTTTGGGGAAAACTTGTTTACCCATTTATTCTACGCCCAACATCGTTTGAGCGTGATAAATTTTCATATCTACGTTTCAGCCGATATGCATTGCGATTCTTAGAAAATGTCCGCCTTTTTCGTCGGTGACATTATTCGATTATTTGTGTATGCGTGTGCGGGTGGAATACCGCTCAAGGACATCCGTTTATTCTGCTTATCAAGGTAGCTCGTATTTGAATTTCGATGGAAATCTTTAATGTTCTACAATGTTCTCGCCACATGATACCTACGCGACGACGGCCGGAGGTAATCTACATCAGCGTCGTGCCAAATTTAATGCAAAGCCCACCCGGGCTCGATCACTCTACAGACTATTCTGAAAACAGACCCAAAGTGTACCAGGACAGTGTTTGCCTACAAGCAATGTACGACATCACTGCTTCCGGTAATCCAGGTGCCATTATTCATTAGACCCGTCGACTGAGACTATGTACTAGGCGTTAATTCGAATAATGAACCTCACCCCGGCGAAATTAAATTCACCTCACATCGTAAGCCGCGGTCTTACGAACGACGTCGATGATAGGTCGCCGGCGAAGGGTTCAAAATTTCTGCTTCGTTTTTTTACCGCTGCTTCTTAAATGACACACACACACACACACACACGTAGGTTTGGGGGGAGAATGGGAGACAGTTGGAAAAACAAGGTCAGTTTGGTAATATAGCAGCAGCAGTCGGAAAAGCACACTTCACGTGATACCAACAATGTTGTGTTCGCATTTTAAAGTTCGCTGCGGCACGCTGTTCCAGCGTGTAAAGCAATGTATGGGGGTTGAAAAACCGGAAACGACACAACACGGTAGCGAGGACGAGCGTCGTACCTACTATATTGTACTGCACTGGTACGGAACTGGTTTAAGAAGGAAACTGTCGGTTCGGGCGACACCGAATCTAATTTAATTGTTAATGCTTTATATGTTTACTTTTTTCCTTTAGATCCAGAGGTAAAGGCGCTGCTCCCAAGCAAGAATATGCTGGAGGTGGTGGGTTTGATTCACGGTGCGGTCAAAGAATTTTAGGGTTGGCAATATACGAATGCAGATGCTCTGGAATTAAAAACTGTAAGTGTTCAAAGAACTTTGAATCGAGAACAGGCGCAAAGTTCCAGTTGGGACGTAATAGCCATAAAGAAAATTATGTTTATTTTCCGGTTGGCATTTTTATGAGGCTTTTGGCACACATACGCACAGACACATATCTATATCGGCAGGTTTCAGTACGTGCGAAAAGAACGACATGGGAGTTTTTGGGACTTGGATGTGGATGGAGCCATCACCATGTTGGCACCTGTAGCTTGTCGTTTCACGTTTCCTCACATTTGCACCCTAGCCATCCGACCGAAAATCTGTTGTAATGTGATTAAATTATTTTCGTTTACATGGTGGATTAAATTTTTAAGCATCATCGGACAGCAAAAGGAGGGGGCTTTGTTTAATATAATCGGTACGCGATCTGGATAAAATACGCACGATGACACAGTTGATGGGATTTATCCAGCGATATTTCGGGATTTAAATCAGGGAAATCGCACATGCGAAGTACGTACTTTGCACAGTTATTGAATTAACAGCAATTTGTGGAGTTAATTAGTTGGAGAATTAACATGATACGAATGTATTGAAGTGGGAATAATACCCTTTTGATACGATTTTGCTAAGATGACATTGGTTGGGTTTTCTATAAAAAAAAAAGTGGTGAAAGCTCTTTGGCTTTCCAGAACGTAATTTTATGATAATAGCTTGTTTAACCCGGGGTTAAACAAACGTCACGTCGGTCATAGTTTGTTATGATGTAAGAAGCACGATAGCCTGAACAATGCGTAAAGAGCAAATCGAAACATTGAACGTCACGTAAAAGTGGAACTTACTGAAGGCCTATGTGCTTTTTCGTAGCCATAGTTTTTGGATTTGAAAGATCGTCGTTTGCAGTGGCTTGCTTACTGAGCTGAAAATCGTGGTCATAGGAACTTTCATATTGAAGAGATTTATGGTCAAATAGCATGAAGTAATGAAGTAAGGAAATTGGGTTGTTAGCGGAATGCTTTAAATGAAACAGCAAAATAGGGTATTCTTCCATTTAATTCCACTTAATTATGGAGTAAGTATGGAGCTCCAAAGTTTTACTTTCATTTCATCGATCAGTGGTAGACGGTAGTATTTCCGGTTGATCGCCTTGTTAGCGGCATGTCTGCGGTCGCCAAAGGCAAAGACGGCTTCCAGTTGGTCGTGATCATGAGGAGACCATGTTCACGACCAACCGAAAGTCGTCTTTGCCTCTGGCGACCGCAGATATGCCGCTAATCCACTCCGGAGACTTGAAGACTCGCTCTATTATGCCTTGGGTTTCCATCTCCTGTAGTCTGTTTCGCGCACCCTCTCTGAAGTCTGCGGGAACGTTGTAATAGGCGTTTTTTATTGGAACAATTATTATTATTATTATCTCTATTTAGGAGATTTTCAGCCGCAGGCTGGTTCATCTCCGGGAAATATTGGAACAACGCTCCTGTCTACGCTAAACTTGATTTTGATTCCCGGCCTTTTGGGAAACTCTTGAGCGTTATCCGAGTTCTCGCAACGGGAACAACGATAGCGACGTCCATCAGACCGCTTGTCGGAGCTGCGCTATCGCTTTGGCTGACGCGTATCATCTCGACAATCCTCTCTCCCACGCTTTCGATGCATTTCGGTAGGCTGTTTGCAATTTCCCCGACGAACTGCCGAAATGTCGGAACCACTTGGCTGCGCCATTTCCGCTTCGTAAGCCTTTTCCCTCGTCGCTGATTGGACGATGAAATTCACATCGTAGTTGTAAATCCTCGCTGTTTTGGTGAGATCCCTGTTTCGGAGTCCTTTCAGCAATTGGGCTCTGACAAAACGCTCTTGGTCAGTGGGACTGTAGCCGCATAATCTTACCTTCTCTTGAAGTCTGGCGTGGAATACTACCACGGATTCTCCAGGCCAGTGAAGCAAAATATCATGACACTCACTCGACACTTGTCCACGCATCAACCGACTATCGCTGACAAAACGCTTTGTCACGCAGTGAGAGGTAGAGCCATGGCAAACAACAATCACCAGTTAATGGTCGCTTCTCACAAGTAAAACATTACACTCGCTGCTGATGATGAAAAGCTCAACGAAAACAGTGAAGACTTCTGTAGTACGATGATGAGAAAAAGCGAAACGACAGTTGAAAATGAAAACAATGCCTACACGAAACGAAAATCAATTATTTTATTCACGTGTTTCACTTATACATCAGCCTTATACATTCCATAAGACAAACCACATAGGTCCTATAAGAATGCATAAAAGGTATGTTTGACTGCTTACCCGAGCAAAGTCCAGCATCAAAATGACAGCAAATTGAAATCATGTTTTGATAGCAACATCAAACTGAAATCATAAATTGATTTCAGTTTACGCAATTGACAAATTTGATACCTAATTTTGTTTTCATTTTGCTGTACATTTACTTTTCAGAAATATGTTGTTGCGAGTTTGGTTTCATGGCCTTAGCATAACATCAAACTCAAAACTTGTTTTGTTATCAACAGGAAAAATGGATATCAAATTTAGTTTTCAGTTTGCTCTCACTGATAGCAGAAATAGTGTTCAATATGATGTCACAGGAAGATTTGTTTGCTCTCAATTGTGATATTTTAACCGTTAAAACGACCAAAACGACAGCAACCTAAGTAATCATTATCAGCGAAATCACAACATCAAATTTAGATTTCAATTTGATCTCAGACTTTGCTTGGGTATACATTTCATTTGACACATGATCTTCATTAACATTTTGCAAGGCGTCTGCTTATTAGGTGCCTTATAAATTTGATGAATAATCAGCAATTGAAATTTGCCAAAAGGTAGGTATAAGGAGATTTCTATCCGTGTACGCATTCCAAGCTTGTCTCGGCAGGTGGAACTGTGTGAGTTATAAACAAAGCAGCCATCATTAAACGGAAGCTCACCAACACGCTCACATAAGCAAGCAAAGTAGCAACTGCTTCAAAACGAGCACAGATGAGTGTCATGAATGTCGGGAATGACCAGATCGGTGATGGATCACCACAGATGACGAAATTCACCAGTTGCTTTTTATTTCTTTTGTCAACTTAATGGATGGTCATGGAGAGAGCTTCAACGAGCACATTGATAGGAATGTACAAAGCGTTACCACCATCAGCTGTTTGATGATGGTGATTGTGATAGGTCACAGCTCTGCTCCAGGCCCTTGCATCATTCCGGCGAACCCCTCGTGTTCCACTGCTATATCCGTCATGGACTGTAGGTACCGTTGGATATTGTTCACGAACGCTGGATAGCAGTCGGGTTCTGCCAGGCTCGGTCGCAGCTTGGCAGCTCTCGCAATGTCATTTCGTCATGCTCCTGATTGCTTTCACAGCCTGTTTCACTTCCGCTCGGTTCCTGACTCCGGTCATCCGAATACACTGAGCTATCGATGTTGTGCGGCTCATCGTGCTCACTATCCGAACTATCTGCGGCTCGCATGAACTTTCCATCTCGAGAATAGGGATATCTCCGTTTCTTATCGATTTTTTTTTCGCTATCGTAACCTGTAATTTACAAACAACGCAATGTTAAAACTTGCAAGCGATAAACAGAAACGGTTTGTAAATCGGTCAGGAGTTTTCATAGCATTTTCCGCGGTCTATGACGAGCGTAAAATCAAGCCTATACAATCGTTCCGATTCATAAGGTTGTCTAGTTTTCTCTTTTAGTTTAGCTAAATATTTGGTTTTTTAGTTAGGTAGGTTACGATCAGGCATGGAAAATCATTGGCATTCATTTCATACATTCATTAACATTCATTTGCCTCTAACTTTTGTCATCAACAGCATTTCACAAAATGATATATAGAGCTTTTGTAGGTTTTGTTATTAGCTACAACTTTTGCTCATAACTCAAATCTGTATCTTTTATGCATCACGAACTAGAGCGGGCAGAACTTGTTACTGTTTTTCAGTGAATGTAAAATACATTCACTGAAAAACAGTAGTGGCTTCTGTTCGCTCTTGTTCATCGTGCATCAGAGATACAGATTTGACTGGTTAACTAAAGTTGTAGCTAATAACAGTACCTATAAAAGCTACATACATCATTTTGTGGAATGCTGTTGATGACAAAAGTTAGAGGCAAATGAATGTAAATGAATGTATGAAATGAATGCAAATGATTGTCCATGCCTGGTTACCATTCTACACATTGTAGTTTCATTTTTATACCATAGATCTTGACATTTTTACCTAGGGGATGAGTACTTACGGGGGTTAGTTATTTAATGGGAATGAAACTGATGAAGACTGCACATTGTAGTCGAAATACAAATCGCTTGTTTATGGTGTATTTTGCAAAACTTGTCGTCGTCGGTGCCGGGTTGGAATGGTTACAGCAACTCGAGTAACGGTAGATGATATATGAGGGGCTCGATGACCTTAGATTGACCGTTTTTGGCTACTGAGCAGAACATCATGAGTCTTATATCAGACCCATCCACATTCAAGATTCGCCAATTGCTTTATTTGTTAATATAACTACATGGTAAAAACAACATCTCGACGATTAAAAAGGAGCTCGATTGCATAGTGCCTGAGCAGAAGACCGTGGGTTCAATCCCAAGATTCTTCGCCTTATATGATCATTAGGACATCAATGCAGCTTATCGTTTACCAAAACGAACCCTACTGCACATCCAAAAAATCTTACCCAACATCCCAGTGATTTCTCGTGGAAGTGCAGAGGACTCCTCGGCTTCCATCGGAGCGAGTGTCACGTTAACACATTCCTACCCATTCATTTTTAGACCTGCGTTTGAGAACAACCGGAGCTGGTATTACTTAGTTTGAGATCACCAGTTTTTACACATTGAGGATGGTTGCTGGTCTCAATCATCGTCTATTGATTCTCTGTGTAATTACAGCTGATCAATAACAGAGTAGCAACCGTGGGTGGTCAATCATGCTCATGCTGATACTCAAATCTGGTTAATGCTCTTTGCTTTGAAGTAAACAATTATAAACCGTTATCGTTTTTAAACTTTGGAACAGGTCAAATCTATAAGACACCTTTCAACTAAGATTACTCGAAGAGATACTTCAAATTATATATGCAATAACATCGGTTAAATGTAGGCTTTAGCGGTTGTACCTTATGGCCTTCCAACGACGGTTTGCAACTAGGACCCAACAACGGTCTATGCGCTCAATCCAACTGCCATACAAACGCCAGAAACATCATGTACTTAGCTTACCATTCAGCCTATGGCCTTGATGTCCTCTGCTGTCCGAAGAAGTCGTCTCCACTCTACTCGATCCATGGTCACACTTCACCAGCCTCGTAGTCTGCGAAGGGTCCGCAGGTCTCCTTCTACTTGGTCGATCCACCTTGCCCGCTGCGCGTCTCTTCTTCTTGTTCCTGTTGGGTCGCTTTCTAGAACCATTTTCACTGGGTCGTCATGCGGCATTCTTACGACGTGCCCAGCCCACCGTAGTCGCCCAATTTTTGCAATGTGGACGATGGATGGTTCTCCCAACAGCTGGTGCAATTCGTGGTTCATTCGCCTCCTCCACGTTCCGTCATCCATCTGCACTCCACCGTAAAATGAACGCAACAACTTCCGTTCGAAAACACCAAGGGCGCGTTAGTCCTCGACGAGCATAGTCCAGGTCTCGTGGCCGTAGAGTACCGTCGGTATATTAACCCTTGTAGATAGTCAACTTCGTGCGGCGGCGAATTTTATTCGACCGGAGCGTCCTCCGGAGTTCAAAGTAGGCACGATTCCCTGCCATAATGCGTCTTTGAATTTCTCTGCTGGAATATTTTTCGGTGGTCACCACTGATTCCAAATACACGAAGTCATCGACCATCTCGATTTCGAAACCGTCAATCTGAACTCGGGGTGGGAGGCTTACATTGTCTTCCCTAGAACCTCTTCCTCTGATGTATTTCGTCTTCGACGCGTTGATGGCAAGTCCAATCCGCCAGCTACAGCGTTCAGTCTGATGTACGTTTCCGCCATCGTCTCAAAGTTCCGTGCCATGATGTCGATGTTATCGGCGAAGCCAAGAAGCTGGATGGACGTCCTGAAGATCGTGCCACTCTGCCGATCACACCTTCTAACGCGATGTTGAATAGCAGACACGAAAGTCCATCACCTTGCCGTAACCCCCTTCGAAATTCAAAGGGACTCGAGAGTGTCCCCGATACTCGAACGACGCTCCATCGGCACCTTAACCAATAGCGTCAGTTTATCCGGATATTTGTACCCGTGCATAATCTGCCATAGCTGATCTCGATAGATTGTGTCGTATGCGGATTTGGAATCGATTATTGGAGTGGCCGCAATGGCATTGGAAAAAGAACTCGGATCGGGAAGTAATAAAACACGTGTGTACTGAACGTGAACAACAAAAGGAATGACAGTTTTATTCAGCGGAAGTAATACAGATGATAACAAACATATGTATCATGGTTTCTCTCTAGTTGATGAAGTTGTCGCCGCTTGGGGGGCTCAACACTCCTCCTCAACTTCAACAGACTTTACTCCGATAGCCGCCCGAAGTTTCCCTAGCTTCACTGCTGCCAGCAGCTTAGTCAGGATGTCCGCCTCCATAAGTTCTGTAGGGCAGTACTTGATGGACACGACACCGTTTGCCACAAGATCCTTCACGAAGCAGTATTTGGTGTCAATGTGCTTCGACTTTCGTGAAGCGCGTTCCGTAGCAGTGAGAGCAATGCAGCTCTGGTTATCCTCATGAACTGCAATGGGATACGCCATGGACACACCCAGATCAGCCATTAGCTTGCGCAGCCACTGTAACTCCTGCAGACAGTCAGCCAAAGCGATATACTCAGCCTCGGTGCTGGACAGCGCCACGCTGGTTTGCTTTCGGCAACCCCAAGCAACACACATGTTCTTTAACAGTTTATATAACCTTTGTTTGACTGGTTTTGGTTCTATAGCAGTTTACTCAACAGAATTTTATGAATTTGTGTTACTTGGGACACCATTGTATGAGTCCACCACCAAACTTGAACAGAAAGCCAGTATTGGATTTTCGGTCCGTCACTTCACCCGCCCAATCGGCATCTACGAAACATTCCAGCTTCAGTTCCTCGTTAGCACCTAGGTATAACTCGTGGTTGATTGTCCCCTTCAAATACCGAAGCACCTTTTTGGCCTCGATCCAGTCGGCCTTCCCTGGTTTGGATACACGCCGCCCAAGGACAGAAGTAGCGATTGAAATGTCCGGACGACTGTTTATGGCAACATACAACAACGCACCGATTAGGCTTTGGAATTTATCCTTCTCCGCAGGCTCATCGCTCTCCTCCTGCTGTTGTTGTAGGTAACCACTCGCCATCGGGACCCGTGATGTGTTAGCCTTCTCCATTCCAAATCGTATGAGTGTTTTTGATATGTACGATTTCTGGTTGAGAACATACGCACCGGCTTGTTTTCGGACCTGAATCCCCAAGAAGCACGAAAGTTCTCCCAACTCGGTGATTTTGAAGTTCCGCGCCAACACCTCGACCACTGCTTGGTATTCCTGCTCCGTGTTGCAGGTGATGATGAGATCGTCTACGTATAGTAGCACATACACGTAGCGACCGTTGATCTGCTTCATATAGAGACATGGATCCGCTTTCGACTGTTGGAATCCAATCTCCTTCAGAACTATGTATGTATGTATATGTATGTATGTATATACAATCCAACTTCCACTGTCCGGCAGTGTTTTTATGGAAGAAAAATGTTTGCAATATAATCTATCATTATTATACTTATCTCATTGCAAACAATTTTAACCCGGAAGTTGAAAGGTGATAGCTCTGTTGAGATTCAGTAACCCATTTCAGAATGTCTGGTCACTCACGTCCATTCCGAGGTTACTTTCACTTACAACAAGCCCCGCATACACGTAGTACCGATATAAAATGTATATTGGTACTGCGTGTACACTTCCATCATCAAAGCAATTCCTGCTTTGTAGATGGCACGTATTTAGTAGGATGAATTTCATATTTTTATATCTAGTTGTAATCAGTTAGATCTCACCGCTTATGTATTGTGTCCTCGACGTGGAAGCATCGTAGTCTAATCTGCAAATTCATCTTTCCCGGTTTTTGTCCAGGGGCAGAACGCCAATGCTTCCGGAAGTGGAGGCGTAGCACCGGAACACACTAGCACGACGCTACAGCAACACAACTATTCAAACAAAATTCTAGCCCGGGAATTTTCACAATAATTCACAATATTAAAACACTGATAAATTAATCATAATGAATCTATATACACATGATAATAATAAAAACGAATTACTTTTTGCCTTAGTACAAGCCAAAAAGCACGCGGAAAATACGGAATTTGTGACAGCGAAATTAAAACCGACCGTTTGCGGGCAGAGCCTACTGCGCCAACTCAATCCAATCTCCTTCAGAACTGCATCGATTTTTCGGTTCCATACGCGGGCAGCCTGTTTTAGCCCATACAAGCTGCGTTTGAGACGGCATACCCTGGTTGGATCCTCGGTCTCGAACCCAGGAGGCTGTTTCATGAATATCTCCTCCTGTAATTCGCCATAGAGATATGCTGTTTTAATGTCGACGTGCCTTGCCAACATTTTCCGGCTGCTAGCCACTGTGAGAACCGCACGGAAGGTGGTTTGTTTTACCACTGGTGCAAAAACCTGGTCGTACTCGCTGCCAAACTTCTGGCAAAACCCTTGAGCGACGAACCGGGCTTTGAAACGAACGACGTCCCCGTCGGCGCTTTCCTTGCGCTTGTACACCCATCTTGACCCGATGGCCCTACTACCTGTAGGCAACTCGACGACGTCCCAGGTACCGTTCTCCAGTAATGAAGCCATTTCTTCCGCCATAGCCGCCTTCCACTTATAATTCTCAGGACTAGCCATCGCTTCTGCATTATTTCGCGGTTCACACGCCACCTCTGCAGCTAATCCAATTGTATCTCGATATCTTTCCGGTGGTACTCCGATGTTCGTTCTGGCAGAACGTCGCAAGCCGCAAGGAACTTCACCTAACTCTTCCTGTCCTGATTCGTTATCAACGCCTAGAAAACGACCATCGCCGCCTTCGTCCGAGCCGTCATCACATCCGAAAAATTCTTCTTCCGACTCGATGCTTTGGTTTCGCACGTCATCTCCCAGTTCATCCAAAGGAACCGCGTTATTGGGCGTACTTCCTACCTGTACGAACATCTCTTTGTCCACACCTCGTTTGATTGCCTCCGACTGGCCGCAGGTAGCATCATGTGGCTTCGCTTCGTTGAACTCTAAAAACTGAACATCTCGGCTCACTACAATCCGGCCGGTACACACATCCAGTAGCCGGTAAGCCTTATGCTCGGAAGAGTATCCGACGAAGGTGAGTTTTTCAGCTTTAACCTCGAACTTCTTTCGTTTCTGATGGGGAATCCAGGCGTACGCAGCACATCCGAAGATCTTCATGCCCTTCAGGTCCGGCTTCCTGCCGAACCAAAGCTCGAACGGAGTTTTGTCGACAGCAGCGGACGGCAACCTATTTTGAATGTAGGCGGCCGTATTCACCGCCTCTGCCCAGAAGCGTTTGGGCAGCCCTGCATCGAGTAGCATACACAAACCCATTTCGTTGAGGGTCCTGTTTCGCCGCTCTGCCACCCCATTCTGTTGAGGAGCATACCCAGCGGTGTACTCAGGCTTTATTCCCTCCTCGGCAGAAAATTTACGGATACTGTTACTGATGTACTCACCTCCTCTGTCCGAGCGTATGGTCTTCGGCTTCTTACCTAGCTGGTTCTGGGTGAATCGGACGTAGTCACGAATCCTACCTTCAACCTCCAATTTTTCCTTGAGAAAATACACCATAGTGTACCTACTATGGTCGTCGATCAACGTCATATAGTACCTACAGCCGCCCGGAGTCTCCGTCATCGTACGCAGACGTCGCTGTGTACTATATCGAGCACCTCCTTTGACGTTTTCTTAGCTACCTGTGAAAAAGACGGCCTAGCCATCTTTGCCTTGACGCAGCACTCGCACGTCGCCCGGATTCCGCATTCACTGACGCACATTCCAGACACCAGACCCTTAAGCACCGCTTCCTTGATGGCTTCCAGATTCTTGTGGCCGAGCCGGCGATGCCACGTATGTTGGCATTTATCGGTGTGTCCTTTGTCACTCACTAACAACGAACGCTCACTGGCCAGATTCAACCGATACAGGCCACCTATTTTGTCCGCGACCGCCACGACTTTCTGTCCGTACATCAATTGGCACTGTTCCCCGTCGAACTCAGCACGCACGCCCTTGTTCGAAAGTTTTGCCACCGACACGAGATTGCTTTCGAGCTCCGGTGCAAAAATCACTTCCGTGAGCGTTACCAAAACGTTTTCGCCGCGATCGTTCACGCACTGTATGGTACAATCCCCGATGCCTTCTGTGCGAAGCATTTTTCCATCCGCCGCCGAAATAGTCGGTTGCGCACTTTTGTCCATCCGAACGAACAAATTTCTGTCGTTGGCCAATTCGACGTCGCACCGGAATCAATCAACCACGCACTCGCACCGAAATCACCCGACCGTACCATAAACGTAAACGACTCTGGGTCGTCTTCGCGCACTGTTTTTACTTTTTCTTTGCTCTTCTTCTTCGGATTTTTCTCCTCACTATTCTTCGCCGCAATGAACGCTCTGCAGTTCCGTTTGCGGTGTCCTTGCTTACCGCAATAGTAGCACGAAACATCAACAGATTTTTGCTGCTGCTGGCTGGATCCAACTCGTAGCGCCTGCTCCTCCGTTTCACCTTTCTGCTTTTCCGCCTCGTCGACGAGCTTCACTTTAACCAACTCAAGTGTGAGGTCATCTTCGTCCCGTGCCTCCAACGCTGTTGTCAACGGATTGAACGCGTCCGGAAGGCCACGAAGGATCAGCGCCACTTTAAAGCATTCGGTCATCTCGAAGCCCGAATTCTGGAGACGAGCGTAATGCTTCTCGATGCCGGCAAGATAACTTTCCATATCATCACCCACTCGGTAATTTGTAACCAGTTGGTTACAATCCGTGGATTTTCGTTTGTATTAGTTGTTGTTGTTTGGAAAATTCACGTATTTTAATTTAAAAGACAGAAGGCAACACACAGCAGCGAGAGGGTTAGTACCGCTGCAAAAACACTCGAACGATACTAAAGGGAGGACAATTAAGCTAAAAATGGAGAATGATCGGCAAAAGGCATGCGAGTGGCCATGTTGTAAAAGAAAAAACCTTCTAATTGGCAGAAGTAACCAGGCGTCCGTGTAGACCAGTTGAGTGTTAAGTGTAGTGCATATTTAATACAACACCCCCCCCCCCCCCCTTGTGGGGTTTGGGCTAGAAAGCCTACCTCCGTTCAGGTAATTGATTTTTATTATCCTGACGGAAATTTCCCTGACTGAATTTAATAATTCTCAGGACCTCTTGTGCTTTTGTACAACATGTACACCTCGTACCGTAAGCAAAACGGTTTTACACGGCTCGGCTCGGAAGTCAAGATGGCTTCCGAGCCTAATAGTAAATGATCCTCGATCGTCCGTCAGGGACGATTCCCTCAGGCCGGTGACCTTAATTGCCAAGGAGGGTCCCGTCTCGGCTCGACCAAGGTGGCCATGCCACGGTCAGCCGATTTTGTCAACGACGGAAGACGCCTGCCAGCCAAACGAGCCAGCAACGCCTGCTGAGCCGTATGTGGCTGATGAACGCCACCAGATCCGCCATTCTCCCAAAGCGGCAACTACACTGTCTGCAGCCCGCGCCGCAAGTTTCCGGCCACACGGTAGTGCAGGAGCAGCCGTGTGGGCCAACGCCAGCGTCGCGACGCTGAAGGAGAATCTGCTGCAACAGTGAGTACCGTACCGTTAACTCTCGCATACACGCCACATTCATGTGAAAACCCACACCCACACGCCACAGAAAAGGGCAAATAAATATGTTAGAAAATGTGAAGATTCCTGTGTTTCATACTTTGTCCGCGTAGCCCCTCCGAATACCCAGTAACATGCCGGCCCTGCGACACAGTTCAGGGGTCTCATGCTACTGAGCTAGTTACCCGGGAGTGTCTGGTAATGCCATAGTCACAAATTTTGGTTGGTGATTTGCTTGAGCAGCGTCACTTTCTGCCCCAGAGACGTTTTGTTGTGGTGCAGCTTGAGTGCATCCCACGTCTCTTTCGCTGTTGCTTTGTCGCGGATCAAATTGTACTGACTCTCGTCCACCAACAGCTGAATGGTGGCGAGCGTCTTTTCGTCGCCCTCTCTCCATGCACCGGTCACTGGATTCGGTGCGACTCCCGGGTCGACGTATTTCCACAGCTGCTCTCGCCGGAGCAGTGCCGTGACGGAGAAGGACCACGCCGGGTAATTAGAGTTATTCAGCTTGACAACTCTTGCCCACTCCATTCCGCGAGAAAGTTCTGGAAAAACACTACCGTTTTCTCACTCGCGACTTTCATGGAAATAATAATCCGACTCGAACTAAAGCAACCGAAAAACGATCCCGAACACTTCCCGCTAACGATCCGTAACGAAACCAACTGGGCCCATAACCTGTTGGAGTGGCCGCAATGGCATTGGAAAAAGAACTCGGATCAGGAAGTAATAAAACACGTGTGTACTGAACGTGAACAACAAAAGGAATGACAGTTTTATTCAGCGGAAGTAATACAGATGATAACAAACATATGTATCATGGTTTCTCTCTAGTTGATGAAGTTGTCGCCGCTTGGGGGGCTCAACATCGATGAACAAATGATGTGTAGGCACGTTGTATTCGCAGCATTTCTGCAGAACCTGCCGAATCTCGAAAAGTTGGTAAGTGGTAGCGCGGACACCCATGAATCCCGCCTGGTATTGCCCCACGAACTGTCTTGTAAATGGTGACAGGCGGCGGCATAGAATTTGGGAGAGTCCTTGTAGGCGGTGCTCAGCAGTGTGATCGCGCGGTAGTTGCAGCAATCCAACTTGTCGCTCTTTTTGTAGATTGGGCATACGACACCTTCCATCCACTGCTCCGGTAATATCTCCTCCTCTTGGCAATTACCCAGTGCAATGCTCTAGCCAGTGCGTCACCACCGTATTTTAATAGCTTACTTGGTAGTTGATCTACACCAGTTGCTTGGTTGTTCTTCAGCCCATCGATCTCCTCCTCAACTTCTTGAAGATCAGGGACCGGTTGCCTGTCGTCTTCTGCGCGTGCTCTAAGGTCTGTTGTCGTGCCACCTTCGTTTTCTGCTGCTTCGCCGTTAAGGTGCTCGTCATAGTACTGCTTCCACTATTCAATCACCTCACACTCGTTCGTCAGAAGGTTACCGTCCAAGACCTTGCATATATCAGCTTGCGGCACGTAGCCTTTGCGCGAACTATTTAGCTTCTCGTAGAACTTCCGTGTGTCGTTAACGCACTTGTCTATATCGCTCCACATTCAATCTCGTGCGGTGTTGCAGCATTCTCGCCCATGCTGCAATACTTACAGCGAATTCGTTTATTATTCAGTTCCAACCAGGATCGGGTACCAAGGTTCGGTCTGCTTGTTTTCTGACAAACGTCAGTTTGCTCGTTTGCTTTTAAAACCTAGCTCAAGTTGAGGTTCGCACTGACAAAAGTTCGATTTCGTACCGATAATAAACGAATTCGCTATTAGTGCCGCTGCAGCAGTACTACCTATGGCGGAACGGATGTCCCTCCAGCCATCTTCAAGAGAAGTTGCGCCAAGCTGCTCTTCCGTGGGTAGTGCAACTTCCAGCTGATGCGCGTAGTCCTGGCCCTGGGCAACTCAGGCGTCCCGTAAATGCTCAATATTGGGTCGCGGTGTTCGACTTTGACGGGTGTTATGCATCGTCGAGAGATTTGAGCGTATGAATACTGCAACTAGGTAGTGGTCCGAATCTATGTTCGCACTGCGGTACGTGCGGACGTTGATAATGTCGGAGAAGAATTTCCCGTCGATTAGAACGTGATCGATTTGGTTTTCTGTGTGTTGGTCAGATGATCTCCAGGTGGCTTTATGGATATGCTTGAAGGGGGAAAAAGTACTTAGGACTACCATACCACGGGAGACTCCAAAGTTCACGCTTCGTTGGCCGTTGTCGTTCGATACGGGATGCAGGCTGTTTCGCCCGATTGCCGGTCTATACATTGCCTCCCGTCCTACCTGAGCGTTCATGTCGCCGATGACGATTTTGACGTCCCGTTGCGAACAGCCGTCGTACACCTGCTCCAGCTGCGCATGGAACGCATCTTTCTCGTCGTCGGGTCTCCCTTCGTGTGGGCAGTGCACGTTGATGATGCTGTAGTTGAAGAAACGGTTCTAGCTCTCAGCTTGAGTTATTGATTTGGTTGCCTACTGGCGCGGCATGCCTGTAAGCCTTCGCGGTAGTGAATTCGCTGCACTGTACTACGGGCGGCATCATACATTTTACACAGATCGCGATCGGACATACCTGGCTTGCTTCTGATGGACCTCACGACCTTTCCATGGAGCTTATGGTTGGCAAATTTCACTCCGGCATTTAATTTGAGGCTTCCGATTCGTCGTCAAGGTTTCCCTGTACGTTTTGAGCACGCGCCATACGGTGTTTTTTTCTACGCTCCTCTTTCATGGTGACTATCTACAAATGAACTGAAAATACGCTGTTATTGTTGTCGTCAAAAAATAGCCCAGCAAACTACAAATCGTATATGGATGTTCGTTTAAAATCGTATAAATATCCAAATCAAGTTGAAGTTGCTTAAGATGCAATTCCAAATTGGATGAAATTATTTAAGATGAAATTATTTATGATTCAATTATAATCCTCTTTTCGAGATTATATGTGTGTTCGGAATTATTTAATGCGTTCTATTCTAAAAATGTTGATGTTGTTGATACATAAGTGTACATAAGATCAGTTTCAGTCATATTGTTGTCAAAACAAAATATTGGACCATTACAAAAAAAAGTAACAACCAAACGAATTCCCTTGTGATGAAAAATAAATTGACACGTATTTGAAAAAGTGGAAAATACAGCCGATTGCTGCAAACGTACAAGAAAAAATGGAGAGTGCATACAGGAAAAAAAAAATCTTGAATTTTCATCTCCACCATTGCCATATTCCAACTCGATAGTTAGTTTCAACGATCCTGTAGATGATTTGCCTACACTTGATGAGCTTTCTGATATGACCTATAACATCAACCTTCTGAAGGTATTATACGAATTAACATCACTATGGGAGTTGTATCAACTGTGTGTTAACATTTTCCAGCAAGACTAATGTCGGCAATCAGAGAATGGGCATCCAATTTGTAACCGTTGGTCACAAATTTGTAGCTTGCTGGCTACTCCACAAGCATCCCAATGTCGATTAGCCCACCTGCCAGTAAGATACTAACACCTTAATCCAACCTATAATATCGGACAGCCTTTTTTTTTTTTTTTTTTTTCCTTGTCGGGTATTTTCATCACTGCTACCATTTTTCTGATCTATTGTGATATATTCCCCATTTTTTTTTCTTTAGCTATATCAAGATGCCGTATCACTATTATTAGGAGTGATCGCCATCGTTTGACTAATAGCATTATCCCAGCACGGCATTATACTTCGAATAAAGTGCACTGCCGTACTGGGAGTTGTTCTCCAAATGTCAAAAGGTTCTATCAGCCCCTTGTCGAAGAACTTACGCCTTTTATTGAAAATTGCCGGACAGTGGCATAGCAAATGTTCCGAATCTTCCTTTTCTATGCCACAGAAGCGACACACATCATCTTGAAGTTTTCCAATCAGCTTCAAGTGATAACGGCTCGGACAATGACCTGTTATAAGACCTGCATATATACTAAGATCTTTCTTAGAAAGTTCCAGGATTTTGTGGGTCACAGAAATGTTTGGATTAATAAATCGCTTCGACTGCCTAGCAATGGAAGTGTTCTTCCAGTTTTCCTCCACTTTTGAAGATTCCCACGCTTTTAGCTCCATTCTAAGAGATGCAGCCGATAAGCCACAAAAGGGCTCTGGCCCGATGAACTTATGAGAAGATCCGAGTCTTGCTAGTGCATCAGCTCTTTCATTTCCCTCAATCCCGCAATGACCAGGAACCCAATATAAGTTGACTTGATTATGACAAGACAATTTTTGAAGTGATTGAACACACTCCCAGACAAGTTTTGATGTACATGTCGCCGACTTTAAAGCATTTAGAGCAGCTTGACTGTCGGACATGACGCATATATTTGAACTCTTATAGTTTCTACGCAAACATATAATGGAACACTCTAAAATTGGTTGTATTTCAGCTTGGAACACAGTTGGCCATCTGCTCATAGGAACCGATATTTCTATCCCTGGGCCAGTTACTCCTGCTCCCACTTGATTGTTCAATCTTGAACCATCTGTATAAAAAACAATCGATCCTGGACGAAGAACCGGGCCACCAAATTGCCATGAATTACGCCCAGGGTCAACTACTTGAAAAAGTCGATTGAAGTTGTATCTTTTCTCCATCCAGTCTTCGTTGTTCCTTACTAGAGAGTTGATACTAACAGTTTTTAGAATCGTAAGATGTCCTCTAAGGTCTCCTTCAAAGAGTTTCACTGACCTTGTAATCCTTAGAGCACACTTTTCGGCTTCTAATTGTACAAATTGATGCAATGGTAGCATATAAAGCAAAGCATCCAAGGCCTTCGATGGTGTACTTCTCATTGCACCTGTTATTGAGAGAGTTGCTAACCTTTGGAGTTTTTCTAACTTTCTCTGAACAACACTCTCTTTTGTTTTTGGCCACCAGACCAATGCACCATAAGTAATCCTGGGTTTCACAATTGCCGAGTAAATCCAATGGATCATTTTCGGTTTCAGTCCCTACTGTTTACCGAATGTTCTTTTGCATATCCATAGAGCATTAGTAGCTTTGTTTATTGCCTGCTCTAGGTGCATATTCCAATTAAGTTTACTATCAAGGATTACTCCAAGATATTTGACAGCATTAGAAAGTTCCAAAAGTGTGCCTTTCAATCTTATGTTGTCTAATGAAAATTTCTTCCTTCGGGTAAATGGCACGATAGTAGTTTTAGAAGGATTTATGTTTAATCCTTCCCTATCACACCACGATGAGACAAAATTTAAAGCAATTTGCATTCTGTTAGCGATAATACAATCATATTTGCCACGTACAATTATGACTATATCATCTGCGAAGCCAATTATTTCGAAGCCATTGGCTATTAAATTTTTGAGAAGATCATCAACTATTAAAGACCACAATAGAGGTGATAACACGCCTCCTTGCGGGCATCCTTTGGTTGCTCTTACACTGATGAGTGAGCTTCCAAGGTTTGCTGATATTTCTCTTTTTGATAACATTTCATTGATCCAATTTACAATGCTTTGATCGAAACCATGTTTCATCATAGCTGTAGTCATTGAATCGTGAGATGAATTATCGAATGCACCTTCAATGTCAAGGAATGCAGCAAGTGAAATTTCTTTTGCTTCAAAAGAACTTTCTAGTTTTGTAACAACCGTATGGAGTGCTGTTACTGATGACTTACCTTCCTGGTATGCAAATTGATATTTGCTCAGAGGATTTGTGGCTAAATATGATGACTTTATGTGTTCATCTATTATTTTTTCCATTATTTTTAGCAAAATAGACGATAAACTTATTGGCCTGAAGGATTTTGGTGAAGTTTTATCCTTTTTATTAGCCTTGGGAATAACCCGCACTTGTCGCCACACTGCCGGTATATAGCTTAATATTAAGCTTGTTCGAAATATCTTTGTTAGAATAGGCATTACAACCGCTTTTCCCTTCTGTAGTAGTACAGGAAAAATTCCATCCCTACCTGGTGACTTGAAAGGTTCAAAGGAGTCAATCGCCCATTCAACTTTTCTTTCAGTAAAGATTTTGTTGGCCAAAGTGCAAGCATGAGCTCTTGTTCTGTCTAACTCAGTCGTTTCATTCAATATTTCATGAATATCCGTCCTGGTTTCATCGATACCAATTGCTGTTGTCGTCACGTTTTGGTCTTCGTTTGAATTAATAATAGAACATGGAAAATGCGTTCTCATCATCAACTCTAACGTTTCATTTGTAGAAGTAGTAAAAGAGCCATCCACTTTTTTCAAAGTGCCCAGACCATTGGAATGATCTTTAGCGAGTATTTTCTGCAACCTAGCAGTTGCTGGAGTATTTTCAATGTTCTCACATGTATGCCTCCAGTGTATCCTCTTTGATCTCCGTATTTCCTTATTATAGGCGGTGAGGGATTCCTTATTGTTCCCACTGTTGTGTTCGTTTAGCCCTATTGAAAAGCTTCCGGGCTTTTTTACGAAGTTTCTGTAGCCTGTTGTTCCACCAAGGTACATCCCTGTTTGTAGAGCGTTCCTTTTCGATGCAACTCTCATAAAAGGCATGTTGGATCAAATTTGAAAGTTGTTTAGAACTATTCTCAAGTTCTTCACAAGTGTTTAAGTTAATTGCTATCGTGTCTCTTCCTGCCATTAGCTCTGAATTATATAGCTCCCAGTCTGTTTTCCTAGGATCTCTAAAAGTTTGTGTGAGCTGTTGACCAGCCTCATATTCAAATAATATTTGCTTGTGATCAGACAAAGATATTTCGTCTGACACATGCCAATTTTTGATTTTGTCTGAGATTATTGGACTACACAAAGTCAGATCAAGAACTTCTTGTCTAATTGCATTTATAAATGTTGGAGCATCTCCTCTGTTACATATATCTATATCATTGTTGGAAATATAATCTAAAAGGTACTCACCTCTGGTATTGATGTCCGTGCTAGCCCATATTGTGTGATGAGCATTTGCATCACATCCAATTATAAATGCCTTATTTTGTTTCTTGCAGTATGAAACAAACGCCGCTACTTCTGGTGGAGGTACATCTCCCAGGTCTCCTGGAAAGTATGCTGAAGCAATATATATTTCCGTTTTCCCGTGAGTTGTTGGAACCTCCATCAGGACCGCAACAATGTCTCTTTTTATAAATTCTGTAATAGGAACTAAATTTACTCTTCCATTTACTAAAATTGCAGCTCTTGGAGCTAATTGCCCTTCATCGTAAATTAACTTACAAGATTTTGTAGGAACTCCTAATATCCTACTTTTATTTGTCCATGGCTCCTGGATAAGGGCAATGTCCAGTTTTCTCTCTGTGAACCTTTTACAAAGTACAGCAGTTGCTCCCTTTGCATGGTGAAGGTTCACTTGAACAAATTTGATTTTATTGTTGTTGAAGTTGTTGTTGTTCACCGCTCGCATGGGGATTTAGTTCTTCCCCAACATTGGTTTTGCGGTTCCCCTTATTTGGATTGTTTTCTGCTTGGATCCTAGTAATTTTGTATCCTGGCTTCAATCCTTGTTTTTGTGGTGTATTCTTTTCTTTTCTTTTGTCACCGACTGTATTTGTAGTGTAGCCAGGAGCATTACGGTTTGTTTTTTTGCTCTCGACACCACTTGGTCCTGGGATTTCGTCAATTTGACAGCCTTACTGGTGGCTGAATCCTTAGCTGTCAAAAAAAAAAAAAAAAAAAACAGAGCCATCGATTTATTTATTGAGCACGCGTTACATATCTCACACAGGCCGTTTGTTGACAGCGGTTTGAGCCGACATCCGAACCCATCGGTGTAATCGACAATGAGTTCCTGTCGATATGGTTGCCAACCATTACGAATAGGAAATGGTCAAACTTCGGGTTTTGAGATCTTAAAAAAGAGGTTCAAGGCATAGGTCGGGCTCTTTCCGTTTGTAACTATCGTAGATAGCAGAAGTACGCCAGTCGTGAAATAGAAGTGTATATACTAATTTTGGGAGTGTTTGATAGTACGGTTAGTGAAAATTAAGAAAGGTGAAGAGAAATATTTATAGTAAAATTGTGTTCTTTGTTTTTGTTAAACCACTTAAGAGTTAAACCAGTTAAACTAGTAGATTCGTAGGAAACAAAAGCCAACAGCGTCCTCCAATTCAAGTTGCAAGAAAAGGTAACCAAGTTTTTTTTTATCTTGATTGTATTGGTCCTAATATTTGTGGTATAGGTATTGAGAAGTTGAAGAGAGACATTAACGGTGTACTCACATGATCGGTGCAGGTCCGTATTTGGGCCTTTTCTTTTCTTCTTTCTGGGGATAAACCCCAGAAAACCTTATCTCGTCCGCAGATACACCGGAACTCGATGGTCAATAAAAGCGCGTCGATATTTCCAAGGCCAAGCTATTCTCCAACGCCATCTTGGGATTGAGTTCATACGAACACGAAGAAACATCCTGGCCGCCATTTTCCCGTCGCCAGAAGTAGCGACAAAACGGCACGTGTTTGCCCTCGAAGCAGTGCAACCAACCAATATTAAGCGTCGACAAGCCGTCGATTATTACCCGTCGGGCATCCCGAAAGTTCCCGAAATTCGGTCGAACCCGACGGTGACCGGACAGAGAAGTGTCTGTTTCACCGAACCTTATCAAAGCCACCACGATCTCTCCAGCGTACCGATCTGGGATCGGTAAGGAATCACCCGTCGGGCATCCCGAAAATTCCCGAAATTCGGTCGAACCCGACGGTAGCCGGACAGAGAAGCACCACCTGCCGCCTGCCGTACACCTATAGTGATGTCTCTCTCTTGTTTTTCCATACATAAAAGAAGCCCCAGGTGGGGCTAATAAAAGCAAAGCAAGCATGTTAAACTAGAATAGGTGTCAACTTAATTTCCAAGCAAGCACTCCCTAAGATATTTATATACGCCATCTTTGTGTTTTGTTCAATTATCTTGCCCGAAAGGGGTATCCAGGCTTCGATCTGTGAAGCCCACTGAAATCTATGACCTTTACCTTGGAGCTTTTTCACCTTGGTCTAAAGTTATGGTTGGTAACCATTTCGTGCATCAGGAACTAACAATGGACGATGACTTTCGCTCCTGCTAGGGTGAGTGACTTGTGTTGAGGTTTATGTGAAAGTGCTCAGTGAATATAAGCGACCCATTGCTCAGCTAAAACCCTGAAACATTTTCCCTTCTGAGTAGCAAGAAGTTACAAATTCCAAATATCCCAGGCCGCATTAAAATCCTTGACTGATATTCTCAACACCCATTTGCAATGGGACCTTCCGAAAGACCCTAGGGCACTGATGAGAACTCCTAGATATCTAGAAATAATATATATGAAGAATAACGGGAAATATTGGCACCATGGTCTTCAAAATCGACTTAAACTCGTAGCCTCCGATATGTTTGCATCCATCAACATAAATACTGATGGAATTCCTATCTACAAAAGTAGTGCAAATCATTTCTGGCCAATTGTTGCCGATATTCATGAGCTTCCTTACATATAGCCAATAACTATCGGAATTTACTATGGAGCGAGTAAACCCGTGGATGCTGATGAATTTTTGTTACAAGAACTTCTGCTACTTTTGGATTCTGGAGTACTCATAAATAACCACCGGATTTCATTGAAAATTCGAGCATTTATAAAGAGCGTTGAAAACTTAAACGGAAAACATGGTTGCATTAAATGCACTACCATACGGGAAATATTCTCCAGATACTAGAACCATGGTGTAGATGCGGAGCTGAGAACTGATGAGCTATTCCGTGACGGTAAATATCCAGATCATCAACGCGGTGTATCACCGTTAATAAAATTACCGATTAACATCTCACATCTCGATCATCTGTTTGGATGGGTTTGGAATACATAGTTTGTCTCAACTATGTAGGTGTAGTTCTGCTCAAATATCACCTACCTTCCAGATATTACGAGCACTTCACACCAACCAACCAAACCCAAATTTGTACTCATTGGTGTTTTTTTCTGGGAACCATGTATGTTGCAAATTAAAATAGTTCATTATGAACCACACAAATACAGTTGAAATTATATAAGGTAAAAAGTCAAGAAGAACAAGATTGTATAATGCAATCTGCACTGCTCTAAGCAGAATTCCTCTAGAGGAGGAATGATATCATATAATACACCAGATCGAATTAGACTTAATCACGTATACACGCGAGGCGTCATCATTTTAAATTTATTGCTCAGAATATACGTGCTCATCTGCCAGCGAGGATCGCAGCAGGACTACGGAGCTAAAGATCTTTGGTTCGAAACTAGGTATTTCAAGTAATATTGACTTTAAGCTTTAAATATGTTCATCATTTCAAAAGATAACACATTATTTCAATTTCCAACTTCTATTCAAAAAAATATCACCAACTATAGAAAATTTAAGGTTCATTTAAAAGATATTTATCATAATTTTTGCTTTTTGGTCTGCCATAATTTTAGACATGTAATTGGAACGTCGTACAAATAACGTTTTAAATTATATATTGGTATATACAAAATCATACTAGATGCATGATAAAGTTATAGATGGATTTGTAAAAAGTACTCTATTGAATCATATGAAATCATACAATGTAGGAGTAATTTTCCACATGCACGTATATGGCCTCCAGTTTTTTTTTGAAGATTCGATTGAATGGTTTGAAGTGTTGAGCTAAAACTAGGAGATGTAACAGTCTTCCAAGTTTTTGCTTCACGGACAAACCATCGTTCATTTGGTGAGATAGCTCCTGTTTATATATTCACCTGTTTCGGTTTCTACAACTTTGTCTTAGACATCATTTCGAAGAGCCGTTTTCGTGCTGTATTTTGATGAGAAATCAAATGTCGAGTGCATTGTCAAAGGTTGGGAACGAGTGGGTATGGCCAAGTTCCAACATAGGTTTGCCAATTGGTTCATTCGGCAAGAGAGTCGTCCTTGTGTTTTTTTCTGGTTTTAGACGATTGATGTTTTGTACCTTGAAGGTCAATTTTTGTGATCGTGATTCGCCTGAAGAATTTTTGAACTAGTTGACGCAATGACCCGGAAAAGTGTTGGAAGTGCCAGTAGTGCAGCAGGACAGTAAGAGTACAAAATTAATGAAACTTGCTGAGATCTTCCCTTTATTTTTATTTATATGTTTTTAAATTTATAATATATATTTCGTTCTATTGCTCTCTACTGAAATCTAGCTCTCACCTGTTCGTGTTCAGCGTTGGAAAATTTTGCGACGTTTTATGAAAAGGAAAAGTTTGAAAGTTCGAGAGTCATTAAAGCGAGTAATGGCGCTATAACCATAAGCTACATAGGGCTATGACAAGAGCTAGTGCTCATGTCCCAACAACTCGAGGAAAATAGAGCATCATTTAAATTTTAAATTAGACGCTCCCAACGACCAATCATTTATAACAACGGAACGTACGGTACGAGATATCCACGTTTCATCCATTTATTGGATTCTGAATCATCTTGCCCGTTAAATGCTGCACAGTAGACCTGGTCGTTTTGATATATTTTGCGCATCTCTGGTGCGCAAAATATACCAAATAGACAAGAAAAAGGATGGATGTATATCCTTCATTTTCCAGGATGCTTTCATGAACTAAGTTGGTGTTAGATTAGATTAGAGATTAGACATGCACGTATATGGCCTCCAGATTTGTACGTATACTTGATTTATTTTTACCGAATAAAGATTCACTTAGCAGAGTAACAATTCAGTAATGTGAACAACATTGTTGGCTGGGAGACGTCAAATGCTTCCGGAAACGTCCACTAGGAGCGCTGTAATAAGCAAACAGTTTGTTCCATTACTAAGTTGGCCATGGTTTACCAATGTTTAGAGGACTTCTAGGATATTTGGGGAGAACTTCAAAACCTATCATATCAACACTACACTTGTTGAGGTTTGGATTCAATTTTCAAAATTGTTCAAAATGGTTCAATCAAGCTCATGTTGTTAACATTGAAATTCGAACGGTTTCAAATAAGATAAATGCGATAAACTACAATGTCATTCACTCATTTCCACAAATATCAATGTGTAAAATTAAAGTTCGTCTAACCTATTTTACCGAATAATCAAGATCCTTTTTTTCTCTCTCTCTCTGAATGCCAAACGAAAACCAACGCTCCATCAGATTGAGGGCAAACGCCAACACACACGCACGTTTCGACGCTTTGATGGAAATCAAAGCACTTTCCTAACCATATTTTGCTGGGAAATATTCTGCGAAGTGAACCCTTTGAACCCCGATCTCCTGATGATGCTGATGGGTTCATTTACCATACCTTATATCTGAAATTGGCTGGGTGGGTGGCTAACAGACTGACTGGATATGTTTACATGCTTTCATTTTCCCATTCATGGCCCAGGAGCTATTTGCTCGGCTATTTATGCTGGTGTTTTTTTTTTGTAATTCATCATGATGCCTGTGCTGGATGGTAGTAATAGCTCAGCTCGAAACGTACCTACATACTGTGATGGATGCTGGTGTGGTGATGCTCGTTGATGACGAGAGAAAGAGAGAGAGAGAGCTCCATTGCTGTGTGTTTGGGAGGGGAGACAGAGGTAATATGGTCAGATTATATCGGTTATAAAATAGTTCAATTCCATTCGATCTATTCCTTTTTGATTTAAATGAACGGAAACTTTACTGATAGGAAGGTACGATGTACGATCCCATGCGTTTATTACTTGGAATAATTAACAACGCACACAAACCTGCCCCGCACGCCTACACTGAAACCCTTGAGGTAAGTGCGTGGGATGTCCGCTTGTACTTGTGCTGTATATTGAGAAAGGTATGAACGAGCCGAGCTCAGGCATCTTGGCGGCGGAGCAGCAGCAGCATCGCACCGGAGTGGGTTGATTTTCTTATCAGTTGCTAGATGACCGTCGATGAATCTGCATACGAAGCTCGGCTGTTCGCGGGTGTGCACAAAAGTTTCGAGATTCGGTAGCCTGCTATAGCGCTTTAGTATATCGGGAGTTGGCGTGTGTCCGTTGCATAGCTTTAGCACATATGCCGGTACGGTGGGCCACCTCAGGACGAGGTTCGAGGAGGTGTGGGAGTTGTCCCCGTCGCCCGATGTAGGCGAGTAGGTAAACAAGCGCCCATGTGTAGTGATATCGTAGATGATGGTGATAATGATGATCATGATGTTGATGATGATGATTATGGTGCAGAAGCAGTCCCAGTGATATCGTTCGTTTGTTGGATTTGGGATAGACCCGGCTTGCGAGAAGATAATTAGATTATTGTAGTGGCCTTCGTTTTTTGGGGGCGGTGGTGGTTAGTGTACTGTGCCGGAATGCTGGATTGCGTTGGACGTAGAGTTTTGCTTTCAATGGAGGAAAACAGTGAATCAGGAAGATGGTGCAATTATGTAATCAAATGAAGAGTAAGCTTGCTTGTGCAAGGTGATGAAGTTGGAGACAGTTTAGGTGGATAATTTGTTGGCGGCACTGGAATGACCATGCAGGATTATCGTTATAAAAAGGTGATGTGAATTGCTTTATTTGTACTGGCTCAATCGAATAAACTCTACAGATAAAAAGGTGATGTCCTATTTTATTTGTACTACACAAACTGGCCCATTGCGCCAAGAAGTGATTGTGGGTCGTATTTTACTCGTGACATATATGGCATATAACAGGTTACGTACATGGCGAATTTCGAGCAAATGACGTTAAGCTACTTGTCATTCACACTCAGATTGTTTTGCTGGAATCATTCATTTTTAACTGAGGTTTTATTGATTAATAATTCAAAGGATTATAAGAAGTAATTGGCTTTTTTCCATACCGCTAGACTTTTCTTGTTTTCAGGAATCAAGAACCGCCCATGAATGGAGTATAATATTGTTCCTAATTTTGGAATTAACATCCCAAGCAAGGGGCGACCTCGGCGTAGTGGATACCACCCATACCTCTCACGCCAAAGTCACGAGTTCAAATCTCACCCCCGGACAAGTCACGAATTACCCAAAATGTTGTGTTATTATTTGGGGCATGTTACTGGATCGCCTGGATCCAGGGATGTCTACTCGTTTCGGACTCATGGGCAGCAACCACGCTGGCGAAGTCGGTGAAGATGGCTATCGGTCGTTCATCGGAGGTGGTGGCAGCGATGAAAGCCACGTCGGCTTCGGCGGAGAATATCGAACACTGGTCTGGCCGTCGGTGACATTGGCTGAGATTGGGCGACCGAGCCATCTGTGTATCTAATTGAGTATCCTTCGTAATTTCGTTTTTGAAGGTCAAGGACCGTTTGTGCCACTGCTAAAGGGGTGGAACCTGCTTTAAACTTATTTTTGATTGTAGGATCGGTTTGAATTTTTGGCAGGCTCCAACCCCTGGCTCCACACTAGTGGACCCTGGACACCGGTGGGAGTACATGGTTGGATGATTCTCTGAGGAGTTGGTTAGCCTCAATGAGGAGGAAACCTTCCTTACTGCTACCGGACGTGTTTTCACAGTGGCTGATGGCTCGATGGCAGATTGTTTTGGTTATGTACCTGTTGAAGGGGAGCACTCTGCCCTCGATATAGGCAGCTACTCCAGGGGTACCTGGGAGGAGGCCCGATGATAATCGTAAGGCTTGCTGGTAGACAGGTGCAAGTTATTCCACTAGCAGGGGTATTGCGAGGTAGGTTGCTTCAATCCCATATGGTAGGCGTGAGTTTATGATAGCTTTTGCGACGTTCAGATGGGTCTTCCGGTTGGCATTTGGGTGGCGCCCAGCCAGAGTTTTCAGCAGGTTGATTTGCTGTTTAAAACTGTTTTTAACCTCGTTGAAGTGCGGGCCGAAAGTGAGATGACGGTCGAAGCAGACTCCGAGGATTCGAATGGTTTTATGGAATGGGACCGGCTTCCCATTGATGAGAATCTTGGTGCTCAGGACCTTGTGATTGGTTGAGCATACGTGTTTATACCCGCTTTGGCTTGCGGAGAGCTGAAATCCGACTGACGAAGCCCAGGTTGATACGTAGGCGGTGGCTTGTATAAGCTTTCTTCGTAATGCTCGGTGAAGGTCTTGATGTGGCAATTTCCAAGGGTAACTTGGAAGGTACAGTGTGACAGAAAGTTTTGTATAAATTTCAGAATATGGCCCTTAAGTCCCGATTCCTTGGGCTGTTCTAACACCCCCGGCATCCAAGCACGGTTGTATGCCTTAGATATATCCAGGGTGGCCAGTATTGTTAATTAGTATCATAGACAAACAGACATAACACATTGAATATTTCTCATTGTAAAACATCGTCGCTAAAGCATTACCGCCATCTGTTGAGTACACTGTGGTGGGTAGTACGCTGAACAGATGGCGGTAGTGTTCAAACGTCAAACGCAAGGAAATTTACTATGCGCGCCACAGGTGGCAGTACTACCAACTGAGAAACTATAAAATTGGCCGTTAAATGCTTGTTCGATGAACAACTTATGAGTGTTATGTCTGTTTGTCTGTGGTAGTATATTTGCTAACAGTGACTAACTTCTTTGATTTTGATTCTTGTTCACTATACAAAACATCGTAAAGCTATAGTCAAAAGGTACAACACAAAAAAAAATCTTCCGTTATCCAATAAGCCTCCTCCATCAGAACGGGATCCACTTCCAGTAGTTTCATTGTATGGCAGCAGTGTTGGAAAAATATCAAAAAATCAAATCTCACCAAAGGCCAAGATCCGATTCGACGACAAAAATCAACAAGCACACAACTGCGGTTGATATTGCAAGCTGTGATGAAATATCAAGCGAACAAAACTCACCAGCTGCAAAGCTCTCCAAACTGTGGTGAGATTGAGTTTCATGATTTTTATTTTACACCCGAACGCAACCGAAACTTCCATAACGACTGGTAGCAGTCACATCGTGTCTGTCATCTGTAAAGATAAAAAAGAGATAGCACTGTTAAACCTTCTCTTTCTAAAAAAAATGAGGTGCAATGGAATCATTTTTGCGTCAATTCAACTCTCAGCTTCAACTTTACACGTTGTGAATAGTCTCGCAATATCAAAGGAGCTTGTAAAATCAATATCAAGCATAAAGTGAACCCCACAGGTATCAATATATTGACGCGAAGGGGAATTATTGACAATTATATTGATGATGTGAATACAGAATTATTGTCAATACCGATGTATTGACGTCAATATAGAATGTATTGACAATACGATTATTGTCAATAAAAGCAAACGTGTAGGGTCCAATTAAGGGGAAACAGTCCTATTTTTGCGGTTCGTTAGAAGCATTAAGAGCCTATTGTTGCATATAGAGACCTCCATACACAACAATAGGCTCCTAACGCTTCTTACGTACCGCAATAATAGGACTGTTTCCCCTATGTTTTGCTCCAATATCACGCGTGATATTGATAGCGTATGAGAGCGGAAAAATATCAATTTGCTAATGATCATGCCATCACTGTATGGCAGTATCGCCAACGGGGGGCAGCGCGCTCCGATTGCAGCAATAGACGCAAAACGGAGACATCACTCACACACTAATCACGAAGCGAGTGCTTTTCAAAGTCGAAGACGCATCGACCGAAAGATCTGCTGTTGAAGAACTATGAGGAAGACCACACAATAATTGCTGCCGAGTAATCAGAAAATCGCGTGATACACATCGAATACGGTATTGAAAAATTTTCGGATCTCAGATTTATGAAAAAATTCTGGGCGGTAAAAATACAAAAAATACGGCACAATCGGCGCTAAGTGTCCGATGCAGTTGCAATTGACCACTTCCGATTTTCATCAAATTTGTAGGAGATACTCATTTTAGACCAGCTTTAAAAAGTCCAAATTCATGTGCCAAAGAATCATTTTCTTTTTTTTTTCAGATGACATTAGGAGTTGTTTTCATAAGAAATTTAAATAAGGAATCTAAATCTAAAATGATAATCTTTGAACAGGGTTGTCAAATATTTTTAATTCGCGTTTGATCTTAGAATTACTTTGTTCTAATTTTCAACTTGATGTTACCCTCGTGTTCTATTATATGCAGGTCAACTTTGTCATTCTCTGAGCACAACGATATTTTGACGTAGGACTACGTTTTTCGGGAAGGGTGCCAATACAGGGAAATGCAACGAAAATTGGTCAGACTCTAAATGCTAATAACTTGGCCAATAATCAATGGATTTTAATGATTTGTGTGTCGATCGTTTTACGAGTATTATAAAATTTGTGTGGTATGTCACACATTATAATTGTTAAATATGTAAATAGTTAACAATGAAGAAATATGGAAATTATTCAAATTTCCCATACATTTTCTTCGACCGCAAGGGGCTTACCCCTTAACCAGCCATCTGAAAGTTGATCCCTAACGACACAAGCCGAAACCGAACAATAATTCTACGTTGCGGTGGAAGAGGTAGAGCAGCCGAAATTTTCTTCTACAAAAGGGTCTGCTAAATAGCTTCACCACTATCACTGTTGTGTCGTCGTCGTCATTGTTGGCTTGGCGCCGGTGCCTGTCCCTAGCAACAACAGCAATCGGACGTGGCGAATTGATCGTGTGCAGGCTGCCGGTTACGAAAACGTGTTCTTCATATGCCTGCCGCTGCAATGAGCTGCAGACGTATGCAAGTTTCTTTCCGACAAAACTCCACGTCCGATTGCTGGAGTAGCTCGGACGAGGATAAGAATAGGCGCTGTCCATGGGTGAGCCTAGGCACCGTGATCTGAACGTCGGGAGCATCGAAATCGTTACTGTGTCCACTTGATAAGTCATACATGTAAACCACACAAATACAAGAAATAAAGATCATTTTAAGTCAAAAAAGTTGCGGCCATATAGTCGAGCTGGTCGGTGGGAAAGAAAAAGCAGCGGAAAGGGTTGTAGTTTTCAAAATGCTTCTGTCAAATCGCATCCACCGCTACAGTGGAGCAAGTCGGAGCTTGGTCATAACATTTAACAGGGAGGGCCTCCCCCGGGAGAGGAAGAGTAAAGGCCGGCGCACAATGGATACGTTTTCAGGTTTTTTGACAGTTAGCCCATGCATTATCTGTCAAAAAACCCGAAAACGTATGCATTGTGCGCCGGCTTTAACGGAAATCTACATCACGTCTGTCTAATCGCATCCACTTGTTCAGTCAGACAGTCGAGCTGGACGAAGCTATGAGGCTAGGCGCCTTAAGTTGGGTTTAGACAGGGCAAGTCAATTGATCAAGTCAGTTGAATTCAACTGACTTGAACGCGAATTGAACGAGTAAACCATGCCATTCAACTGACTTGATCAACTCACTTGAATTGAATAAAAGTTGAACCAGGCTCAACTTTTCAAGCCGATTGAATTCAGCTGAGTTGATCATTTAACTTACCTAGTCTAAACCCAGCATAAACCATGCCATTCAACTGACTTGATCAACTCACTTGAATTGAATAAAAGTTGAACCAGGCTCAACATTTCAAGCCGATTGAATTCAGCTGAGTTGATCATTTAACTTACCTAGTCTAAACCCAGCTTTATGTACAGGGGCCATATAAGGAAGAATTCTCGATTACTTTTTCGAAGGACGTATCAGGTTTTGTAAACAATACATTTGATCGAAAATTTGGCGTAATTTGTAGCTAGCCCACGCATTCTAACACTACCCTCAGAGAGGGAATTTTTTCCCCTACCGTAGGTTACTCATGAGTTACGAAATTCACTTTATTCCAAAACAATATCCGAAACAACAAACTAGAAAATCGAACACAAATTTCTTAGTCCTACGTCAACAATGCGGTCGTATCTTGTACACAACCATTCAACTTTTTTTTTCGAATCCATATATTGATTTTTAAAACAAGATTTAAAGCAAAATTATAACTTCACTGTTTGCCACTAAACTTTGCCTCGAAATCGCTACCCGTTTGTCAAGTCCCGTCTCAGGTCATCACTAGATGAATGTGAAACGTCACTTCAAATATAAGGGCCGTTCATGAATAATGTGACAATTTGATAAAAAATTACGTCCCCACGGTAACTGAAAAAATCACGAGGCCATCCATTGAATGTATCCATCTGATACCACTGAAGAAGCCATCCTTTAGCAGCGCAAGCTTGCGTCGAATTCTTCAATGTCACCGTCTTAAAATCCGCCGATTAAGCAATGTAGCCGCTTTATTCCGTTTCTTAACATCCAGGTGTTACCTTGGCCACCTAAAACCGCGCATTCGTGTTGTTGCGATTCTCTACATATAGACATCGTTGATGATGACTTCCACTGATTTCCACATTAGCAGCAGCTTGTCACAGCGGCAGTAGAATTCTGATGTGTTTCGATGTTGTCTTAGCTGAGCATCTGCTCCGTTCAAAGGAACTCGATCGTCTTCTCGGAGGGATCCTCCGGTCGAGCCTGTCCGGAATTAGCTAGATCGTCACCTTGGTTCGAGTTCCTCTGCTTGTTGTACAGTTCTTTCAAAACAAAACAATTACACTTTCAAAATACAGGGTTGCCAAACATGCCATTATTCACAAGCAATCAATGTTAGATCAATGACTGGCACTCTCGGCACTTGAATGAACGGATTTGAAAACGGTTTTCTCTCAAGTGCATACTAGGGGAAATGGCTCTAATGTTGGCCTATGGATCTAAGATTGGGCCCATCGCTAAAAGTCTGCTATTTATCAATTTTATCTAGATTAACGCGTCATTGGGACGGTACTAATGGATATTTTTGGTCGCTATTGAAAATTTAGTCGATTGCTGAATTTATGTATGGGCCCAAATTAGGGACATGTAGGCTGACATTACCCACATTTCCCCTATTCCTTATATTTTAAGAAAAACATACGAAACGCATTATACGTCGTGATTTCGAAGGCATTTTCGAACTTTTTCAAATACGACCCATCATGTCGTGCCCATGTTTTGGCGATTTTATCCCACCAATTTTTCATCTGAGCTGCCGTTGTGATGACTGTACCTTTTACTTTCAGTTTCCTCTTCATAATTGCCGAAGCATTGGGATTGCGCTTAAACGCTTACACGACATGCTTGTGATCCTGATCACTAATAGAACATCAATTTTGACCGCATTTATCCTTCCGTTTTATGCTCAGAGTTTCGTAGCAACGTTTAACGACTCACCGTTGACTGCACGATACCGAGTTGTTTTCCGATGTCCCGATGAAAGAGTTGAGGATTTTCCAGGTGCTTGCGCAAAATCAATTCGCGACGTTGCTTTTCGGGTGACGCCATTTTTTCTAACTTTCGAGCAACTGACAGCGATAAAAAATACAGTGTAAACAATACACTTTAAACTACTTCTACCCAAATTTTCAAGAGAAAATACCCAATGGGTAATTTTCTACAGCGTTTCTTCCGTGATGCAATTTGATGTGTGACACCCTTTAGTTTTCAATGGGCCTAAACTGGGGACAATTGGGCAGATTGAGGGTTTTCGGAACAAACTGGACTCCGTTGTCATTGTATCATTGTTGTGCTTAGTGACAACTCGCGACAACTGTCCGAAGTCGGCCTTTACATCGGTTTCATCGTCCATAAGTATACACCCACTGGACTTGGTCAGCAGGTTGTCATACAGCTTTCGAGCACGGGTTCTAGCTAGGGTATTTAGCTTGAGTGATCGATTTGAATGCGTACTGGCACGGTATGCCTGTAAGTCTTCATACTTTTTACTCAAATCGCGATCGGACATACAGGACGCTTGGAATTAAATGGAAATTACTAACCCTTCTCTCTTTCATTTTTCAGGTATTCCACTAAGACGCCCAGATCAAGCCTTAGTTGGAAGCCACTTGCCTGTCATAATTCAGCAATATAATGATTTGTGATGTCTGGTGCACTTTTCGCCTTTGTTCGCCATGACTAACATATATTGCCCCCCAATAATGTCATGAAGTTGATGCATATGGGAGGGTCTCTCAATTTTGGAGAGAACAAATATCGGGTACTATCAATAAATAAGTATGAATGTCAAAATGTATCAAAGCTTGCTATTTCATCATTTTACTATCGTTACTATCGATGGAGCTAATGAAACATTGAATGGTGAAATGGTGATCTTGAATTTCATTCCCTACTACATATACCTATGCAATGTGATAATCATCCTTGTTTTTACTACTACTTTACTACAAGCCATGTACTTTTCCTACATTGCTGTCATCTATTTTATTACAAGTTGCCATGCCACTGCACGGTTCATGTCAACGAGCTATGAAACGATGCTGCCATCTTAATAAGGACCATGTACATTAATCCATACGAACGCGTTTTAAGAGAGCTCATTTTCTTGCTGCCATCTTAGATCCCCGGTGTTGCACGCGTTAAGCTCAACAATGTAGATTGCATTAGTCGACAACACAATGGACCACTTTCCTTGCCTTCAGGTTAGCAGTCACAATGTCAAAGGACACCGTTCGGAGCTTGGCAGGATTGTGAAAGTGAGTCAAGTTCCACCCATTCAGTTGCACAGACTTTAAACCCGGCACCCACACTCTGAATAAATGATGTCATCTTGCGGAACTGCAACCCGCTCTAAACTCCCAAAGCCGGACGCCGAATGGGATGGGAGGAAGCAGATGATTGAATGAAGAAACAGCAAACGTGTACTACATGAGCTATCCTCTCGCAAACGGCCGGAAGGATACAAATGCTGCTAGTTTTCTCCGGCTGCTGGGAGGATTTGCTTGTTTTTGAAAAGTTGCAACTTTGTAACGATGTCGAGTGGCATGTAGCGAGAACAGCATCACTGGAGCATGATGTTGGAATTAAAACCAAATGTTGATGTTCGCCTGCCAGCTGCTTTCACACTGGTGAGAACGTTCCAAAATTGATAACAGTTTTGAAGTTGCTGTTGGCCTAAACTGGATGGGATTTTCTTCCATAAATTAGATTCATAATTTCATTGAAAAAAAAATACATAGCACTCATCTTGATGAGTGCCAATTGTCCCTGTCCCACTCAAATCAGTATAGTACCCAATATTAAGTGTTGAATCATTTGATAACCATGACTACATCGCTTACTATGTATGCGATGCTCTTTTAAGTATCATTCTGTTGGCTGAAGTGACTCAATTGAATTTGGGAAACGTGACCGAGTGCGGGAGTCTGACATGTGGCATTTCGCGAGCAACATTTGGTTATACTCGAACCGCGACGAACTTTCCCTTGTCACTATGAATTCTATCATCTGCTTCGCATCTTGGTGCGAACTAAAAGTGATTTACCGAAGCTGTTATCGCACTAGCAGTAGGATGACAATAATAAAATATAACCTACACCGAAGACGCTGTGCACTGAGCCGGGTAGTTTCGTCAGCATCTGTTCTTCCAACAGGGACAGACAGACTGCGATCGTCGTCCATCAGACGGAATAGGGATGGGTGTGTGAATAATAGAAAAGTGTAATTGATAGTAAGTGCTCAAGTGGTGCTACTGCTGACAGCCTGAGTGCCTACAGGGTAAACACAACTCATACACTGAGAGGGGCGAGGTAAGGCGGCAACATCAACCGGCCGGTCGACCGATGGACCGGTTGAGATTTGCTCTCACAACATTGACTTGCTTGGGTGAGTTCGTAAGAACCCGACCTGATGATATGCGATGCAATGCTATGGAAATGGTTTTACGTCATGCAAATCAATAACTGCGCTCCAAACGACCGATCGATCTATCTGAGTGCAAATGAATTTCAATTATACCAGTTCCGTGTTGTTTTGCGATGAACTACTACTAAATAGGCAGTAGTTGCTGAACCGACATTCAAAGCTGTTGATAACAATTAGAGGGAATTTGCTACCTTGGAACAAAGATCATTTTGCGCTTGGCACGCTCGTTGATGATAGTGAGTAGATTCCCGAATGTAAAATTTAATGGATTTTTTTTTTGAGTCGGATCCTCGGATGGTAATCTTATAATAATAATAATAATAATAATAATAATAATAATAATCAAATGTTCAGCTCTGTTATAAAGCGAAGCATTTTGTATTGTTTGTATGCATTTTATCATAAATGTACATGGAACAATCTAGCAGATTTGGAGTTGTTGCAGTAGCCAAAATCAGTGCTGGAAAATCTCGACCGTTCTCGACGATATTGGCAAAACAGCTTTCGTCACTGTCACTAAATTGAAATGATCATCATTTGTTTTCAGCTAAATGCCTAACAAACAAAAATTAATTAAGTAAATTAAATCCACCGAGCCGTCAAAGTGAACATGTACCTACATCATCAACTGCATGAATTATTATGAAAGAATAATTGACATCTTCCATCACAAAAATCAGCACTGGTCAAAACAAAGTAACTTCTTACCCGGGACCACACAAGCTTTCATTTCCGCCTTATAGATGACAATCTGAGATTGATTGAAGGTTGGTGTTTATCACGGTGGGAAAATCTCGAACATATCAGCACGCGACTCTCTGCGACGATATCGTTCGACGTTGTAAAGTCACTTGAGTCAGTTGCCTTACGACAACGACGACGGCGACGATAAGAGCCACGGGAGGAAATGATGTAAGATGTAAACAAAAGTAATCAGATCTGTTTGCGCATGGTCTCAACTAATAATTGTATGAGATTTCGTTGTCCGATTCAAGCTTAAGCTCTCAAGTTGTTTGTTAACTTCCTAGCGTAACAACTACTTTGTTCCTCCATGATCGACCGAGAGATAGAAAATTCCATACTTTCGATGCTAAGAATAACTTACTGGAGTGTTCAAATATTAGCACTTGTCTATTTTGGAATCACATTTGAAACCATTGCGGCACCTGTATCAGACATACTAACAGGGTGTAAAATGTCGTTTAGTAGCAATTAGCACCTGGTCGGCATCCTCTGTTGGCTCCAATGGACGTTTTATCAGATGTGAAAATCAAATCCCATTAACTTTAATGCACACATTTATATTTTAAAGCTATGCTAACATTGCGGGAATATTGGGGTTAGCAAAGGCGTGGCAAGGTTTTGAAGCACAGGGGGCAAAACAAAGAAATGAAAGAGTGGCAATTTAAGGAACTGACAATTGGTCTTTTACTATCCGGATGCATATAGGTCATTCCACCAAAAGTGACCGAGAAAGATTATAAAAGTGAAAATGACGTGGTCCGATTTGGACCAAATTGGGAGGAGTTAATTATTTCAGACCATCTTTTAAATTCCAAATTGTTTAGCCGATCCCGTCTAAATTCTTCAAAAAAAGTAAAAAATAAAAAAAAAATACATTGCCCTAAGTTACAACTTGCTTTTTAGCCTCTTCATTTTAATATAGAGCAGCTCCACGCTAAATGACGAATTAGGAAAACTTTATGAAACTTTACATAATTGTTAGTTATAGGCAATGATTAACATTTTTGTTAAAATACGGTTATTATTGTAACTTGTAAAACGGAAGCGGTACTTCTGCTCTAAATGAAACAAAGTTTAAGAGAAAAAATAATGTTTATCTGGGAATAATCAATCTAAGCCATGGCCCACTTAGTAATGGAACAAACTCTTTTGCCTATTACAGCGCTCCTAATGGACATTTTGGGAAGTTTTTGACGTCTATTTGTTGACAACAACCTTCCTAGAAATACCGTATGGCGCGTGCTCAAAACGTACAACAAAACCTTGACGACGAATCGGAAGCCTCAAAGTAAACGCCGCCAACCTTCAGCTCCAGGTCGTGAGGTTCATCAGAAGCAACCCAGGTCAGCAGTTCCATTTCAAATGAAGATTTAAAAAAAAAAATCTGATCGACCTTCTACGATTATGTTGCAACTTTGCACAATTGTTCTTTTTTAATTGTGCAACATGCCATTTTACATATTTGGTTCCCTAGTTTTGTACACGACTAACACTTGAAAAAAAGCGGCGCCGGTGGTGTAGTAGTAAGCGTGATTACCTCTCACCCCAGCAGGTCTGGGTTCAATCCCAGTCGGCGCCGCTGGGATGTTCTGAGGCATAACATCTCTGATCACGCCTTCCTTCGGATGGGAAGTAAAGCCGTTGGTCCCCGGTTCATGAGTTGATGGGTCGATAGGTAGGGTTCAGGTGTGGGAGCTGCCTTCCTGGCGTCGGTAGCATTGGTGCTCAGCACGGAAAACAAGATCGACGAAAAACAAATCCAAGGAAAAAAAAAAAAAAAATAACACTTGAAAAGGGCTTATGCAAAAATGATACACATCAACAGAAAAACATTTATCTCGCGAACGATTTGTTTGATCGAGATGGTGTCTTCAGCGAAGTTGCGGACAAGTATTGTGCCTTTCAAGGAAAAACATACACTGTAAAAAAATATTTTATTATTTACAAAAAAAAAACTACAAGGGACAGCCCTATGGGGTTGTACGCGATGGTGACGTAAGACTACGTGGTCTTATATAATAAATGGTAATGTGTATCTTTATTCAGCTAGGTATTAATCTGAACCATATTTTAATTATTTTCCTTACCTCATTTTTATATTTTCATTTTCTGTTCTATTTAATATCGTACAGATTTGTCTTGAATCTGATGAAATATTGCTTGGAGCCAATGCCCATGATTTCGCTGGGTAATCAAAATTTTTATTCAACAGATTGCGTTCAACGTATCCACATCGTATAATGGCCGCACCAAGCAGACCGCTCGTAAGTCCACCGGAGGAAAGGCTCCTCTCAAACAGATGGAGGAGTGAAGAAGTCTCATCGCTACGGGCCAGGAACTGTCACTCTGCGTGAGATCCATCGTTACCAGAAATCGACCGAGCTGCTGACTGCAAGTTGCCTTTCAAGCGTCTGGTCCGTGGAATTGCCCAGGACTTCAAGACCGATCTGCGCTTCCAGAGCTCGGTCGTTAATGGCCTTACAGGAATTCAGCGAGGCCTATCTGGTCGGTCTGTTCGCCATCCATGCCAAGCGTGTCACAATTAATTCATGTTCCATATTCGGTTTTCACAATGTGTACCCCCATATAGAAATCACAGAAGTCCTACGTCAAAACCGTACGGTCGTGTCATGGATGCAACCTCTTATTCTTTTTGTCAACATTATTTTCATAAGGCAAATCAACTGATTTCTTATCGCGAACTTTGCTAACGCTGCTTTCGAACATTTAAAAGTTCAATAAATCACCAAAACCTCTTTCACGTTGGAAATCGATTTGTGGCCCTGAAAAGGGCCGATTGATTATTTGGATGGTACGAATTTACTTGGAGCTAGTGTACTTGGTGACAGCCTTGGTTCCTTCAGAGACAGCGTGCTTGGCCAACTCACCCGGCAGCAGCAGACGGACAGCAGTTTGGATTTCGCGGGAGGTGATCGTCGGGCGTTTGTTGTATTGAGCCAGACGGGACGACTCAGCAGCAATACGTTGGAAGATGTCATTGACGAAGCTGTTCATGATGCTCATGGCCTTCGACGAGACTCCGGTGTCCGGGTGGACCTGCTTCAACACCTTGTAGATGTAGATGGTATAGCTTTCTTTCCTGCGCTGTCTCCTCTTCTTCTTTTCTCCCTTGACGATGACTTTCTGCGCCTTTCCGGACTTCTTGGCGGCCTTTCCACTGGTTTTCGGTGCCATAGTTTAGCTGTTCGCTTCGGTAGAGAATATTCGACGGTGGTGTCTCGTTTTGTGCCCGTGGCATAAGAAGCGAAACTCCTCCCCTTTTCAGTATTTTGCTTCCCACTGTATGTATTGTACCCTCCCTGTATTAATAATATACTCGACGCAGGTATAATTATCCCCTAGATGAGGGAAATACACCGACCCATCATTCGCTGCCAGACTGTTGAGCAGTTCAGTCGATTTGAATTCTCTCTAGTTTCGTTCGTTCGTTCGCAAGTCGAATTAGCTCCGCGTTGTATAGTGACGCTCTCACTGACCCAGCCATGGGTAAGAAATCGCGCGGTAACGCGAGTGCCGGCTTACCGGGAAAACAGACTCTCCCAGGAGACGGCGCGACCACCGAGCCAGCTCAGAAGAAGCAGAAGAAAACCCCATTGCCCGTCCCGACAGGCGTTGCGGACCCGCAGCCGGGGCCTCCCGGAACTAAACGACCCAGACCTGAAGACATCAGCGCCACCGCATCAGCAGCAAAAAAGCTGCTGAGCAACAATCCGTTCTCCGCCCTGCAGAACGGAGCCCAGCCGCAGTCGGACCCTGAGACGGTGCCTAAAAAAGTTAAGTTGCCACCCTTCTATGTGAAGGGCTTCCCTCCCGGGCTATGGGAGCAGCTGGATTTCTACATTAAGCAGGGCCTTCGCTGCACCATTCAACGGTGCACGGAAGGCTACAAACTGATGGTCTCGGCCGAAAATCACTACAACGCAGTCCAGGCCCTCTTGGACAGGATGAAGCTGGAGTACTTCTAACACGACGTCGAGACCACCAAGCCGCTGAAAGTGGTGCTGCGCGGGCTCCACGACATGGACACCACCACCTTAATGGACGAGATTAAGGCGAACGGCCTCAAGCCGGTCGAAATCCACAAGATGACCCGCAGCAAGGCCATCAAGTATCGTGACCAGCTCTACTTGGTCCATCTGCAGAAGAACTCCACAACCGTGAAGGATCTCCATACGACACGCACACTGTTCCACATCGTAGTGAAGTGGGAGCGGTATAAGCCAACCCACCGTGGCGTCACTCAGTGCTCGAACTGCCTATTGTTCGGGCACGGCACCAGGAACTGCCGCATGGCCAGCCGCTGCATCAAATGCGGCAAAAACCACAAGATCGACGACTGCGACAGCATCGAGGAAGCCGCTCCCACATGCGCCAACTGCGGTGCTGCCCACAAGGCCACGAGTAAGGCCTGTCCGAAGCGGGCCGAATACGCCGAGATCCGGAAGAAGGCCTCGTCCAACAACCAGCCCGGTCGCAAGAAGGTCCCGGAAAACAACGCGCAGAACTTTCCTCCGTTATCACCGGTCCAACCACGGCCAATTCCAGTGTTGGCGCCGCTCCCGCTCAACCAACAGTTGGCTGCTGCCCAGTCGGCTGCCGCTGCAGTACCCAGTCAAGCCTCCGGCCCATCGACGGATCCCCCTGCTCCGGGATTGGCCGGTACAACCGGTGAAGCTACAGACGATTCTCCGCTGTCAACGGATGAGATCGTCACACTGTTGGCCCAGGCCATCATCATCAAGCGCACCTGCGCAACAAGAACACAACAGCTCCAAGCTATCATCTCCTTCGTCGCTAATTATGGACCGTGAACCCATAAAGATCGCCAACTGGAACGCTCGCTCCGTAGGGGCGAAAAACATTGAGCTTGCAGACTTCCTCCGCAAGCACGACATCGACGTGGGCCTCCTCACCGAGACCCACCTCAAGACCGGTGACAGCTTCTGGCTGCCCGACCACAGCATTGTCCGGCTTGATCGCACCAGCTCCAGGGGGGGCGGTGTCGCGGTCATCATCAAGAAAGGCATCAAGTACTGCACCCTACCCCACTACCGCACTTCCATCATCGAGGCCGTCGGCGTAGAGGTGGAAACATCGACCGGAAACATCCGGTTCATCGCCGCCTACTGTCCCCGGCAATGTACCGTTAGCAATGGTACAGCACAGCAGTTCAAGAACGACCTTGCCATCATAACCCGCACCAATGCCCGCTTCGTAATCGGAGGGGACCTGAACGCCCGGCACGAGGCCTGGCGGAACTACCAGCAGAACCAGAACGGCCGCCTGCTATTCGACCATTCCCAGCATGGTCTCTATTCCGTCTGGTTTCCGGACGAACCAACCTTCACATCACCGACGGGCAACCCATCGACGCTGGACCTGTTCTTGGCAAACACCAGATTAGCCAAGCCGGTTGCCGTCAACGACCTGAGTTCGGACCACCAACCGGTGCTGACCGAGCTGGGCTACAACGTGGCCCCTGCACCGTGCCAGCGGAAGGACTACCATCGAGTCAACTGGGTCCAGTTTCGACGCGTGGTCGACCGCCACATCGACGACAACCCACCACTCGACACAGTGGAGGACATCGACCGGGCTCTGGAGGGTCTCCATCAAGCCATATCCGTGGCTGACGAAGAGTGCGTTCGACGAGTTCCTGTGAGGGGTAAGTTTCAAGCAATTGATTCCCACACCAAACTCTTGATTCGGCTCAGAAATGTTCGTAGACGCCAGTTTCAGCGGACTGGGGATCTGCAGCGTAAATACGAAATGGTCGATCTGAATCGGCAGATCGCTTCCAGAATGGTCTCAATCCGGAACGAGAGTTTCGGGCGGCTCGTTCAGAACCTGGACGACCGTTCCAGACCATTCTGGAAGGTTGCCAAGGTGCTGAAGTCTCACCCCAAGCCCATTCCACCACTTAGAGTCAATGACGAACGGCTTATCACCAACGAAGAGAAGGCCAATGCGATTGGGGAGCACATTGCCCAGTCGCATTTGCTTGGCTCTAAAATCCCAAGTCCACTCGAGAACCAGGTTGCGCAGTGCGTCCTGACGTTAGATGCCTCCCCTTGTGCCGTCCCTCCAGAAGAACGGATTACAGAGGAACAAATTTGCTCAGCGCTGAAATACAGTAAGAACATGAAGGCTCCCGGGTTTGACGGAATATTCAACCTAGCGTTGAAAAATCTCAGCCCGAGGGTGCACTCGCTGCTAGCTGCCACCTTCAACAGATGCTTGGAGCTGCACTACTTTCCAAGCATCTGGAAGGTGGCAAAAATCATCCCGATCCGCAAACCTGGGAAAGACCCTTCACTACCGTCAAGCTACATACCGATTAGCCTGCTCTCAGCGCTGAGCAAGCTGTTCGAAAAATTGATCCTCAGCCGACTAAACAAGTTTGTGGAGGAACATGACATTCTTCTTCCGGAACAGTTCGGGTTCCGTAAGGGGCATTCCACCAATCATCAGCTAGTGCGGGTGATGAATAACATCCGGAGTAACAAAGCTGTATCCAAGTCCACAGCCATGGCCTTGTTAGACGTCGAAAAGGCGTTTGACAATGTCTGGCACGACGGACTTATATACAAGCTTTGTAACTCCAACTTTCCACCATACCTTGTGAAAATCACCCGTAACTATCTCCAGCAAAGGTCGTTCAGGGTGTCGTTGAATAGTTCCCTTTCGGGACAATTTCCGATCCCAGCAGGTGTTCCGCAAGGGAGTCTGCTGGGACCACTGCTTTACAGCATCTACACGTCGGACATCCCTCCTCTAGGAGACGGTTGCGTGTTCTTTCTGTTCGCAGATGACACCGCGATAGCCGTGAAGGGTAGGATGCCTCGTGAAATTACGAACAAGCTGCAACGATGCCTTGACACCTTTACTGATTATGCCACCTCGTGGAAAATCAAAATCAACGCCTCGAAAACCCAAGCGATCATGTTCCTTCACAGACAATCACCAAAACTTAAACCGTCTCCCTCCTGTACCGTAATAATGGATGGTACAAGGGTCGAGTGGTCCACTGATGTTACTTATCTCGGGATGTTGTTCGATGAGAAGCTCCTGTTCCGCTCGCACATAGAGAAAACCCTAGTTAAGTGCTCCGCCTTGGTTAGGTGTTTGTATCCGCTCATTTGCCGCAGATCCCGCCTCTCAAGGCAAAACAAACTGGCTGTTTACAAACAGATCATAGCCCCCGCGATCTTCTATGCCGCCCCGGTGTGGGAATCGTGCGCTCAGACCCACAGGAACAAAATCCAGGTTGCACAGAATAGAGTGTTGAGGATGATCCTAGATCGTTCATTCGACACAAGAATAGCAGACCTCCATCAAGAGGCAGAAATTCCCAAAGTAGATTCCAAAATTGATGATATGACAACTAAATTTATTCAAAAATGCAATCTTTCTGAACATGCTTTAATAAGCAATTTGTACATAGTAGGTTAAGTGTATATAGTAGAGTAGGTTAGTTTTAAGCTGTAAATAGTAGTATTAAGTAGTTTCTCTTCAAATTCTAAAAACAAAACAAACCAATCCCACCAAGGTGGTCGACCGTGTACTAAGTCTAGGACTAATTCTGTAAAACAAATTTTGAATTTTGCCCATACCTAAAGATGAAGAAAGCAATTAAATCACTTAGTAAAAAATTTATATGGTAATCGTCCAAGTTAAACTAAAATAAAGATCATTTAAATACACCGACCCACACATTCGCTGCCAGACTGTTGAGCAGTTCAGTCGATTTGAATTCTCTCTAGTTTCGTTCGTTCGTTCGCAAGTCGAATTAGCTCCGCGTTGTGTAGTGACGCTCTCGCTGACCCAGCCATGGGTAAGAAATCGCGCGGTAACGCGAGTGCCGGTTTACCGGGAAAACAGACTCTCCCAGGAGACGGCGCGACCACCGAGCCAGCCCAGAAGAAGCAGAAGAAAACCCCATTGCCCATCCCGACAGGCGTTGCGGACCCGCAGCCGGGGCCTCCCGGAACTAAACGACCCAGACCTGAAGACAGCAGCGCCACCGTATCAGCAGCAAAAAAGCTGCTGAGCAACAATCCGTTCTCCGCCCTGCAGAACGGAGCCCAGCCGCAGTCGGACCCTGAGACGGTGCCGAAAAAAGTTAAGTTGCCACCCTTCTATGTGAAGGGCTTCCCTCCCGGGCTATGGGAGCAGCTGGATTTCTACATTAAGCAGGGCCTTCGCTGCACCATTCAACGGTGCACGGAAGGCTACAAACTGATGGTCCCGGCCGAAAAACACTTCAACGCAGTTCAGGCCCTCTTGGACAGAATGAAGCTGGAGTACTTCTCCCACGACATCGAGGCCACCAAGCCGCTGAAAGTGGTGCTGCGCGGGCTCCACGACATGGACACCACCACCTTAATGGACGAGATTAAGGCGAACGGCCTCAAGCCGGTCGAAGTCCACAAGATGACCCGCAGCAAGGCCATCAAGTATCGTGACCAGCTCTACCTGGTCCATCTGGAGAAGAACTCCACAACCGTGAAGGATCTCCAGACGACACGCACACTGTTCCACATCGTAGTGAAGTGGGAGCGGTATAAACCCACCCACCGTGGCGTCACTCAGTGCTCGAACTGCCTATTGTTCGGGCACGGCACCAGGAATTGCCGCATGGCCAGCCGCTGCATCAAATGCGGCAAAAACCACAAGATCGACAACTGCGACAGCATCGAGGAAGCCACTCCCACATGCGCCAACTGCGGTGCCGCCCACAAGGCCACGAGTAAGGCCTGTCCGAAGCGGGCCGAATACGCCGAGATCCGGAAGAAGGCCTCGTCCAACAGCCAGCCCGGTCGCAAGAAGGTTCCAGAAAACAACGCGCAGAACTTTCCTCCGTTATCACCGATCCAACCACGGCCAATTTCAGTGTTGCCGCCGCTCCCGCTCAACCAACAGTTGGCTGCTGCCCAGTCGGCTGCCGCTGCAGTACCCGGTCAAGCCTCCGGGCCATCGACGGATCCCCCTGCTCCGGGATTGGCCGGTACAACCGGTGAAGCTACAGACGATTCTCCGCTGTCAACGGATGAGATCGTCACACTGTTGGCCCAGGCCATCATCATCAAGCGCACCTGCGCAACAAGAACACAACAGCTCCAAGCTATCATCTCCTTCGTCACTAATTATGGACCGTGTACCCATAAAGATCGCCAACTGGAACGCTCGCTCCGTAGGGGCGAAAAACATTGAGCTTGCAGACTTCCTCCGCAAGCACGACATCGACGTGGGCCTTCTCACCGAGACCCACCTCAAGACCGGTGACAGCTTCTGGCTGCCCGACCACAGCATTGTCCGGCTTGATCGCACCAGCTCCAGGGGGGGCGGTGTCGCGGTCATCATCAAGAAAGGCATCAAGTACTGCACCCTACCCCACTACCGCACTTCCATCATCGAGGCCGTCGGCGTTGAGGTGGAAACATCGACCGGAAACGTCCGGTTCATCGTTGTCTACTGCCCCCGGCAATGTACCGTTAGCAATGGTACAGCACAGCAGTTCAAGAACGACCTTGCCATCATAACCCACACCAATGCCCGCTTTGTAATCGGAGGGGACCTGAACGCCCGGCACGAGGCCTGGCGGAACTACCAGCAGAACCAGAACGGCCGCCTGCTATTCGACCATTCCCAGCATGGTCTCTATTCCGTCTGGTTTCCGGACGAACCAACCTTCACATCACCGACGGGCAACCCATCGACGCTGGACCTGTTCTTGGCAAACACCAGATTAGCCAAGCCGGTTGCCGTCAACGACCTGAGTTCGGACCACCAACCGGTGCTGACCGAGCTGGGCTACAACGTGGCCCCTGCACCGTGCCAGCGGAAGGACTACCATCGAGTCAACTGGGTCCAGTTTCGACGCGTGGTCGACCGCCACATCGACGACAACCCACCGCTCGACACAGTGGAGGACATCGACCGGGCCCTGGAGGGTCTCCATCAAGCCATATCCGTGGCTGACGAAGAGTGCGTTCGACGAGTTCCTGTGAGGGGTAAGTTTCAAGCAATTGATTCCCACACCAAACTTTTGATTCGGCTCAGAAATGTTCGTAGACGCCAGTTTCAGCGGGCTGGGGATCTGCAGCGTAAATACGAAATGGTCGATCTGAATCGGCAGATCGCTTCCAGAATGGTCTCAATCCGGAACGAGAGTTTCGGGCGGCTCGTTCAGAACCTGGACGACCGTTCCAGACCATTCTGGAAGGTTGCCAAGGTGCTGAAGTCTCACCCCAAGCCCATTCCACCACTTAGAGTCAATGACGAACGGCTTATCACCAACGAAGAGAAGGCCAATGCGATTGGGGAGCACATTGCCCAGTCGCATTTGCTTGGCTCTACAATCCCAAGTCCACTCGAGAACCAGGTTGTGCAGTGCGTCCAGACGTTAGATGCCTCCCCTTGTGCCGTCCCTCCAGAAGAACGGATTACAGAGGAACAAATTTGCTCAGCGCTGAAACACAGTACGAACATGAAGGCTCCCGGGTTTGACGGAATATTCAACCTAGAGTTGAAAAATCTCAGTGCGAGGGTGCACTCGCTGCTGGCTGCCATCCTCAACAGATGCTTGGAGCTGCACTACTTTCCAAGCATCTGGAAGGTGGCAAAAATCATCCCGATCCGCAAACCTGGGAAAGACCCTTCACTACCGTCAAGCTACAGACCGATTAGCCTGCTCTCAGCGCTGAGCAAATTGTTCGAAAAATTGATCCTCAGCCGACTAAACAAGTTTGTGGAGGAACATGACATTCTTCTTCCGGAACAGTTCGGGTTCCGCAAGGGGCATTCCACCAATCATCAGCTAGTGCGGGTGATGAATAACATCCGAAGTAACAAAGCTGTATCCAAGTCTACAGCCATGGCCTTGTTAGACGTCGAAAAGGCGTTTGACAATGTCTGGCACGACGGACTTATATACAAGCTTTGTAACTCCAACTTTCCACCATACCTTGTGAAAATCACCCGTAACTATCTCCAGCAAAGGTCGTTCAGGGTGTCGTTGAATAGTTCCCTTTCGGGACAATTTCCGATCCCAGCAGGTGTTCCGCAAGGGAGTCTGCTGGGACCACTGCTTTACAGCATCTACACGTCGGACATCCCTCCTCTAGGAGACGGTTGCGTGTTCTTTCTGTTCGCAGATGACACCGCGATAGCCGTCAAGGGTAGGATGCCTCGTGAAATTACGAACAAGCTGCAACGATGCCTTGACACCTTTACTGATTATGCCACCACGTGGAAAATCAAAATCAACGCCTCGAAAACCCAAGCGATCATGTTCCTTCACAGACAATCATTAAAACTTAAACCGTCTCCCTCCTGTACCGTAATAATGGATGGTACAAGGGTCGAGTGGTCCACTGATGTTACTTATCTCGGGATGTTGTTCGATGAGAAGCTCCTGTTCCGCTCGCACATAGAGAAAACCCTAGTTAAGTGCTCCGCCTTGGTTAGGTGTTTGTATCCGCTCATTTGCCGCAGATCCCGCCTCTCAAGGCAAAACAAACTGGCTGTTTACAAACAGATCATAGCCCCCGCGATCTTCTATGCCGCCCCGGTGTGGGAATCGTGCGCTCAGACCCACAGGAACAAAATCCAGGTTGCACAGAATAGAGTGTTGAGGATGATCCTAGATCGTCCATTCGACACAAGAATAGCAGACCTCCATCAAGAGGCAGAAATTCCCAAAGTAGATTCCAAAATTGATGATATGACAACTAAATTTATTCAAAAATGCAATCTTTCTGAACATGCTTTAATAAGCAATTTGTACATAGTAGGTTAAGTGTATATAGTAGAGTAGGTTAGTTTTAAGCTGTCAATAGTAGTATTAAGTAGTTTCTCTTCAAATTCTAAAAACAAAACAAACCAATCCCACCAAGGTGGTCGACCGTGTACTAAGTCTAGGACTAATTCTGTAAAACAAATTTTGAATTTTGCCCATACCTAAAGATGAAGAAAGCAATTAAATCACTTAGTAAAAAATTTATATGGTAATCGTCCAAGTTAAACTAAAATAAAGATCATTTAAACTAAACTAACTAAAAATACACCGACCTATCTGGTCGGTCTGTTCGCCATTCACGCGAAGCTTGTCTCAATTATGCCAAAGGACATTCCGCTGGCCCTTCGTATTTGTGGTGAACGCTCTTAGTTTTTCCGTAGAAATCTATCAAAACCGGCCCTTTTCAGAGCCACTAAAAGATTCCACAAGAGAGTTGGGAAGGAAATTTCTGCTGCTTACAACTGATCGCATCACAGTGAATCTTGATCTAAAAATTGCAACCAGCAAGTGCCCTAGAACCAAAAGCGATGCGATGCTATGACGATGACTGTAAGGGGCTTAGAAGCAGAAGGGTGAAAGCCAATTCGCTTTTTCGATTTCCTCTTTTGTGATGACCATAGCTTCCTATTTCGCACTATTTCTGCTATGCTCTTCTATCATCCACAACAATAAACGTATTAATGAATGTGTTTGCCGTCGAGTTACCGTTATCTGACCGTGCACTTCGTAGTTGCTCCTTCGTGAATGATCAGAACTAATCCACTTGCACAGAGAACTACATAGATGGGTGCATGGGATAAGCTTTCCATCTTCAATGTACAAGCACATTAAATCATTCTATAGATCAATGCACAGCGCCGGCCACGTCCTCCCGGTCTTTTGGGGGAGGGACGGATGATTAGTTCGACGTCCGGTTGTTACTAGAGACCGAGAATACCTCTACATCTCCATGGCTATCTCGGGAAGGATAGTAGTGTAAGTGAGGTAGGTTATTTTTAGATTAGGATTCACTGTTGTAAGTGATGCGATCGGTTAAAGCAGAATTTGTTTTTTATTTAAATCTAGTGGGGATAGAATAAGGCAAAGTGAAAAATTGCAAGGGGGGGTAGGGGATTGAACTCCCTACCTTCTGCTCAGTAAGCAGAAACGGTAACCACTGAACTACAGAACCTCGTCGTAATGCTATATCGACATGTTTCGTCTACTTACTACTCTCTGACGACTGTGCTGGGGAAGCAGCATATGCATGTACGTAATTGGTGGATTTGCTAATTATTTTGACGCTTTTGAACAATGCTTGACATTTACTACTTTTTCAATAGTTTCTTGTTGAACATAAACAGTCGAAAGGATTGATATCGATGCGTAAGCGTTGCCCTGATCGATTGGTGATAAAAATATTGAAATTGGTTCGGGGGCAGCTGAGTTATTAACGTTCAAAATCTTTCATAATTTGTTACATGTTCCATTTTCAGTTTTCACAAAGTTTACCCCCATACAGAAATCAAAGACGTAGTCCTACGTCAAAAAAAAAAAATCAAAATTATTCAAAAAAATTAAAATTTCTGACTCAGAGGAAGGAGTGGATCACCGATGAAACCTGGAGGAAGATCGAGGAGCGGAGAGAAACAAAAGCCGCAATAGAGCGAACAAGGACCCGAAGAGCCAAGAACGAGGCCCGTCAGCAGTATTCGGCTCTAGAGAGGGAAGTTAAGCGTTCCTGTATACGGGACAAGCGAGCGTGGGTGGACTCCCTGGCTGATGAAGGGGAGAAGCCGCAGCAACTGGCGATATCCGCCTCCTCTATGATGTTTCACGACGCCTGAGCGGGGCAAGGATGAACCCAAGGATGCCTGTGAAAGACGCGACTGGAACGACCCCACTGACCAGTTGAAACGTTGGTTTGAGCACTTTGAATAGCTTCTCGAAGTTTCAACAATCAACCAACCATCAACATCTTGACATGATCCGCCAAGGGTGAGGCACGTTACTCGCGTCAACACTGAAGCTCCATCATTGCAGGAGATAGAAGCAGCCATCCGCAGTATGAAGTTCAACAAAGCCCCGGGGGTCGATCGCATATCAGCAGAGATGCTCAAAGCTGACCCCATGCTATCCTCACAAATCTTGCATAAACTATTCGTCAATATCTAGGACACCGCGACTTTTCCGGCCGACTGGATGCAGGACGTCTTGGTAAAAGTCCCCAAGAAGGGGGATCCAACTGTATGCGACAACTGGCGAGGCATCATGTTACTGTGTATTGTTCTCAAAGTTCTGTGCAAAGGAGAAGATCGATGCGACTCTCCGACGACAGCAGGCAGGATTCTGTACTGGAAGATCCTGTGTGGACCATATTGTCACGCTCCGCATCATCTTGGAGCAGGTCAATGAGTTCTCTGTACTTGGACTAAACCACGAAAACTTTGGGGCGCTCTGAGACGCAAGGGAGTTCCTGATAAGATAGTCAACCTCATCGAAGCACAGTACGAGGCTTTCTCATGCAGAGTGTTGCACAACGGAGCTTTGTCTGACCCGATTCGGGTAATCGCGGGTGTGAGGCAAGGATGTATATTATCCCCACTACTGTTCCTCATCGTAATCGACGAGATCATGGTTGGAACCGTTGACCGTGTATCGAACCGTGGGTTGCTGTGGCACCCTATTACCATGGAGCATCTCAACGACTTCGATTTGGCTGATGATGTCGCGTTATTAGCACACGACGCTCTGACATGCAGAGTAAGCTCGACGACCTTGTGGAACGCCCCTCTGAAGCAGGTTCAACCATCAACGTCAACAAGACCAAATCGTTGGATGTCAACACGGAAAACCGTTCCAATTTCACGGTATCTTGGCAGCCAGATAGCGTCGGACGGTGGCACCAAGAGCGACATAGGTGCACGGATCAAGAAGGCGAGGGCTGCTTTTGCCAGTTGGCGAAACGTATGGAGAGCGAATCAGATCAGTCGACCCACCAAAATCCGAATTTTTAACTCGAACGTAAAGTCTGTGCTGTTATACGTCAGTGAAACATGGTGTGTATCATGGTGAGCGGAGAACACTCAGAAGCTGCAGGTGTTTATCAACCGATGCCTGCGGTACATAATTCGTGCCTGGTGGCCCCACAATTGGATCTCAAATTCCGAGCTTCATCGTTTGTGCCATCAGAAGCCGATAGAAACATAAATTCGTGAACGGAAGTGGAGGTGGGTCGGCCACACACTACGACGGAGTGGAAACGAAATATGCATGCAAGCACTGGACTGGAATCCAGCAGGACATGGCAGCAGAGTTAGACCCAGAGGCTCGTGGCGGTGGAGCCTAAACAGTGAAATTAAGAACGTTGACCGAAATTTGACTTGGGAACAGGTCAAGGCCAAAGCTAGTAATCGCCCAGGATGGAAATCTTTCTAAAAGGCCGCGCAGGATCGTTAAAAAAATACAGCGGGTAGGGTAGTTGTACGTGTAGATGACGTTGCACAAACACAGTGCATGAAATACGAACAAATGCACAAACCTTTCTTCTGAGGTTGTAATCTTTGCTATCAAGCATTTACCTTTGAGCGGCGGATGAAGTGATTCCTGTCTCGAACGGTTTTATTAGAAAATGGAAGCGTGGTCAGTCTTCTTGATATGTTGTCTTCGATTATATTCTTATATTCTACATATTTTCATATAAACATATAAATTCATTGGATAGGGATGGGACCGTCAAGGCGCCTGCTTGAAGCAATTTTGATGGGGAGAGTGGAACTGTCAACTCCCTGTTGTTAACATTTCGTGAATTGAAGGTGGGCTCTTCTCCCCACTCATGGGGACATCCCCTCGTATGATGGCTTGTTCTTTATCGGGTTGGAACATTGTTATCATTGGAAGGAGATTCTTCTTGCTTCCGTAAATTAATGGCCAATAAGATGAACCGTCTCAATTATCCATTTAAAAGATGATTCAATAACTTTCTTTTGATCTGCTTATAATTTCGGTTCCGCCCAGCTCATCAAATGCTAGGATTTCACGATTCAAGCTTCTGAGTGCCTCACCGTTGTTTGGATTTTGCCATGGTTGTGGCGTAAGTGTGACCCACGGGCCTCCAATGATGCTTGGATATCTATGATGCAACAACATCATCTTGAATTTCATTTTCCATTACTATTGTATGATGTGGAAATTCACAAAATTAGACTTGAAATAAGATCATCGAACAAAGAAACTGTAATTGAAAAAAAAAGAAGAGCTAATCACCACTGGTCTAATGGGACATTTCTAAATGGTACCCACCTCTTGAGTTTGTGTATGCAAACAATGGCCCAATTTAAATGAAACAATTTGCAACAGTCCAACAAAATTGAAATCCCACAAAAAAGAGTGAATTCATTATCAGCAGAAAATCTCGAGCTTATCTCCTTGCGACCCGTCCCGAACAGCAAATATTTACGCTTCCCCAAGAGTGAGTTTCATTTGTGTTTGGTTGCTTTTCAAGATATATTTAAGATTTTTTTTTTATTTCTTTCTGTAACTCGTTTCCTGCGCAAGAGATAATCTAATGCTGGAGAGCAAGCTGCTTGAGGGAGGAAAAGAATGAGGTTAAAATAAGCCCATATTTGATTTCATATACTCGTGTCTGGGGGGAGGTGGGGGAGGTTGTTCGATTTTTAAAAGTAGACAACAAAGAAGTAAACCATGGGAAGCGAATATAAGTCATTCGGATTAATCTAAGTTGGTGTGTAAACAGCTATAAGCCATCCCTTTAGCACTCAAAACATCCTAAACTCTCCAATTAGACTTTGCATTGTTAAGAATTTACTTCCATAATTGGTTTTGATCCTTTTCTTAAAACATCTCATAACTAGAAAACAACAACAACCCATAGTAGTCTGCACCGTCTTCTCAGTACGTTTTTGAAACCTGTTGAGTTTGAGCCAAACTATAAAGTTACCTCTTCTGATTCACTGCCGTTTCGGGCTTCTACTGGGTTATACCCATTGAAGCATTTTTCATTTTTTACTTGATAATTCAATCAAAAGTTTCTCTACTGTTTTTACCTCCGTCGACGAGAGATCGTCGAGAGGAATTTTGATTTGCTTCTTAGTACGTGCGGTTTTCTTGTTCTCAACTATTTGAAGCCAAAGGGGAAGAGAATCACATCGACTATATTGACTGACTTGATGGCTTGATATGCTTTCAACGAGAACGACGTGGATGACTGCGCCGTCCATAAGGAGAGAACTAGTCCGCTCTAAATTTTCACTTTACCGGGTTTTTGTCTCATAGAGCAGATTATTCCACTCCGCTGCATCATCGGTCCACCGCACGCTCGTAAGCTTCAATCATCTGATAGATGTGAACTACGGGATACGGCTTTTATGTCGTAGAATTCTCGCCTCGTAAAGCTTTCTGACTTTCCGATGCGGGAACTGAACTACGGCGAACGATTTTCTGCGTAGTATCTATATTGTGTGGACGATAAAGTTGTTGGAGTTTGTGCCATGATGAGGGCTTTTGCCACGCCATGTTCTGAGGCACCCAGCTTCGATCAACTTTGGGCAACAGTCAAGTTCAAAGGACAACTGTGAATCCAAGCCGATTGTGGATGGTTCGAAGTTTATCGTGACGTTCTTTCCGGTCAGTGGTTTCAATTAATTATCTCAGAGCGGAGATTCTGTTTCAGTCGGGTGGGAATATCGTGCAGTTAACAATAATTAGATCGGATTGTTTGAGGCTGTCGAGAGGATGAAACGTTTGCTTGTCATACTTTTAATCTATTCCGAGTAACTGCGCAGCACACAAGTCCATCGTTTGGATATCGATTTATTTTTAATATCTTCTTCTTCATCATCGCATTTCAAGCTTATTGCATATCGCATATTTGCTTATTGCGTGCTCTCAACTTAGTGTTCTAGATGCACTTCCACAGTTATTAATTGAGAGCTTTCGACGCCTGTACCATTTTTGCATTGGAATAATTGTGTGGCAAGTTCAATCATACTTCTTTGCCCAGGGAAGTCGAGAAATTTTCCAACCCGAAAAATTCCTAGACCGGACCGGGAATCGAACCCAACCACCTCCAGCATGGTCTTGCTTTGTAGCTGCGCCTTTACCGACTGAGCTAAGGGAGGCCCCTATTTTGAATATGAGATGACTAATTAATATGATGATTATGTTCGTTGGCACGTTTTGGTCCGACAAACAAATTCAAATGAGCTAAAATCATAGTTAGCTTATATTTTAAGATACCGTAATCCGGGGGCAAATGGATCTTTATGGGTTGCGTTTTTAGTTGTCACGAAGACAACTTTCGGTTATATTATGAGAAATATTGATGGCATTTCATCATGAGACTGCAAAAACTGGAGTTGCTCTCAGCATAAAGTAGAATTTAATGCATCAATTTAAATTTTAGTTATATGACGTTCAATAGCATTCAAAATCAGCAATCAAGCAATCGGCTACGGGGTTGCAACGATTGTTGTCATTAACTTGACAGTGGTATTATTACATGAAACTAAGAGTGAAATTTTCACCAGCTGCAAGTAAAATGCTCCCGGACAAAATCAAACCCAGAACTCGAACGGACGAAAATTCACTCCCACCCTAGAAACAACATCCTCGAAACAGTTCTGATCGACTCAGAACTACGCAACCTCGAAGACATCACCCAAGCCTATCGTATCGCAGATTATGATGTCTCCTACCATCACCCAAATACACACGTTCAAGCCTATCAAGTTCACGATCTTTTGCAGATGTGATATCTTCCACAATGTACCACCAATCAAAACCAATGGCCAATGTACAACCAGTAAAAACCATCAAATGTCCCCCCACTTCATATTTTTCATACCACGGAAATGGTGCATCTGCAGTTCAACTGTACCCTGGCAAGGCTTTATAATTGATTGATTGGTAGGACACGCACCGGGTCCTTTTGAGACAAACTAGTGCAACAGAAAAGTGCAGATTAGATAGTTGATGATGGGGTTTACTCACGGAATAGAATGTAATTGCATTTTTGATCGCATTGATCTGTTCCTATAAATACTATACTCACAGGCGTGCGCAGCCCTCTTCATTTGGGGGGGCCCGCCTATCAAATGGGGCGCTTCATAGCTTTGAGGGCGTCAATAATTTAGTAGAGTTAATGTTTACTTATAGTTATTTCTATGGATTCCCAGTGGAGTTATTCTCCTTTTAAGGGATCCTTAAAAACACCAAGTTAAATAAACTAATTTACTACTACTACTGTTTATAATGGTTCATACAGTTTACATAAGAAATTCATTGATTTTTATTTTGAGGTAGTGTTTAACTTTGAGTTTAAATTGATTTCGATTTACGATTTGTTTTAGTTCACTAGGTAAAGCATTATATTTAAATGGACCTATATAAGATATTCGTTTTTGACCTTGACTTGTGGAAGCTCTAATGACTGTTAAGTTTCCGGCTTGCCTGGTACTGTGAGAACGGTTGCCAATATTGAATACAAGATTAGAATGTGTTCTATCATTATGAATAATATCGTGTACCAATAAGAGTGTCTGTAGTTCACATAAACCTAAAATTGGAAGGACATTATGATTTCTGCTTGCATAGAGTTCAAAAGTTGAATATAACGGAGGTAGGTTGAAAATTATTTTTAAGCACCTATTTTGCAAAACTTGTAGTTTAACTAATTTTGATTTACATGCAAGGCCCCAAGCTATGATAATATATTGTAATTGAGAATGTATGTGAGCATAGTAAAACTTAAGTAAGACATGTTGCGGAACAAAGCTAGAAACCTTTCTCAAAACGCCACATAAAGCCGCTACTTTTTTCTCTATTTGTTTTACATGTATTTCCCATGAAAACGTAAAATCCAGGTAAACACCCAGATGTGTAATGGGCAAGTGAGCTCGCGCACTAGGAGGGCGGTTGCATTGATTGCAAAATATTACTAAAATTTTGGATTCTTAATAAATCCACTGATTTTTTAAAATTGCCCTATTTTAAAATTACAATTATATTTCAGACTTGCAAACGCCTTCTAAACAAGCAAGCAAACGCACAAGAAGGGCGGTTGCATTCCTCGCAAAATAATTACTAAAATTTTGGGTGCATAATAAATCAGCTGAATTGTTAAAGTTGCCTTATTTTAAAATTACAATTATATTTCAGACTAACACACGTCTTCTTAACAAGAAGGGCGGTTGCATTGCTTGCAAAATAATTACTAAAATTTTGGATGCATATGAGCTCTTTTGAAATTCTTCTCAGAAGTCCTCTGGAATTATTTTTAGAACTCTTTATAACTTTTTTTCAGAACACCTTGCAACTGAAATTTCCTTAGAGTTTCAAAATAATTTATTCAGTATTATCCAGACATTCTTCCCGAAATGAGCTACACAGCAAAAATTTAATTTTAATATCACATCAAAGTGGATGCACTTCAATCATGTCAAGAATATGGTATAATACAACTTGCTAAAACTGAACAAAATTATCATTAATACAGTGCAAGAACTGAGCTTTTACTGCATTTGTCTATTTTTGTGGCCATAAAAATTGCTTAAAATTTTCGACATGGTTGAAGTGCATCCGCTTGGATGTAATATTAAAATTTATTTTTTGCTGTGTAGAAATTATCGGTACTCACTTGAAATTTTCCTCAGAATCCCTTTGGATTTTCATTCATAATTTACTTTTCTTGGTATTCCATTCAGAATTGTCTTGGAACTATCTGCAGGATTCACTAGAAATTATTCGCAGAATTTTCTTGGAATACTTCCTAGAAATCCTTCAGAACTGTCCTCAGAATTCAAGAGCTCTTTTGAAATTTTTCTTAGAAGTCAACTGGAATTATTAAACCCTTCGTGATTTTTTCTCAAAACACCGTGGAACTGAAATTCCCTTAGAGTTTCAGAAATTTGTTCCCGGAATGAACTAGAAATCATCATCATGGATTTTCACTCCAAATTTGATTTTCTCGGTATTCTTTTCGAAATTATCTTGCAATTAACTAGTTAAAAAATAATAATCTTGGAATTAACTGCAGGATTCACTAGAAGTTATCCACAGAATTTTGTTTGAATTCTCCCAAGAAATCTTTTGGAAATGTCCTCAGAATTCAATATCCTTGAGGTTCTTCTCTGAATTTTTTAGAACTTTTTTTTTCTCAGAACACCTTGGAGCTGAAATTCCCCTAGAGTTTTAGAAGAATTTTTTCTGTATTCTCCAGAATTCTTCCCAGAATGAGCATGAAATTATCCTCGAAATTCCCTTGAAATTTTCCTCAACATCCCTTTGCAGTTTCAATCAGATTCAGTTTTTGCAGGATTCACTAGAAATTATTCTCAGAATTTTCATGGAATTCTCGCAAGAAATCTTTTGGAACTGTCCTCAGAATTCACTTTCTTGAGGTTCTTCTCGGAATTTTTTAGAACTCTCCTAAGAGCTCTATTAAAATTCTTCTCAGAACTCATTTTGAATTATTTTTAGAACTTTTCATAATTTTTCCTCAGAAAACCTTGGCACTGAAATTCCCTTAGTGTCGCCGCCAAAAGCTACTTTCTTCTCCGGTTAGGGAGAGTCTTTCGCTTCCAGGTCAGACACTGTTTCTCGATTCTAGGAGCTACTTTTTTCCCCGGTTAAGGAGAGAAGTTTTCACTTCTAGGCCGAAAGTTCTTTCGGATTCAAAAAAGAGAAGAATCTGGAGTAACCTATGAAACTTAATTTTATTCAACAAAATTGTACAAAGTGATCTTACAGCTACGTGTTGCATTAGCAACTTATAATTATGTAAAACTTTTACTTGGTTCGTCCAGGGTTTTACATATCCCTTTCAATACCGGACTTTTGACCTAATTTTGCCTATTCTATTAGCTAGGATTTCGATCGCCCTTGAAAGGGTAAATTTGTGTTATTTGGATCTTATATACTATGCCCTCTCAGATCTGGGATTTCTCGGGTTATCTTGTAAGTTTATTTCTTTTTGTAACTCAGATCTGATATGGCTCTACAAATAAGAATGAGACATTTGTAACGTTTAAACATTATAATTATATCCTTCGTTAAGGATAAACAGAGAGGGAAAGCTAAATGTAACCTAGATGCGCAAGCATGCCATGCGTGGGCGTGTTTATCCTACTTGAACGCAGAAACGTTCCTAAGTAAATACTGCAGTTAGATTATGTAAAACGAGCTCTCGCTCCTTTTGCCCTACTTTTCATTTCATATTCTTGGCCTTGGTATCAACGTCAGCTAGGGCTATGCAAACGAGATGCAACTATGTGGTTATCTTATGGTTTTGGTTTTAAATTAATTGCCTCGCGGTAACACTTAGAGATTCAGCAAAATTTCCGCAGTATTCTCCTGAAATCCTTCCTGGAATAAGTTAGAAATTATCCTTGGAATTCTCTTGACACTTTTCTCAAAATCCCTTTTCTTGGAATCATTTTCAGAAATCTTTTGGAACTGTCTTCACAATTAAATACCCTTGAGATTCTTCTCGGATTTCTTAGAATTCTCCTAAGAGTTCTTTAAAATTCTTCTCAAAACTCCTTTGGAATTATTTTTAGAACTCTTCACGATTTTTTCTCAGACCACCTTGGAACTGAAATTTCCTTAGAGTTTCAGAAGAATTTCCTCAGTATTCTCTAGAAATTTTTCCCGAACTGAGCTTGAAATTTTCTTTGGAATTCCCTTGAATTTTTATTTAAAATCTAGCTATCTGCAAAAATCACCAGAAATTATCCTCAGAATTTTCATGAAATTCTCCCCAGAAATCTTTTGGAACTGTCCTCAGAATACACTATCCCTGAGGTTATTCTCGGAAATGTTTAGAACTCTCCTAAGAGCTCTTTTGAAATTATTCTCAGAACTCCTTTGGAATTATTTTTAAAATTCTTCACGATTTCACAGTTCCTGATGAATTTCCTCAATTTTCTCCAGAAATTTTTCCCGGAATGAGCTAGACATTATCCTCGGAATCACCTTAAAATTTTCCTCAATTTTGGAATTTCACGCAAAATTTTATTTTTTCGGTACTCTTTTTGAAATTAAATTCTGTTCCATTTAGAATTTGGCCGTACAAAATAGGTTATTTCTCCAAGGGGAAATAAAGTACAAAAAGGCTTAAGGTATCATTTTGTTGAATTTTTATTTAACTTTAAGGGAAAAATACAACAAAAATTATTCATCGGTAGTACTGTCAACCTCATCTACAATCCTTTTCCTCCATTTGCGCTTGATAATTGCCCAAAATTTTTCAATGGGACAAAAATCTGGACAATTTGGTGGATTAGCCATCCCATGAAATCGTAACAATGATTCATGATTTCGGGATGGAAATTCATGATTTCATAATGCAGAGGAATCAAGACCGCTAAAAGCGTTACACGTACTTGGCAAACCGTGTTCATAAACCGAACTACACAGGCATCTCTTATTCGCCTTTTGCCTTCCATCTTATAAAAGTACTGATAGTCTAGTGGTCAAAGTGTGGGTTAAGTGATCTCAAGGTTCTTGGTTCGAATCCAGTTTTGTTGCATTATTTTATTCTTTTTACATTTTTTGGTTAAAAGTTAAACCCATGAATTAGCTCATGATTTCAACTCGGATGATTCATGATTTTGGGAATGTTTGCTGCGTTACGCAAAAGTTGCTCATGATATCATGAATATTATTCATGGTGTATTTTCATAACATGAAAATACGCTGTGTGTTTATGAAATCATGAGTCATTTATCTCATTTCGGAGATCGTATTTTTTCCCGTGTAAATTTTCTTTAGCGGCACCGGTGGTGTAGTGGTAAGTGTGATTACCTCTCACCCCAGCAGGCCTGGGTTCAATCCCAGTCGGCGCTGCCGGGTGAGTCATTTTTTACTGGCTGAATTGAGATTCGATCCGGAACTTGTGAGAAAATGCAGGCCAACTCCCCTGCACTCGATCTTCCTCGTTGATAAGTTAATACATTCGACTGGAGAGAATCGCCCATGAAATATGCTTCCACCTGAGAATTCCTTCCTGACATCTTCAAGTGGTGGATTTCTTTTTATTATTATTATTATTATTGACTGCACGGGAAAGGTCTGCATTAAGCGGGATTTAGATGAGGCAGGTGAGTTGAATTCAACTCAAACCGATCTGGTCGTCGGCGTTCATTTGACTTGGCAACGAATAGAGCAAGTCCGATATCGGTCAGATTTTTGGACGTTCATTTCGCAGTTCAAGTGAGTTGAACGCTGAATTGAACCATCTTAACCCAGCTTAAAGCTGGGTTTAGATAGGGAAAGTCAATTGATCAAGTCAGTTGAATTCAACTGAGTTGAACGCGATTTGAACGTGTAAACCATGCCATTCAACTTACTTGATCAACTCACTTGAATTGAAAAAAGTTGGACCAGGCTCAACTTTTCAAGCCAATTAAATTCAACTGAGTTTATCAAATGACTTGCCTAGTCTAAACCCAGCTTTAGAGAGGGTCTAGGATAAGAGATGAGCGGACGGGGACTGGCTGGTTTTGAGTCAAACGAACTGTCAAAGCCAGAGCCATACGAGCAGCGCCTATCTTGATTACATTGGCAATGTTGCTGACCCTCCCATAGTCTGCATGCTTCAATTAGATTTATTTTTATTGTTCGTGACGTAACCCACAATGAAAACACATCAATATTTAATGTAAAAACAATTTTTATTGTAATAGAGTTGTTCATTATTGTTCATGATCGAATCATGTTAACAGTACAATAAATGAAAAATACGATAAAAATCATTGTAACAACATTTTATTATGTACATTCATTATGTACATCTAGGTAGCAGTTTTGCCGTTTTCGGAAGGGTACAACATTATAACAATCATTTTTATTGTCGACAATAAATATTAATGTTAGAACATTGTTTCCACTGAAAATTTCACTGTAATTTTTTTTCGGGACGAGCTCTTTCAGATGATGATATATTTTGGCAAAATTAAAGAACCCAACCTAATCTTCCATCAAAAACAGCAGACCCCCCCCCCACCCTCCCCCTAATTCGAAACCTTGCTACGTCCATGTTCTAATTCGCAACTGCCAATGAGGCCACTTATGTATTTTAACCACAATAAATTGGTATGAATTTCATTGATATGCCTTATGAAAAAAATGTGGACAAAAAACTAATAAAACTGAGACGACTAGAACCGAACTATGGACGTTTAGATCACAGGTCCTGGGTCTGCAACACTAGTATATCATTGCTTAGTAGAATGAGGTGGCTAAAGGCGTATAAAAGCTATCTGATGTTAGACGAAAACCTTTTATAGCGAAAAAGTTTCCCGATGAAAACAAATCACTGACACAATCACACTTTAGCAGCAATCTCTATGGTACACTGAGGCTTAAGAATTTCATAAGGCTCGACTTTTGAACTACACATTCGAATTTCATAAGTCGCGCTTATGAAATTCATATGTGTCGTTCATAAGTCGAGCCTTATGAAATTCTTAAGTGACTGTCTTGAGCAGCGTTTTTCCAGGATTTTCCAGATTTTTAGTTGTCTTTCCAGATACACAGACAGACCACGTATATTTCCAGACTTTTTAAATATGTTCCAGATTATCCCAGATTTTTAAACATGTTGTTTAAAAATATCACTGCAATTGATTTACCCTCTAATAAAACAATAAAAAGCCAAACTTGCTACTTTAACTATTAAAGGCCATCAACGTTGGACATTATTGGAATTTTAAGGTAATTCTGAAAATAGTTCACAGTGAAGTGTGAGGCGAATTCTTTGTTAAATCAAAGGAGAATTTCAAGCTACTTCTGAGTAGAATTACATCCATCTTTGTGGGCTTCGGGGTCGTGTGGCGTCACCAATCAATTAGGCGTATTGTGAGTGCCACAAAGTGAGGGTTCGATTCTTGCTCCAGCCGGTGCAAATTTTGGAAACCTAAAAATTTCCCTACCGTTCTAATGGGTGTGGTGTGTTGTCCGTTGTCTAGTGTTAAATATTCAGTCTGTGCAACCTCTGGTTGAAGACGGTGTCAATTTTCTTGTCACCTCTGATGACGAGTGTGACGTTCATTCTGAAGAGTGTACCAAGGAAATAGTTAAGAATATTTTAAGAATTTCATAGAGAAAACTGGACACAACATTGAGCCAATTCTTGGGAATTATTACCAAAAATTGAAGAGTGATTTATAAGAGATTTCAAGAGGTAATTCTTAAAACTCTTAGAATGTTACTGGAAAAGTTTAGATATTTTCAAGACTATTCTAGGGGAATATAGAAAAGAAATATGATGGAATTCGATGATGAATCGAATTGAACTAAAAAAAAAAGCAAAGATATCCTGTAAAGAGTTCCAAGTAAAATCAGACTAACAAAAAAAATTCATGATCTGAGACGCAGGAAAAATATAAATTCCGGAATTTATAATCATTGCTAGATCCTGAGACTTCAAAAATGAATCTATCAGACTTTCATTTTAGTAATATAATAAAATTATTCTTTGGCCATGCAAATAGTGGAGTTACCCGTAGTTTAGGTAAACTGTGTGTGAGTTCCACGATGTTGAGCTTTGATTCCCACTTCAGCTCGGTGAATTTTGCTTCAAAATAAAATTGCCTACTGGTCTGCTGGGTGTTGTGTGTTGTATGATGTCAAGAATAAAACTGTAAATCTGATCAACCTCAGAGTATTATTTTGAACTAATAAAATCTTTAAATTCTGGTACTGCATCAAATACACGCAGAAAAATCTATTGTCGAAACAAACATATTTGAGGTAAATTTAAACGTAAACTCTGTTTGTTCTGGCCACAAAAATAAAATAGGTTCATTTCAAACTTATTTTATGTTAGAAGTCATGTGATATCGATGATCAAAATAAAAATAATGCTACGTTTATTTTAAAAATATTCGTGTTGAAAATATACTTAAATATGTTTGTTTGATTTGACAACTATGGGAACAAAAATAAATATGTTTATTTTAAACATGCTGTTCATTTTTAAAACAAACATACATACTTTTAAATTACTTTAGAAGGTATTTGAATGCGCTATAAAACAAAATAATTCGAAAAAAACTGCAGACTGGTGCATCTAAATTCCAGCCAGTTTTCGGAGTCGATTAAGGGTGGTCTGTAGGTAGTGGCATCCTGGTTCGGGATCAAATATGGTGCCTCCACGGTATAGGCTTCTTTCTACGGGGAAGGGGGAGGAACCGGAATAGATTCAGAATCCATTTCGGGTTTTCGTTTTTTTTTTCGATGTGTTGGGGGAGGGTCAAATGACGATCGGCGAAACGATGGAGTGACGTTGAATTGTGGGGTTTCGCCTTGGGCTCCGCTGGTTTTGTCGAGCTGAAACATTATTTGGATGATTGCCTAGATGGGTTTCCTGATCGATGACTTCGGTTTCGCTGCTTGTGGGTCGTTTTCGGTTGAGTTCCGAGGAATAGCAGGAGCTAAATTCTGCCGAATTTTTTTTTGTTTATTAATTTATTTGATAAGGCTCAACCGAATTAACTTTACAGAGCCGAGGATTCTTGTTATACATCTTAAAACTATAGTCAAAAGGTACAACACAATAAACATCCAATCTTCCGCTATCCAAAAAGCCTCCTCCATCAGAACTGGAGCCGCTTCCAGTAGTTTCATTGTATGGCAAATTGTTGTACGCCAACGAGGGTCAGAGCGCGTCCATTGCAACAATGGACGCAAAACGTGGTCAGCACTCACACACTCATCACGAAACGGTTGCTTTCCAAAGTCGACGACGCATCGACCGAAAGAACTGCTGATGAAGAACAATGAGGAGGACCACACAATGGTTACTGCCGAGAAAACAGACGATCGCGTAGCACACATCGAGAGTGGCCTGCTTTTGTCGACAGCCGAGCGAACACTGAAATTCTGCCGAATGTAAACAAGAAAAAAAAAGTGAAGGCATGACACGCTAAAACTAGTTTACTTAAATCATATATTGTTGAAATAAACATGCTTTTGAATTTAATAAAAAAAATACATATTTTAGATGCAAACATGTTATCAATTTACTTTGAATGATTAATATGTTTATAGAATGAACATTTATATTTTTGATTTAAATGAACAAAATTCGTTTCCGTGTAGTAAGGACTACTTCGGCTATTAGTTTAAAAAAATCCATCCGATCAAATTTCCGTGATTCTTTACTTCTCATTCTTTTTAAAAAAGTTACAGTTTAGAAAACAATTCTAGCCATATTTTCTGCTGTTTTTTACCCACATTTAACTCAATTTTTGAAATGCTGCGTAATGGATATTTGAACTTTTTGGGCACACCGTGTCAATCGGAAAAAGTTAACTTTTGGCTGCTTTTGGCAATGCTAACAAGTTATTTATTTATTTATTTATTTATTTATTTATTTATTTATTTCGTCAACCAACGTAGACTAGTACAACTAATACAGTTTTGTTTTCTTAAATATATATTTATATAAAAAAAAAGTAGTGTCAGCTTTCTTGTCTTTTCTTTTATGAGTTGTTATTTCTTATGGAATAAAAATATTGCTTTAGTTTATGCCGAGACATTGTAAAGTCAATGGTTTCGCAGTGTTTATTGTAAGAGGCCATCATGCGGTTTAATGGCCCATGTTTTGCATAATTTGTGCGATGATGTTTTATGGTAAATAAATTTCGATTTCGGAGTTGCCGAGTGGGTGCATGGAAATTTAATTTTGATAAAAGTTCTGTTGAGTCAATTCGCTGCGAAACGATATCATTTACAAATGAAACCATTGCATATTCACGACGCTCTTTTAATGTTTGTATGTTTATAAGCATGCAGCGTGCTTCATATGATGGAAGAGGAAATGAAGTCCAACCTAATTTACGAAGAGCGTATAATAGAAATTGTTTTTGTACTGATTCTAATCTTTCTTCGTGCGTGATTGAAAATGGAGACCATACAATGCTGCAATATTCCAGTATTGACCTCACATAGGCAATATATAGTGTTTTAATTGTGTAAGGGTCCTGAAAGTTATAGCAAAAGCGCTTGATAAAGCCTAGCATGTTATTTGCCCTGTGAATAATTGTATTGTAATGGTCTATGAAAGTTAGCTTAGAGTCTAAGATAATTCCTAAATCCCTAACTCTTTCACATTTGTCTACAGTTTGATTTCCTAATGCAATTGAAATATTTGAAGTTGTTCTTTTTCTACTAAATGATATTAAGTTACATTTTTTTACATTCAATTCTAGTAGACTTTTATTGCACCATATGTAGAATATTTGTATTTCATTCCGGAATATATTGATGTCTTCTTCATTTCTTATTTCCAAAAAGAGCTTCATGTCGTCGGCATAAATAAGCAATTTAAGTTTTTTGAGAATGTAAGATATGTCGTTTACGTATAGAATAAAAAGGAGAGGTCCCAAATGAGAGCCTTGGGGGACGCCTGAAGTGACTTGAACTGGGCTCGATTTCTTTCCGTTGAATTTAATTATTTGTTGGCGGTTAGTTAAATATGATTCAAGCCATTTCAGGAGCCCTGACTTAATTCCAATTTTTTGCAGTTTAAAGAGTAACATTGGTATGTCAATGCGGTCAAATGCCTTGCTAAAGTCTGTATAGAGAGCTTCTACGTGGTTTCCATTATCCATTGCATTCAATGAATAGTCTATAAATTCAAGTAAGTTGGTTGAGGTTGAACGACCCTTGAAAAAGCCGTGTTGCATGTCAGTAATTCTATTTTTGGTTTGGAGAAATAATTTTTCGTTGATAATTGACTCGAAAAGCTTAGGAATGCAAGAGATAATGGCTATACCACGATAATTACGTACGTCAGATTTTCGACCAGATTTAAAGATAGGTACTAGAAATGAGCTTTTCCAAATTTTAGGGAAGGTTCCGGATTTGCTTTATATAATTTATTTAAACATGTAATATCTAACCATTCTAGTACGTTAAATAAATTCCAGATGATCATATTTATTTTTACGGGAGATTGGCACATCACTTTGATTTCAATTGCATTATGTTAAAAAGAGGATTTATTGGAGCATTCCAGATTTTTCCAGATTTATATTTAACCTGGTCCAGATTTTTCTGAAAATGACCTGGCAACACTGGTCTTGAGGGCTGTCTTGTATCAACGTAGAGAGAGCAAAGTCAGTGATGAAAAATATTGTATAAGGGTTAACTACCTCATTTCCGGCCTATTAAGCACAACCCGCACTTAGTCTTTTTTAATCTAGCGCAGTTTAGCACCAAACGGAATGTTATTATTACTGATGGCTTTCAAATTTATTTACCTTTCCGCACGTGCCGCAAGATTTGAAAAAAGAGAAACCAATTGTTGAGATGTTGTCAAAAGTCTAACACTGCTTCTTGACACCAAACTCGGCCTAACGCATTGAAACGCCATCGAAACGCCAATGAATTCACATCGGCCTATCGGAGGAAGATGAAAATTGAATCGGTCGGAGCGTTTCTTTTGTTTTGGAAATAATGGGTGCAAACCTTCATACCACGCGTTCTCATTGACTTCGTTCGGTAGCTTATTTACTCAAGTATCGTAACAAACGCATATTTGACTTGTTAACTATGAAATCATGGATTTATTTGAAGTATTCTGCTCGATAGGCCCAAAATGGGCGATTAGGCCGAAGTAGTTCTCTACCCTACTATCTTCGTCGCACTCCAAGCAGCGCACGACAAATTCCGTATGAAGACAGTCCTCTTTTATTTACGTCGTGAAAAAACTAGCTCAGTACGTTCTCTCTCTTAGATCTGTCGGTTATTCGGAGAGGATTAAAAACTGCACGTTTTAGTCAGCCGTTCCGTTTGTTTGACAAAAAATTATGATCGTTGGAAGCAACACAAAAAACTTAAAATGGGTATGAAAGACGGATCCGAACAAGCAACGTTGAGATTTACAGACTTGTGTCTTTACCACTAGTCTATGAACGCTTTGGAAAATTAATTGGCTAAAGGAAAACAAGAAGCGCTCATAGTGTGGTTGCTAGTCTGCTCACATGCACGTTCGACGGTATTTGCTTTTTTTTGTCCATGCATAATACAAAAAAGAGAAGTGAAGGTAAAAAATGAGATAGGATTTGTTCAAAGGGATTACTGTCGGCTCCTCTTCGTCAATGACAAAGGATGTATGGAAATGATGGTTTTTGTACCACGACAATTTAGTTTTGGTTTTCGTCTTGTTACATTGTTTTTTAATGTATTTTTGATGTTATTTTTTTCGGGGTGCTCTGAGCACAATGATATTTTTTTCGATCCCAAAGATTTTCATCTCAATGTTTAAATCGGAATTGAAAACAAAATTATAATTTCGTTGTTTAACACTTAATTAACAAATTGACAGCTCGCTCCCATACAAACACCCACCGAGGGGCGGTAAGATGATGATTTGGACCGGATGAAGTGATCACTAGGTAAATCATCGTTTAACCGAAACTGAATTTTCTGTCAAACTTATTAGTCATATGACACCGGTGTTTTTAAATTTTTCAATCAAAAACAAGTTTCTATGTATTTCCATGTTCATTTTCACAAGCTTCGATTGCTATTTTTTTTTTAAATAATGCTGCATTTGATGAAATTATACGCTAGAGGTATTTGTAAATGATTGCGTCATATAAGAACAAGTTTAAATCGATGTTGCCAAAATTATATTCGATTTTGACAACATAAAACTTTAAATTTTCTTTAAATATTCTTAAATAGCATTTCTTCATAGTTTTTGAACAGTTATTCCAGTTTTCAACTGTTTTTTTTTAACTTTGCGAGAATTTTATCCATTTAGTCAGCTTTCAAATGTTCCCGGTACAAATAAATATAAATTAGTGATAAATTCATGGTGCCAGAATTTATTTACACAATCTCCCTAAAATGAAGAGTTTTCTAACTAATGCAAATTATTGCTAAAGAAATACTAACGATGTTGGGAATATAAAGATCTATATAATAGAAATGAATATTGTAAAGTCTTTGTACTCATGTTTTTCGTATGAAATCGAAAATTTCAACAATAAGTCAATTCAGGCTGCGATGGATGGTTTAAAAAAAACTTTTGGCAAAATGGCGGCCTTTCAATTCCCTATGTTTTCTCTTCTGTCTGTTTCATTTCATCTTAGCTTTCTTCTTTGGTTATATTACACATTCTACCGGCTTGTATTCACCAGTTTTTTTAACAGGTTTGGTATTGTTACTGTAAAGTCCATTAAGTCACCCTTAAATATACTCTTAATATTTGACTAGTGCTATAAATTTTCAATAAAAATTGGTCATAAGTTTATGATTTGAGTAGTTCTAAACGATTTGATGAGCGGTTCTATAACGTCACGTACAACGTATTGTAGTGCAAAACTTGATAAATCTTCAATAATATATGGGGGTTACTTTAATTTTCATTAAGTTACCGTAAAAAAAACTTATTCAAAGATAGTTCAAAACCGTTGAAATGTCACTAAGAATGTGTCATTTAACCCTTTCCAAGGTAAAAAACGATATTATTGTTTTGCACATTCTTAACGAAATTTCCAGGGGTTGTTATTTATTGTAAGTATATAAACAGTGTGACACAGATGTATTCGAACACATAAAAATTATGTACTTCTTTAAGAAAGCACATTACTTCGGATTGAATATCCGGAAGTTATTCATTGAAAATTTATACTGGAAAAATTGCACCATTCTGCATGAAGAGACAAAGTCTGAAAATTGCACCACAAAAGGTGCATTGTGAACAAACTTCACTGACAATTTTTGGTGCATCGTTCTGGTGAATAGAGGAGCAAGCTTTATAGAAAATCTCTGGTGCAAAACTTGCATCGCATTGATAAATGAAATGAACAGAAAGTTTCTGGTGGAAATCTTGCACTGGTCTGGTAAATGGAGACACAAGCTTTATTAAAAATTAAGCTACATTGAAAATTTCTGGTGGAAAATCTGCATTCTTCTGTTGTATAGCGAAACAAACTGTAATAATAATTTCTGGAGTAAAATTTGCACCGTTTTGATGATTGGAAGGAAGAACTGAAAATTTATGGTGAAAAACCTGAAAATAGGGGCAAGCTTTAATGCAAATATTTGGTGGAAAACCTGAAGCATTATGATAATAGGAGAAGCTAGCTATATTGAAAATGTCTGGTGGTAAATGGAAAATGGAACCTTCAATGAAAATTAGTGGTGGAAAATTTACACCCTTCTGGTGACGGAGGGGCAAGCTTAATTGCAGAAAATTGGTGAAAAATAACTAAATGTTGGTGGAAGGGCAAGCTGTATTGAAAATATTGGAGGCAAATTCGAACCGTTTTTGTAAATGGAGAATTGTGCAAGCTTTATTGAAAATTTATAGTACAAATTTAGCTCCTAGCTGGTATATGGGGGAAGGAAAACCTTCAATGAAAATTAGTGGTGGAAAATTTACACCCTTCTGGTGATGGAGGGGCAAGCTTAATTGCAGAAAATTGGTGTAAATTACTAAGTGCTGGTGAATCGAAGGGCAAGTATTGAAAATATTGGAGGAAAATTTAAACCGTTTTTGTAAATGGAGAATTGTGCAAGCTTTATTGAAAATTTGTAGTACAAATTTAGCTCCGAGCTGGTGTATAGGGGAAGGGGAACCTTCAATGAAAATTAAGGGAGGAAAATTTACACCCTTTTGGTGATGGAGGGACAAGTTTTTCTGAAAATTTATGGTGGAAAATTTACAGCGTTCTGGTCAATGGAGGGGCAAGCGTTTTGTTTTAGAAAATTGTGGTGTGAAATTTGCACCGTTAAAGTGAATAGACGGGGTTTAACTGAAAATTCCTGATGTAAAATTTGATAGTACTGTTGAATAGAACTGCAAGGTGTATTGAAAATTTATACACAGTACAAAAAAATATTATAATATCAGCCTGCGGTTGAAAGTCTCTTAAATAAACAAAATAAATCAATCAATCACTTCAGTATCACATCAAAGTGGATGCACTTCAATCTGTCGATAATATGGTGTTAAATTACTTGCCAGAAAGGACAAAATTATCATTAATACAGTGCATGAACTGACATTACGCTGCTTTTACTGCAATTGTTTATTTTTGTGACCATACTAATTTCATGGGGTTTTTGACATGATTGAAGTGCATCCTCTTGGATGTTATATTAAAATTTATTTTTTGCTGTGTAGTGTTAAATTTGCAACGTTCTGATGAATGGAGGGGCAATATTAACATTTATGGCATTATTAACATATTAACAAATGGCCTATTAAGACAAGCTTTATCGAAGATTTCTGACTGGAAATTTGCCTCATGCTGATGAACGGCGAGGAATAAAAATATTATAAATTAATATTTCTCGTGGAACAATCGCACTGAAATGGTCCATGGATGTCTAGTTTTCAGAAAATTTCTGCTGTGAAAATAGCACCGCATTGGAGCATTTTGGGAGGAGGTTAGTTTCATAGCAAATAACGGGTGCAAAAATTGGTATGAAAAAGACAAATACTCAAACTGACTCTCTCATACCATCGCAAATTCTGCACAGTGTATATACACACTATAGTAAAATGAAGCAATCGTTCTGCCCTTTTTCGGTTGCTGCGCTGTATGGAAGCAGGTTTATTTTTAGCATTTCTGTTGCCCTCCCGTTCTGAATGAAACCTTCAGCGTGTAGATTGTATCGTACCTCTCGTCACTCATTTTCCATGGGCCCAAATAGACAACTAGTGAAGACAAAAAAATTAGGATTGAGATTGAGATGTACGCTGTTCGTATCCGATGTTAGAGAACTTGCATTTCCCTTAATTATTTCGATGCCACCTTTCATCCTAGGAAACAATGAATGTTTATGTAACGAAACTGTTTTTCAGGATGAGTGAAAAAAAAAATAAAATCTTTACCCTAACCCGAAACAAGAATCGAACTCGAAACTTCATGATTAAAGACTCCGCACTTTTGTGCTGTGCCATACTCAACAATTGAATTAGGGGTATCCAGTAATCAAATTATATCAATATCGAATATATTCATTGTGATGGAATTGAACATGTTCAGCCCAGAAACAGACGCCACTATTTTAGCGCGAATGTTCTGCCTAGAAACAGACGCCACTATTTTAGCGCGAATGTGCTCTTCCAAGCGTTAGAAAATAGGATTGTGATTCGAGTTTTGGGGGCATCTGTTTTATAAACAAACATTTAAATCACCGATTTCTCGCGGATTAAAGCTCAATCTTGCAATCCAACTTAACTAAAAGGATAGAGGAATGATTCCTCTATCATCTGGTTGAGTCGAATTGCAAGATTGTACTTTAATGCGCGAGTAATCGATGGTTTAATTTTTTGTTCACCAAATAGATACGCTCAAAACTCAAATCACTCCGGAGTTTCGGAGGAAATGTAACCCCCTACTTTAATTTTCATTAAGTTACCGTACAAAAACTTATACAAAGATAGATCACAACCGTTGAAACGTCACTTAGAATGTGTCATTTACCCTTTCCAGTGTAAAAATCGATATTATTTTTTTGCACATTCTTAACGAAATTTTCATTATGTACTTCTTTAAGAAAGCACATTACTTCGGATTGAATATCCGGAAGTTATTTGTCCTTGTAAATAGAACATACATCGAAAATAAATATTAGTTATTTCATTTAAACCCGTTTCAACTGAATATCGTATATAAAACACATCTTTCACAAATGGTACGAAACATTTGTTTGTCCTGTCAACTAAAAACCGGTATTTTCGGTATTATTGTAATACATTTTTTATGTTTAACTTGGATTATCTTCAGAATGTTTAGTAAAAAAAAAAGTCTTGAATATAACGATCACATCACATCACATCAGGTGAGTTGAAATAGTATTCAATTCCGATGGGATCATTTATTATAAACTAAAACTATGCATCATGCCGGAATTATACAGACAATAACTTGTACTATCAATTGAACACTGTTTGAACAATTGAATGGTTAGCAAAAATGTTTGCTACAAAGTATTTTATTCAGATAAAATAATCTTATTAAGCTAAAAAGAAGCTTATTCTGCTTCAAGTCAGCAAAATGTTTGTAGGATAGCAAACTCAGACCATTTGATCTTGGAAACCTACGTCAAAATATTTTCTAGCAAACCTGCCAACGAAATCAAAATAGGCTTTGCCCAATTTTATTCGCATCTTTTGAGTACCCGTTTTTGAGTCAAGTTAACTAAATTTTTAGTAACGTTTCTTCAGTTTTGAGCAATGTTTCTGCGCATATTTGAGTAACTACAATTTAAAAAAAATTAGTGGAATCCTGTTCACTTTTGAGAAGGTATCAATGGCCGTATAATAAGAATTTTGCATTTAAAATAAATGGAAAGAAATCGTTTTTCTTTTAAAAGACACCTCCTGATCCCGGAATTATTTAGCTCTAATCCCATATGCAACGTAGAGTTAATCAGAGCGGTTACACAAGTGAGGTATCAATTAATCGCGCTAACAGGAAGAATGACTTCATGAGCAACAATTTACATTTTTTTTATAAATGTTGCCCAGTATCGGTTTTACCGGTATTACATTTCTGAGTACAGAAAAACCGGTTTTGGGAAAACAAGCCCGGTATTACTAACCCTATTCATGAGATGTTTCTGATTATAGCTGATTTTTCAACTCAAACATTTTCAAGTCAACTTAAGTGCTTTTGTAAACAAAGAATTCAGAAGTTAATTGCCCTCGCAAACTAACATTACTAAAAGTTAGTAAGAACTTTACGCTATCTGAAGGTTTTGTTAGTTTTCGTGATCGAATTATCCATTTTGACAAATTAATGCTTTAAGCCATTTTGTTACAAAAATTCTTACGGCGGTTAAAAACATTTCCTCCGAAACTCCGAAGTGATTTGAGTTTTGAGCGTATCTATTTGGTGAACAAAAAATTAAACCGTCGATAACTCGCGCATTAAAGTACAATCTTGCAATGCAATTGACCACTTTGTCAAGCAGTTTTGGCGTGACTTTCTACCAGCGATTTCACAAAACTGGACCAACTAATTTCTATTTTTTTGTGAAACGCACAAATGTTGGCTACTTTTTTCGAGGTTCTAGAAGAAAAAATCTCAAAATAATGTTTCATTTCAAAGTTCGAGTGGTAGTAAACGTCGTATTATCTGCTCGAATGAAGTGGTTAATTCGACTCAACCAGATGATAGAGGAATCATTCCTCTATCCTTTTAGTTAAGTTGGATTGCAAGATTGATGTTTGTTTACAAAACAGATGCCCCCAAAACTCGAATCACAATCCTATTTTCTAACGCTTGGAAGAGCACATTCGCGCTAAAATAATAGCGTCTGTTTCTGGGCAGAACATTCGCGCTAAAATAGTGGCGTCTGTTTCTGGGCTGAACATGTTCAATTCCATCACAATGAATATATTCGATATTGATATAAATTGATTACTGGATACCCCTAATTCAATTGTTGAGTATGGCACAGCACAAAAGTGCGGAGTCTTTAATCATAAAGTTTCGAGTTCGATTCTTGTTTCGGGTTAGGGAAAAGATTTTATTTTTTTTCACTCATCCTGAAAAACAGTTTCGTTACATAAACATTCATTGTTTCCTAGGATGAAAGGTGGCATCGAAATAATTAAGGGAAATGCAAGTTCTCTAACATCGGATACGAACAGCGTACATCTCAATCTCAATCCTAATTTTTTTGTCTTCACTAGTTGTCTATTTGGGCCCATGGAAAATGAGTGACGAGAGGTACGATACAATCTACACGCTGAAGGTTTCATTCAGAACGGGAGGGCAACAGAAATGCTAAAAATAAACCTGCTTCCATACAGCGCAGCAACCGAAAAAGGGCAGAACGATTGCTTCATTTTACTATAGTGTGTATATACACTGTGCAGAATTTGCGATGGTATGAGAGAGTCAGTTTGAGTATTTGTCTTTTTCATACCAATTTTTGCACCCGTTATTTGCTATGAAACTAACCTCCTCCCAAAATGCTCCAATGCGGTGCTATTTTCACAGCAGAAATTTTCTGAAAACTAGACATCCATGGACCATTTCAGTGCGATTGTTCCACGAGAAATATTAATTTATAATATTTTTATTCCTCGCCGTTCATCAGCATGAGGCAAATTTCCAGTCAGAAATCTTCGATAAAGCTTGTCTTAATAGGCCATTTGTTAATATGTTAATAATGCCATAAATGTTAATTTTGCCCCTCCATTCATCAGAACGTTGCAAATTTAACACTACACAGCAAAAAATAAATTTTAATATAACATCCAAGAGGATGCACTTCAATCATGTCAAAAACCCCATGAAATTAGTATGGTCACAAAAATAAACAATTGCAGTAAAAGCAGCGTAATGTCAGTTCATGCACTGTATTAATGATAATTTTGTCCTTTCTGGCAAGTAATTTAACACCATATTATCCGAGGGGGGCGACTCTATCTTCGATGCAAAAACGATTTTGTTTTGCTGTGCTTAGCTGCACGTACGATGAGTAGATTTTAAGAAGATTGATGAAGATTTTGAAGATTTCCTGCAAAAAGATGGAAGTTGATGCGAGTAGATGGATTTAGATGCTTAAAATGTCAAGAAGATTTTTCGTAGATTTATTCGCTGGCGTGAGATTTTTCGAGCATCTATGATTGAGATTTAGATGTGTCGCCCCCCTCGATATTATCGACAGATTGAAGTGCATCCACTTTGATGTGATACTGAAGTGATTTATTTTGTTTGTTTATTTAAGAGACTTTCAACCGCAGGCTGATATTATAATTTTTTTTTGCTGTGTATAAATTTTCAATACACCTTGCAGTTCTATTCAGCAGTACTATTAAATTTAACATCAGGAATTTTCAGTTAAACCCCGTCCATTCACTATAACGGTGCAAATTTCACACCACAATTTTCCAAAACAAAAAGCTTGCCCCTCCATTGACCAGAACGCTGTAAATTTTCTACCATAAATTTTCAGAAAAACTTGTCCCTCCATCACCAGAAGGGTGTAAATTTTCCACCACTAATTTTCATTGAAGGCTTCCCTCCTCCTATACACCAGCTCGGAGCTAAATTTGTACTACAAATTTTCAATAAAGCTTGCACAATTCTCCATTTACAAAAACGGTGCAAATTTTCCTCCAATATTTTCAATACTTGCCCTTCGATTCACCAGCACTTAGTAATTTACACCAATTTTCTGCAATTAAGCTTGCCCCTCCATCACCAGAAGGGTGTAAATTTTCCACCACTAATTTTCATTGAAGGTTTCCCTCCTCCTATACACCAGCTCGGAGCTAAATTTGTACTATAAATTTTCAATAATTTTATTTAAAATAAAATTCAATTAAAGACCCCTAGCGCCCTCTGTTACAGCAGAGATATTTGAAATCACACATCCAATTTCCCCATTTTTCAAACGCCCTCGACGAGCATGCTCATCATCAAAATAAACACACAAAATTAAATTCAATTAAAGACCCCTACCGCCCCTGATACAAACCAACAATTCCAATTTCAGGAAACAAAAATTAAAAAATTAAATCAAACTCAACTAAAGACCCCTAGCGCCCCTTTTGCTTCAAGGAAATTAGAAGCAAAAATTCAAATTTTCTCAAACATGAAAATTAAAGACCCCTAGCGCCCTCTGTTACAGCAGAGATATTTGAAATCACACATCCAATTTCCCCATTTTTCAAACGCCCTCGACGAGCATGCTTATCATCAAAATAAACACACAAAATTAAATTCAATTAAAGACCCCTACCGCCCCTGATACAAACCAACAATTCCAATTTCAGGAAACAAAAATTAAAAAATTAAATCAAACTCAACTAAAGACCCCTAGCGCCCCTTTTGCTTCAAGGAAATTAGAAGCAAAAATTCAAATTTTCTCAAGCATCACAAACGTCTTCAATTTGCATTAGTATCATTAAAAAGAAATAAAAATAAATACTCTTAGCGTCCCATAATGCAAACCATTTATATTTAATAAAAAAAATCAAAACGCCTTCCAGAAAAAAATATGGAAGAAAATAATATTTAAAATCAAATTCAATTAAAGACCCCTAGCGCCCTCTGTTACAGCAGAGATATTTGAAATCACACATCCAATTTCCCCATTTTTCAAACGCCCTCGACGAGCATGCTCATCATCAAAATAAACACACAAAATTAAATTCAATTAAAGACCCCTACCGCCCCTGATACAAACCAACAATTCCAATTTCAGGAAACAAAAATTAAAAAATTAAATCAAACTCAACTAAAGACCCCTAGCGCCCCTTTGGTTCAAGGAAATTAGAAGCAAAAATTCAAATTTTCTCAAACATGAAAATTAAAGACCCCTAGCGCCCTCTGTTACAGCAGAGATATTTGAAATCACACATCCAATTTCCCCATTTTTCAAACGCCCTCGACGAGCATGCTCATCATCAAAATAAACACACAAAATTAAATTCAATTAAAGACCCCTACCGCCCCCTGATACAAACCAACAATTCCAATTTCAGGAAACAAAAATTAAAAAATAAAATCAAACTCAACTAAAGACCCCTAGCGCCCCTTTTGCTTCAAGGAAATTAAAAGCAAAAGTTCAAATTTTCTCAAGCATCACAAACGTCTTCAATTTGCATTAGTATCATTAAAAAGAAATAAAAATAAATACTCTTAGCGTCTCATAATGCAAACCATTTATATTTAATAAAAAAAAATCAAAACGCCTTCCGGAAAAAAATATAGAAGAAAATAATATTTAAAATCAAATTCAATTAAAGACCCCTAGCGCCCTCTGTTACAGCAGAGATAGTTGAAATCACACATCCAATTTCCCCATTTTTCAAACGCCCTTCACGAGCATGCTCATCATCAAAATAAACACAAAAATTAAATTCAATTAAATACCCCTACCGCCCCCTGATACAAACCAACAATTCCAATTTCAGGAAACAAAAATTAAAAAATTAAATCAAACTCAACTAAAGACCCCTAGCGCCCCTTTTGCTTCAAGGAAATTAAAAGCAAAAATTCAAATTTTCTCAAGCATCACAAACGTCTTCAATTTGCATTAGTATCATTAAAAAGAAATAAAAATAAATACTCTTAGCGTCCCATAATGCAAACCATTTATATTTAATAAAAAAAATCAAAACGCCTTCCAGAAAAAAAATATGGAAGAAAATAATATTTAAAATCAAATTCAATTAAAGACCCCTAGCGCCCTCTGTTACAGCAGAGATAGTTGAAATCACACATCCAATTTCCCCATTTTTCAAACGCCCTTCACGAGCATGCTCATCATCAAAATAAACACAAAAAATTAAATTCAATTAAAGACCCCTACCGCCCCCTGATACAAACCAACAATTCCAATTTCAGGAAACAAAAATTAAAAAATTAAATCAAACTCAACTAAAGACCCCTAGCGCCCCTTTTGCTTCAAGGAAATTAAAAGCAAAAATTCAAATTTTCTCAACGTCTTCAATTTGCATTAGTATCATTAAAAAGAAATAAAAATAAATACTCTTAGCGTCCCATAATGCAAACCATTTATATTTAATAAAAAAAATCAAAACGCCTTCCAGAAAAAAATATGGAAGAAAATAATATTTAAAATCAAATTCAATTAAAGACCCCTAGCGCCCTCTGTTACAGCAGAGATAGTTGAAATCACACATCCAATTTCCCCATTTTTCAAACGCCCTCCACGAGCATGCTCATCATCAAAATAAACACAAAAAATTAAATTCAATTAAAGACCCCTACCGCCCCCTGATACAAACCAACAGTTCCAATTTCAGGAAACAAAAATTAAAAAATTAAATCAAACTCAACTAAAGACCCCTAGCGCCCCTTTTGCTTCAAGGAAATTAGAAGCAAAAATTCAAATTTTCTCAAACATGAAAATTAAAGACCCCTAGCGCCCTCTGTTACAGCAGAGATATTTGAAATCACACATCCAATTTCCCCATTTTTCAAACGCCCTCGACGAGCATGCTCATCATCAAAATAAACACACAAAATTAAATTCAATTAAAGACCCCTACCGCCCCTGATACAAACCAACAATTCCAATTTCAGGAAACAAAAATTAAAAAATTAAATCAAACTCAACTAAAGACCCCTAGCGCCCCTTTTGCTTCAAGGAAATTAAAAGCAAAAATTAAAATTTTCTCAAACATCACAAACGTCTTCAATTTACATTAGTATCATTAAAAAGAAATAAAAATAAATACTCTTAGCGTCCCATAATGCAAACCATTTACATTTAATGAAAAAATCAAAACGCCTTCCAGAAAAAAAATATAGAAGAAAATAATAATTAAAATCAAATTCAATTAAAGACCCCTAGCGCCCTCTGTAACAGCAGAGATATTTGAAATCACACATCCAATTTCCCCATTTTTCAAACGCCCTCCACGAGCATGCTCATCATCAAAATAAACACAAAAAATTAAATTCAATTAAAGACCCCTACCGCCCCTGATACAAACCAACAATTCCAATTTCAGGAAACAAAAATTAAAAAATTAAATCAAACTCAACTAAAGACCCCTAGCGCCCCTTTTGCTTCAAGGAAATTAAAAGCAAAAATTAAAATTTTCTCAAACATCACAAACGTCTTCAATTTACATTAGTATCATTAAAAAGAAATAAAAATAAATACTCTTAGCGTCCCATAATGCAAACCATTTACATTTAATGAAAAAATCAAAACGCCTTCCAGAAAAAAAATATAGAAGAAAATAATATTTAAAATCAAATTCAATTAAAGACCCCTAGCGCCCTCTGTTACAGCAGAGAAAGTTGAAATCACACATCCAATTTCCCCATTTTTCAAACGCCCTCCACGAGCATGCTCATCATCAAAATAAACACAAAAAATTAAATTCAATTAAAGACCCCTACCGCCCCCTGATACAAACCAACAGTTCCAATTTCAGGAAACAAAAATTAAAAAATTAAATCAAACTCAACTAAAAACCCCTAGCGCCCCTTTTGCTTCAAGGAAATTAGAAGCAAAAATTCAAATTTTCTCAAACATGAAAATTAAAGACCCCTAGCGCCCTCTGTTACAGCAGAGATATTTGAAATCACACATCCAATTTCCCCATTTTTCAAACGCCCTCGACGAGCATGCTCATCATCAAAATAAACACACAAAATTAAATTCAATTAAAGACCCCTACCGCCCCTGATACAAACCAACAATTCCAATTTCAGGAAACAAAAATTAAAAAATTAAATCAAACTCAACTAAAGACCCCTAGCGCCCCTTTTGCTTCAAGGAAATTAAAAGCAAAAATTCAAATTTTCTCAAACATGAAAATTAAAGACCCCTAGCGCTCTCTGTTACAGCAGAGATATTTGAAATCACACATCCAATTTCCCCATTTTTCAAACGCCCTCGACGAGCATGCTCATCATCAAAATAAACACACAAAATTAAATTCAATTAAAGACCCCTACCGCCCCTGATACAAACCAACAATTCCAATTTCAGGAAACAAAAATTAAAAAATTAAATCAAACTCAACTAAAGACCCCTAGCGCCCCTTTTGCTTCAAGGAAATTAGAAGCAAAAATTCAAATTTTCTCAAGCATCACAAACGTCTTCAATTTGCATTAGTATCATTAAAAAGAAATAAAAATAAATACTCTTAGCGTCCCATAATGCAAACCATTTATATTTAATAAAAAAAATCAAAACGCCTTCCAGAAAAAAATATGGAAGAAAATAATATTTAAAATCAAATTCAATTAAAGACCCCTAGCGCCCTCTGTTACAGCAGAGATATTTGAAATCACACATCCAATTTCCCCATTTTTCAAACGCCCTCGACGAGCATGCTCATCATCAAAATAAACACACAAAATTAAATTCAATTAAAGACCCCTACCGCCCCTGATACAAACCAACAATTCCAATTTCAGGAAACAAAAATTAAAAAATTAAATCAAACTCAACTAAAGACCCCTAGCGCCCCTTTGGTTCAAGGAAATTAGAAGCAAAAATTCAAATTTTCTCAAACATGAAAATTAAAGACCCCTAGCGCCCTCTGTTACAGCAGAGATATTTGAAATCACACATCCAATTTCCCCATTTTTCAAACGCCCTCGACGAGCATGCTCATCATCAAAATAAACACACAAAATTAAATTCAATTAAAGACCCCTACCGCCCCCTGATACAAACCAACAATTCCAATTTCAGGAAACAAAAATTAAAAAATAAAATCAAACTCAACTAAAGACCCCTAGCGCCCCTTTTGCTTCAAGGAAATTAAAAGCAAAAGTTCAAATTTTCTCAAGCATCACAAACGTCTTCAATTTGCATTAGTATCATTAAAAAGAAATAAAAATAAATACTCTTAGCGTCTCATAATGCAAACCATTTATATTTAATAAAAAAAAATCAAAACGCCTTCCGGAAAAAAATATAGAAGAAAATAATATTTAAAATCAAATTCAATTAAAGACCCCTAGCGCCCTCTGTTACAGCAGAGATAGTTGAAATCACACATCCAATTTCCCCATTTTTCAAACGCCCTTCACGAGCATGCTCATCATCAAAATAAACACAAAAATTAAATTCAATTAAATACCCCTACCGCCCCCTGATACAAACCAACAATTCCAATTTCAGGAAACAAAAATTAAAAAATTAAATCAAACTCAACTAAAGACCCCTAGCGCCCCTTTTGCTTCAAGGAAATTAAAAGCAAAAATTCAAATTTTCTCAAGCATCACAAACGTCTTCAATTTGCATTAGTATCATTAAAAAGAAATAAAAATAAATACTCTTAGCGTCCCATAATGCAAACCATTTATATTTAATAAAAAAAATCAAAACGCCTTCCAGAAAAAAAATATGGAAGAAAATAATATTTAAAATCAAATTCAATTAAAGACCCCTAGCGCCCTCTGTTACAGCAGAGATAGTTGAAATCACACATCCAATTTCCCCATTTTTCAAACGCCCTTCACGAGCATGCTCATCATCAAAATAAACACAAAAAATTAAATTCAATTAAAGACCCCTACCGCCCCCTGATACAAACCAACAATTCCAATTTCAGGAAACAAAAATTAAAAAATTAAATCAAACTCAACTAAAGACCCCTAGCGCCCCTTTTGCTTCAAGGAAATTAAAAGCAAAAATTCAAATTTTCTCAACGTCTTCAATTTGCATTAGTATCATTAAAAAGAAATAAAAATAAATACTCTTAGCGTCCCATAATGCAAACCATTTATATTTAATAAAAAAAATCAAAACGCCTTCCAGAAAAAAATATGGAAGAAAATAATATTTAAAATCAAATTCAATTAAAGACCCCTAGCGCCCTCTGTTACAGCAGAGATAGTTGAAATCACACATCCAATTTCCCCATTTTTCAAACGCCCTCCACGAGCATGCTCATCATCAAAATAAACACAAAAAATTAAATTCAATTAAAGACCCCTACCGCCCCCTGATACAAACCAACAGTTCCAATTTCAGGAAACAAAAATTAAAAAATTAAATCAAACTCAACTAAAGACCCCTAGCGCCCCTTTTGCTTCAAGGAAATTAGAAGCAAAAATTCAAATTTTCTCAAACATGAAAATTAAAGACCCCTAGCGCCCTCTGTTACAGCAGAGATATTTGAAATCACACATCCAATTTCCCCATTTTTCAAACGCCCTCGACGAGCATGCTCATCATCAAAATAAACACACAAAATTAAATTCAATTAAAGACCCCTACCGCCCCTGATACAAACCAACAATTCCAATTTCAGGAAACAAAAATTAAAAAATTAAATCAAACTCAACTAAAGACCCCTAGCGCCCCTTTTGCTTCAAGGAAATTAAAAGCAAAAATTAAAATTTTCTCAAACATCACAAACGTCTTCAATTTACATTAGTATCATTAAAAAGAAATAAAAATAAATACTCTTAGCGTCCCATAATGCAAACCATTTACATTTAATGAAAAAATCAAAACGCCTTCCAGAAAAAAAATATAGAAGAAAATAATAATTAAAATCAAATTCAATTAAAGACCCCTAGCGCCCTCTGTAACAGCAGAGATATTTGAAATCACACATCCAATTTCCCCATTTTTCAAACGCCCTCCACGAGCATGCTCATCATCAAAATAAACACAAAAAATTAAATTCAATTAAAGACCCCTACCGCCCCTGATACAAACCAACAATTCCAATTTCAGGAAACAAAAATTAAAAAATTAAATCAAACTCAACTAAAGACCCCTAGCGCCCCTTTTGCTTCAAGGAAATTAAAAGCAAAAATTAAAATTTTCTCAAACATCACAAACGTCTTCAATTTACATTAGTATCATTAAAAAGAAATAAAAATAAATACTCTTAGCGTCCCATAATGCAAACCATTTACATTTAATGAAAAAATCAAAACGCCTTCCAGAAAAAAAATATAGAAGAAAATAATATTTAAAATCAAATTCAATTAAAGACCCCTAGCGCCCTCTGTTACAGCAGAGAAAGTTGAAATCACACATCCAATTTCCCCATTTTTCAAACGCCCTCCACGAGCATGCTCATCATCAAAATAAACACAAAAAATTAAATTCAATTAAAGACCCCTACCGCCCCCTGATACAAACCAACAGTTCCAATTTCAGGAAACAAAAATTAAAAAATTAAATCAAACTCAACTAAAAACCCCTAGCGCCCCTTTTGCTTCAAGGAAATTAGAAGCAAAAATTCAAATTTTCTCAAACATGAAAATTAAAGACCCCTAGCGCCCTCTGTTACAGCAGAGATATTTGAAATCACACATCCAATTTCCCCATTTTTCAAACGCCCTCGACGAGCATGCTCATCATCAAAATAAACACACAAAATTAAATTCAATTAAAGACCCCTACCGCCCCTGATACAAACCAACAATTCCAATTTCAGGAAACAAAAATTAAAAAATTAAATCAAACTCAACTAAAGACCCCTAGCGCCCCTTTTGCTTCAAGGAAATTAAAAGCAAAAATTCAAATTTTCTCAAACATGAAAATTAAAGACCCCTAGCGCTCTCTGTTACAGCAGAGATATTTGAAATCACACATCCAATTTCCCCATTTTTCAAACGCCCTCGACGAGCATGCTCATCATCAAAATAAACACACAAAATTAAATTCAATTAAAGACCCCTACCGCCCCTGATACAAACCAACAATTCCAATTTCAGGAAACAAAAATTAAAAAATTAAATCAAACTCAACTAAAGACCCCTAGCGCCCCTTTTGCTTCAAGGAAATTAAAAGCAAAAATTCAAATTTTCTCAAACATGAAAATTAAAGACCCCTAGCGCTCTCTGTTACAGCAGAGATATTTGAAATCACACATCCAATTTCCCCATTTTTCAAACGCCCTCGACGAGCATGCTCATCATCAAAATAAACACACAAAATTAAATTCAATTAAAGACCCCTACCGCCCCTGATACAAACCAACAATTCCAATTTCAGGAAACAAAAATTAAAAAATTAAATCAAACTCAACTAAAGACCCCTAGCGCCCCTTTTGCTTCAAGGAAATTAAAAGCAAAAATTAAAATTTTCTCAAACATCACAAACGTCTTCAATTTACATTAGTATCATTAAAAAGAAATAAAAATAAATACTCTTAGCGTCCCATAATGCAAACCATTTACATTTAATGAAAAAATCAAAACGCCTTCCAGAAAAAAAATATAGAAGAAAATAATATTTAAAATCAAATTCAATTAAAGACCCCTAGCGCCCTCTGTTACAGCAGAGAAAGTTGAAATCACACATCCAATTTCCCCATTTTTCAAACGCCCTCCACGAGCATGCTCATCATCAAAATAAACACAAAAAATTAAATTCAATTAAAGACCCCTACCGCCCCCTGATACAAACCAACAGTTCCAATTTCAGGAAACAAAAATTAAAAAATAAAATCAAACTCAACTAAAGACCCCTAGCGCCCCTTTTGCTTCAAGGAAATTAGAAGCAAAAATTCAAATTTTCTCAAACATGAAAATTAAAGACCCCTAGCGCCCTCTGTTACAGCAGAGATATTTGAAATCACACATCCAATTTCCCCATTTTTCAAACGCCCTCGACGAGCATGCTCATCATCAAAATAAACACACAAAATTAAATTCAATTAAAGACCCCTACCGCCCCTGATACAAACCAACAATTCCAATTTCAGGAAACAAAAATTAAAAAATTAAATCAAACTCAACTAAAGACCCCTAGCGCCCCTTTTGCTTCAAGGAAATTAAAAGCAAAAATTAAAATTTTCTCAAACATCACAAACGTCTTCAATTTACATTAGTATCATTAAAAAGAAATAAAAATAAATACTCTTAGCGTCCCATAATGCAAACCATTTACATTTAATGAAAAAATCAAAACGCCTTCCAGAAAAAAAATATAGAAGAAAATAATAATTAAAATCAAATTCAATTAAAGACCCCTAGCGCCCTCTGTAACAGCAGAGATATTTGAAATCACACATCCAATTTCCCCATTTTTCAAACGCCCTCCACGAGCATGCTCATCATCAAAATAAACACAAAAAAATAAATTCAATTAAAGACCCCTACCGCCCCTGATACAAACCAACAATTCCAATTTCAGGAAACAAAAATTAAAAAATTAAATCAAACTCAACTAAAGACCCCTAGCGCAAACAAACTATTCTTATTTTATTAAACATTCTAACAGCATCCAGAAGCATGAATGTCATCAAAGTAAAAAAATATATAAAATTTAATCAAATACCCCTGGGGCCCTCCTGTTGAATCACACTTTCAAATTCCTTATTTTCCAAACGCCTTGCTGTTTTATGACATGAGTATCATCGAAGTAAAAACAAATTAAATTTAAATTAGATACTCCTTGCGCCCCCTGTTGCTTTTTGTAATTTAAAAATAAAATCATCTTTTTTAATTCCTCCGCCGAATTTGCTTTTGCTTAACAATTAGAAAATAAATCAAGTTTTTAAAGATCGTTTTGTGTGGAGGCATTTAAACTAATCTTACAATTTTGTTAAACACTTCATGATTGCCTACGGCGGCTGTCTCAGAGAACTTAGATTTTTTTTGTTCACCTTGCTGATACATCACAAGAAAGGTGTGTGTTATGTTTATGGACTTTTGATTTTTTTATAATGTGTATGAAAACAATAGGAGGGCGTTAACAGTAAAGGTCTAGCATGAGGAACATCAGGAGGGCGCATAAGGTATGAAACACAAATCATTTGGGGGGGCCATGGCCCCCCCTGGCCCCCCCTTGCGCACGCCACTGACTATACTGTTTCGCTAAGGCAATCATCCAGATCTGATGGAATATTTGGGGTTAATACCACAGACAAACAGACGTACCTCTTCATTGTGTATCTTCGTTCATGCATTTAACGGTTGATTTGAATATTATCAGTTCCGCGAACTACTCGCCGCAGCGCTGGCATCAGATCACTTTGACGTTTCTATACATTCTATAGAACTTTTATGCAATATTGTTTACGAGTTAGCGAGCAAGCTTGTTTTCCACGAGAAGCCAGAGAGATGTCGTTACTGAGGTTATATGTTTTGATGTTGACATACTATGTTTTCAAGAACAAGTTTTTCAAAGAGTTACGTCTGTTTGTCTGTGTTAATACGTATCGACATCCCCCAATAAGTACTGGGACTTGTATGGACAACCTTATAAAGTCCTGTGGATTTCCCATCGATGTCCATACCAATTGAAACCAATGACTGGCAGATACAATGATTGTATCCTACTTGTCGTTTGTCCTAACGTGCCGAATAGTGTGCCATGCTGTTTTTCGTTACAGTGTGCAGAGTTGATTACCCCTTGGGAAATATGCATATTTTAGATCCAGTGTGAATACTTCGTTGGGTTTGATTAGTTGAATTTCAAATTGAAACCGGAAAACGTCGGAATTAGGTAGCAAAGTCAGTCCTAACCAGGATCGGAAATTGTCAACCTCATGATGATAAACAAAGACAGCGAAAAAAGTCAACGCTCATGTAACAGCACGATGCCACTATCTTCTGGTGGGGGGGGGGGGGGGGGACGTGCTGTCAATTCAGCCTACTGATCATTCTTGTATGAAACTGGTTCCAAACGTTAGCAAACGCTGTAGGTTTCTTATGGCTTGTTAACGTTTGGAACCAGTTATGCAAGGTAGGCGACGATTGTTCGTATTTGACAGCCACCTCCCCCCCTTGACTATCTGAAAAAAACATTTGACAGTTGTTGTTATTCACATCGTCGATTTTTTATCACACGGGTTATCGTTATTTGTTTTTTTCCGTTCGGTATACCTGTAATATTGTTCTCGTTGTTAGTGGAAAGTGCAGTTCGTTGCGATAATCGTCTAATAAGAGCATATTTTGTGTTGTGAAAACAGTGAAAAAGTTATCCAATCAGACATATTGTAGTGCACATGTATACTGTCTAGCATTGGGCGATCTTGAGAATCCAATTCTTCTTTGCGTATTAAAGCATCTCCACCGCTGTTTCTAAATCACTTTTGAAAGCTGAGTCAGCATGTCTTCCGCCTGTGACCAATGCGCTAATCCAGTTAAAGGCGATGAAGAATCCGTCTCCTGCATGGCTTTTTTGCGACAGGATGATTCACCTAAAGTGCGGGTGCAGTTTCAAACGCCTTTGGATACGGTTGTGTTTTAAGTTTGTTCTCTGTTTTGTGCGGGCGTTCGCTCTCATAGTTTTCGGCTGCAATTGCCGGATTATCGCTGGCGCTCTGCCTCGCGGACGTTTATACGTGTGTGATTGGTAGTTTTCTCGCTTTCCGGGAAGTTTAGAATAGAGAAAGAAAACGTGATTCAACATGTTTGCAAGCATCAGAAGAGATGTCGCGATCTGCGTTGTTTGATTTTCTCCCGGACCAGAAATTAGTGGCATCGCGAGTGATAAATTTGAATTTCAGTTTATTTACGCGCTGCAAGGTGCGTGAAAGAGCTCGGCACAATCGGTGTTGATGTTGGCTCGCTTGTAACCTTTTTTATTGTGTTTTCGAAAGAAATTGATCGAAATTATACCAAAAGTGCTTCTGAACGTGTTTCGCAGTTGGGTGTGATGAAATTCGTGAATTCGCGGTTTATGTTCAGTGAAAATTCCGTGTCACAAAATTGCTCATCGAGTTTCCTTTGTTTGCCGTTCGACGACGACAGCCCTAATAAAAAATAACCATAAACGAACGATAACCCAAATCATTGAACTATTCCACAAATTGTTTGGATGATACCCAGAACACGTTGTTAAGCAAATTAACCATACAATTTTTATTAGGGAGGTTTGCGAGAGAAAAATAAGCATCGGGAATTTGCTCCCGGATGTATTGATTTGGTGAGTACGTTCCAGTTGAAGATTGCTCTTATACATATCTCGATTGCATTTTCGAGGGGACGTTCGGAGAGCTTTGAGATTGAGGCGTTGTTGTATTTGCGGGCAGATGAGTTGGTCGCCGGTAAGGGCCAGTAAGTGCTGCCAGCAGATGAATCAAGAGGTATTCGAAACAAAATTGATAAGAAATGTCCATTCAAATCGATTTAATACAGTTGAACAAATTTCAAAACTATATACGTGCCAGATTTGGAAATAATATTTTTTTGAATCTGGAAGTGTGTTTATGATACCATCACAGACAAACAGACGTAACTCTTAGAAAAACTTGTTCTTGAAAACATAGTATCTCAAAACATATAACCTCAGTAACGACATCTCTCTGGCTTCTCGCGGAAAACAAGCTTGCTCGCTAACTCGTAAACAATATTGCATAAAAGTTCTATAGAATATATAGAAACGTCAAAGTGATCCGATGCCAGCGCTGCGGCGAGTAGTTCACGGAACTGATAATATTCAAATCAACCGTTAAATGCATGAACGAAGATGCACAATGAAGAGTTACGTCTGTTTGTCTGTGATACCATTATCCATTTGATAAAGGTAGAGTGAACATGCGGGGCTTATTGTAAGTAAAAGTGACCTCGGAGTGGTCGTGAAATACCAGGCATTCTGAAATGGGTCACTGGAGCTGCAATAGAGCTAACACCTTCTAACTCCCGGACTAAACCTGCTTTAATTTAAGGGTAATAAAAAGCAGTTTTCTTCCATAATAATACTGCAGGACAGTGGGGGTTAGATTGTACACACACACACACACACACACACACACACACACACACACACACACACACACACACACACACACACACACACACACACACACACACACACACACACACACACACACACACACACACACACACACACACACACACACACACCTCCTCCCCTTGACTATCTTCTACTTGAAAGACTGACCTACTGCACGGCGAATGAGAACGACCCAAATTTAAGTTTAGTTCACTCATAATCGCCAAAAGTGCAGGAACTCAGCGATGAGTAAAATTTGTCTCATGGTTTCCTGTGGAAAACCTAAAAAATCTGCCAGAAAATGAGGAAATTGACGAAAATTTTATTCAGTCTCGGAGTAGTACCAATAGACTGACTAAATCTAATCTTTACTTTTCTCAAATTTGGGAATTTTTCCTGGAAAATCCTGGAAAAACCTGGGAAAACATGAGGCAAATTTACTCATCGCTGAGTTCCTGCACTTTTGGCGATTATGAGTGAACTAAACTCAAATTTGGGTCGTTCTCATTCGCCGTGTGGGTTGTCACGGAAACATTTTCTATTCTTGTCTTTCTCTCATTTGGTCACGAAACATCTGTTGCGGTACGTTTTCCAGCACGAGTTAGCTGTTATACATACGTTCGGCGACAAGATTTACGAAAACAGTTTGTCATGTCATTCTCGCATTCTGTCGCGACAAAGCTGCCGCTTGTCGTTTTCTATAGTAAATGCGTGTCGTTTTGCATACGAGACATAATAAGATTGAAATAAATGGAATTGTGCTGTTTAGACGGGATTTCCCCTCTGTCTTGAAGTAACCGGAATCTTGGTGCTGAACTTCGTGTTTGGTAGTACCTAAGTGATTTCTAGTGGTGGTTCAGAAAAGTGTAAAATATCCTAGAATATGGGTATTTTCGGAACGGGGACGACGTTTAGATGCCGAAAATCGATGTCTGACGCCATTTTTGAATCCAAGATGGCGACCATTGGTTTCAGAAAAAAAAACTCAAATACCCTATAATTTGGATAATCGGAATTCCAAAACGCCGGATTCCAAAAATAGCGTCAGACATTGATTTTCTGTCTGTAGAAGAGTATTTGACAGTTTTATCAAAACAGAGGGCTGTCATCTTAGATTCCAAAATAGCGTCGGGCATCGGTTTTTGGCCTCTGTTTATCGTCCCCATTCCGAAAATACCCATATTGTGCTAAGAGATGACAATTGGCTTCTTCCTCTTCTATTTCTATCTCTATATTTATCCATCTCTATCACGATCTTACGCACATGAAATCGGCCAATCAGGAGCTGGTTCACGTTTGACAGAAAAGTGGTTCATTTTCGCCCCCGTATTGTCACCTCTTCTCTTAGATATTGTGGGAGTATTTGACAGTGCTTTCCAAGAGCTTTGAGTGTGTTGGTTTAATTCCTTTTTATTTCGTTATAATTGCTTATCTCTTGACAGATACGCGTATTTCGTCTACTACTTGCAGGCTTCATCAGTGCCACGTACTCAACACCTGGGACGGGACTTGACAATCGGGTAGCGATTTCGAGCCAATTTGCTGTCAAATCCGAGCCAGTTGCTGATTGGTCGATTTGACAGTAGCAATCGTGGAATAAAAAGGACAGAGGGATTACAGCAATCTGACTGGTAGTGATGCCGGAATCAGTGGTGATGTCAATGGCGTTGTTAATTGTTTATATTTGTGAAAGGAAAGTTGGAAAACAGGGTCCACGGCGTGCTTTGAGCGATGGATATTCTTGTTTGTTTATGGTTGTTTTTATTGTGTTAAGGTTCAATTTACTTTGATGCATTTTTTTAAAATTCAAAAGCAGTTTTTTTCGACGCATTATTTTAGATTGCTAAAAGCTCGCGTCATTTTGTGTAAAATATCAAAAGGAATCGAATAGTGCGAGTTTTTGCAATCTGAAATAATGCGTCGGAAAAAACTGCTTATGAAATTTTCCAAAAAGCATCAAAGTAAATTGAACCTTAAGCAAAAATGATGTACAGGGTGCTAAACTGCGGTAGAAACTCCGAATCAAATTAAAATTAATATAGAAAAATAATTCTTCAATCCTGGCAGCCTTGGTCAACTCCGTCAAACGCCATGCACAAATTTTCGACGGGCATTCGAAAACATCAAAAACATTAAGAAGTGAGAAGCTGGATTGTCAAGTCCCGTCCCGGCTGGTGGTTGGTGTGGAGTACTTTTCTTAAATCGGAGACCACCATATTGGATTTCAGGAAGGTATTGTTCTTCGATTTTCGTGCTCTTGACATCACCTCGAGTCTGAAAATACCCCAATTGAAAGGTATTTGACAGTATTTCCCAATTTTTTTTCTGAAACCTGAAGCTGCCATTTTGGATTTCAAGATGACGCCGGACATCGATTTACGGTCTCTAGACGTCAGCCCAAGTTCAAAAATATGTATGTTTGTATTTGTATTTTTATTTATTGTTTAAATCCATCTGACATCGTGGTTTTAATGAATAAAACTTAACTAAAAAAAACTTTAATACGTTGTACAGAAAAAAACAAAATCATTCTGGTCGATTCCGTAGGCGGTTTCGAAAGACGTTGGTACCGTGCGGGACCGAAATCCGTACACCTAAGCACGAGAGAATCATTAACGGTCAATACTAAATAATGCTATCACATTATGCTCTGTATCACATCTTTTTCCTTTACATTTATCTTTATTTTTCCAATATTTGCAAACACCAGGTCTTAAAATTACCTTTAATTATTAGAAAAAAGGATTTAAATTGCACATATCTTGAATCAAAATCCGTACAGCGTTTTACGATTGAATCAAAATCCGTACAGTTTTGAATCGAAATCCGTACACTGTGTTGAGGATGAATCAAAATCCGTACAGTCATGAATCAAAATCCGTACATGAATGTAAATCGATCCAAATCAATGAAAAAAAAAACGTGTTGCTATCTTGAATAAAGTATTTTTTTGTAGTTGCTTGGCTAAGAGTCCAAAACAGCTATATTCGTTTAAATACACTAGTTTACAGCATATTTGAACTTTGTACGCTGATGGTCATTTTCCATGTAAAATCGTGCACTGAATCCAAAAATGTAGTCCAAAAAAATCTCGGTAGGATAGTTTTGGAGATATAGGGGTAAGAGAGGCAAAGTGAACAGGTGGGGCATAGTGCTCCAGCTTGGACTTCCGGCCGTTCAGAACAAATTTGTTGGCTGTAGGATCAATATCTTAATGATATTGATCCTACTACCAGTTGATTTGTTTCATGCAGTTGGAGATCCAGAGCCAAAGTACGGGATACTCACTATGCCCCGCCTGTTCACTATGCCCCTCCTTCCCCTAGCTAAAAAATGATCTCTCACGTTAAAAAAAACTAAAACACAAATATCTCTGGCTGCAATGAAGTGATATTAATTATTTTAACACCAAATTAAACGTGATAAAATTTTATTTCGATCGTTATAACACTATTTTTCCGTGAGAGTAATGGTAGAACCACCATAAACATTTTAATTTACATTGCTTAAAAACTTAGCAGAAATTCAATTTTTCTTAGGAAAACTTAAAAAACAAACTATTAACTAACAACAATACCATCAATCTCACTGACAATTGATGTTCAATTGATCGAACGAAAAAATTTCTTACCTCTAATTCAGCGTTAAAATAATTGATATAATCTCATTACAACCGGAGATATTTGTATTATAGTAATCAAACTTGTTTAAAGTGAATTTTCATTTTTAGCTGTATCTCACAAACTATCCTACTGACATTTTTTTCGACTACATTGTTGAATTCAGTGCACGATTTTACATAAGAATCATTCGTCAAAGGTTCAAGTTCTTTTTTTTTACTTTTACTTTTTTAGCTAATGATATCAGCGTTAGATTAATTGATGCTCCAATCGATTCAAAGGAGAGGTAACTGAATTCTTTTAATTTAAGAAGGTAACTGTTCTGCATTTTTATGCTAACTAATATCATGTTTAAGGATTAATTTCTTCCAAATTTTATTCTATACCAGTGCTTTGGGTTAAATATTCACAACTTCGAGGTTTTTGAAATTTGACATGTGATAACGTGCGAGATGCGCCATACTTTGGAACTCCACCAACCCACTGGCATCAAGCTATAAATTAACCGGTTCCTAAGATGGTAGCCCTATAATGGCGGATAAGTAAAAAAAAAAATACAACCATCTTAGAAACCAACAAAAAAAGACAATGAACTGACATCAAGGATTAGTTTTTCGTTTTGTGCATGAAAATTAAAATTGGTAAAATAACGACTATAACTTAATTTAATTTAATACGTCAAGAGAGTAATAATCATAAAAATACAGATCTTTCATTGCTTCTTTTCCACAGCTTTCTTCTGCTTCTTCTCCATTGTAACCATTGCCTTTTCAAGTTATAATGCTTTCTTGCTTCCAACTCTAATAAAAATAACCATAATAGAGAGCTTAACGACGTGTTCGGGGTATCATCCAAACCATTTGTGGGAAAGTTTACCCATCCAGGATAAATTTCGTTCATGGTATTTGTTTATTAGGGAACTTTCTTTGCTCTTCTTCCTTTTCTTCCTCCTCTTCCTCTCTCGCTCAACCTTTTTCTTTTGTCGTTCCTCAATCCTTTGTTTCTTTGCGTTCTCTTTATCAATTTTCATGTAGCTGGTAGCTACTGCTGGGAATGCTCTCTGGCCCATTTCTGTCTGCTCTCTGTATATTTGTATATGCGTGTTGGTGATATCCTGTAGGGGAGCTGCGTTGTTTTACTTTTCGGCTGGTTCTTGACGCTCTTCATTTAAAGATATTAATAATATAACGTTTACAATACGAATAAAATAAGCGATTCAATATGGCATCTCTTATGGTGGTGAATTGAACGGAAAAATCCCTGGATGCTTCTCGGTAAGATTTCTCCGCATGCATCATTGCCACAGTCTTCTCCAAATCCTCCGGCGTGTATTTAGTTTCCATGATATGCTGAAAAACATTGGATAAAGTAGAATCGTCATTAGTGATGCACAAGTGTACGGATTTAGAATCAGCTGTTATATATGGATCGAAATCCGTACAGTACTTATTTTGATAAATAAATACCATATGAACGATCCATTGCTTAGAATTGAGATATAAAACGATAAACACTAACCTTTTCGATCGACCTTCAGGAAACTACTTGCAAACATCACTGAAATACGCTTAACAAACTGAAGTAAATCCGAGAGATTTTCTTAGAAAATCGTTAAGAACGCAACCGATTGACAGAAATGCCCGACACGTGTTAAGGTTTTTATTTTTCTTATTTTAATTGCATGACGTTCTGCTTAATTGTTGACGTAAACATTAAGCTAATGCATGAATGAACATGAATATGTATTCATGTATAATATTTACATTGTTATGATGCATATAAATAAACAAATTCAACAGGGTGTACGGATTTCGGTGCTGTACGGATTTCGGTCCCGCACGGTAGAGATATTGAAGTCAAACAAGCTGTAATTGTCTTGGAGTCTTCGACTCATCGAATCGATGTGATTGTTGGATCCGTACTGTGTTCGTCTCGTTGGCTGGCGCAATAGCTGTCTAGATCGTAGCACTCGTTTAGGGGCCTAGATGTTGAGCTGACTCAGCAATGCAGGGCAGTATATTTCGGAGCGAAAAATTTTGGCTCCTAAGATAGCTTGGCTGAACTTGCGTCTATCTACTAGCGGTTCAATACCAAGCAGCGCACAGCGGTGCTCGTAGGGTGGTAGTCGTAATGAGTCGGTACATGGCAAGCCTCGTAGAGCACATCTCACAAATTTCCGCTGCACTGATTCGATTCGTGAAATTCACACATCATCGTACGGAGACCAGACGGCAGAAGCAAATTCAAGAATTGATCTAACTAGCGAGCAATACAGAGATCGCAAACACAGAGGGTCATCACATTCGTTCGCTATCTTGAGAATAAATTCAAGTTGACGATTTGCTTTGTCAAATATGTATTTCCAAATAGTGCATTTTGAATGTGAGTTGATAATCCAGTACCACTCCCAAGTCTTTAACATGATCAAACCGATTCAGTACAGTGCCATTGATAGTATAGTCATGTAGGATAGGATTTCTCGTTCTTCGAAAGGATATGATACAGCATTTGGACACACTGACTGCTAGATGATTCAGTGCACACCAACTGACAAACAAATCTAGCTGTTGTTGCAATTGACGGCAATCATTGGAGCTTCTAACAACCAGGTAGATTTTCAAATCATCTGCGTAGAACATTAGGCAGCAATTCAGAAGAACGTGGGACACATCATTGAACAACAACGCGAATAACAGCGGCCCCAAGGAATGAAAGGTGCAGACACGGCTGATCCAATTTTCACGAACAATTGACGGCCAGTCAAATATGATCTCAGCCAACTACAAATTCTCGAAGATGCTCCTAGTCGCTCCAGCTTAGCCAACAGAATATCGTGATTAACTGAGCCGAACGCAGCCTTTATGTCAGTGTATATGCTGTCGATTTGACCTCCTTGCTCCATTTCGCTGATGCAAAACGACGTGTATTCACACAGATTAGTGATGACTAAACGTTGCGAAAAAAATTAAAGCTGAGATGTTGAAATGCATTTGGAACGGGCAGGCAACGAAGTTATTCCACGATAGTTCGACACATCCACTTTACTGCCTTTCTTGAAGATAGGCTGCATGTATGACATCTTCCAAGCGATTGGAAACTGCTGGCTTCGAAGAGAGAGGTTGAATACAGCTTGCAGAGGTGTAAACAACATGCCATTAAATTTTTTCAATATGTACGCAGGAATACCGTCCGGTCCAGGTGATACAGATGGTTTCAGCTTCTTCAGTGCATTCTCCACCATCGTCTGAAGAACATCGAAAATATCAATGTCGAATGCGTCCACGGGCAGGGACCTTGTCGCAGTTTCAACATCCGATGGAGACTCGCGAATCGTGCAGCAAATAGTTCGCATTTGGCTTCTGTGGTGGAGGCAGATTGATCTTCCATGCGCATGGTTGATGGAAGGCCGCTTTCATGTCGCTTAGTGTTTACAAAACTCCAGAACTGTTTAGGATTTCTTCGCAGATTGTCCTGAACACGTCTTACGTATCTGCCGTACAAGTAACGGTTATAACTCCGATAGTTGAAGATTATTTAAGAGTATTTCCCACTTTTTCTGAAACCAGAAGCCAGCATCTTGGATTTAAAAATGGCATCTGACATCGATTCCCGGTATTTAGGCAACATCCTGAGTCCCAAAATATCCATGTTGAAGGGTATTTGAGAGTGTTTCCCACTTTTCAGATACCGGAAGCCACCTTCTTAGATTTCAAAATGGAACCGGACATCAATTTGCGGACTCAATACGGCTCCCGATTCTGAAAATACCCAAATTGAAGGGAATTTGACAGTATTCCCTAGTTTTATGAAACCAAAAGCCACCATCTTGGATTTTAAAATGGCGTCGGACATTGATTCCCAGTATTCAGACGTCATCTCGATTCCAGATATCCCAATATTAAATGGAATTTATCAGTATTTCCCACTTTTTCTGAAATCTGGCATCCTTATTAGAATAGATGCATTATTGTCGTGATGCTCTTTTTCAAATGACATTTTAAATTACAACAGTATGAGCACCTGACTGATGCAAAATTTGAAATTTTCGCTGCACAGTGCTTAAACGGTTCCAAATTGGGTCCTACTTAGCCTCCCAAAATTTGAACTGCTTTAGTAAGAAACTGACTTGGCACAAACCATTTCAAGTTTATATGGGAATTACTGTGGGAAAACTTATGTTTTTGTTCTTATGTATCTAATAATTCACCACATCACTATGCTTTTAAAAATGATATCAGGGATTGTAGAAGATTTTCCCAGCTACAACTTTGTTGAAAAACACTTTTCAATCAAATGTAAGGAACAAGGAACTGTTCAGCAGGCAACATTGGTGTTTCTGGGCGAAGAATAGAGCACAAATATCATGGCTACTATGTCACACTGCAGAATACAGTGTTGCCCATAATACAGCTGCTTGATCATGCCATAAGATTATCAATCTCTTAAACAATTAATAACAATTTAATTTGACATTTGGCTGAAAAACGATTTTTCGCAAAGTTGTAGCTTAGAAAATTTCCCGTAAGAATAGTTATTGAAATTTTCGAAAAAGTAATATGGAAAATGGGTAGAAGACAATGAACAAAAAGTTTGGTTTTCCCATAGTAATAGTTATAGTTTGTGCCAAGACAGTTTCTTACCAAATGAGTTTAAATTTTGGGAGGCTAATCAGGACCTGATTTGAAACCGTTTGAGCACTGTGTGGCGAAAATTTCAAATTTTGCATCAGTCTAATGAGCACAAACGAAGTTACAGACGGAGCGACTCGAAAACTTTGGTGACAAACCTGCTATTGCAATTTTTCAGTGTACCACATGGCAACACTACTATCGTAGAGGTAATTCTAAGACCAGAAGGTCCCGAAGAAACGAGCCCAACTTTTAGCGAATCAAAACAAACATAGTGTAGTACTGGAATTTATACTAGAATGGGATGCGTTAATCGATTTGCTTGGGACCAATAGGCTAGTCAAGTAGTGAGCCAATTTAAAATCGTTGGTTTCGAATTGATTGTTGCTACTACTGGATTGTACTAGCATTTTCACCAAATGTACTAGAATGTTTTGGTTCTATCTCTTTCACTCTGCTCAAAACTGTAAATGCATAAAAAACTACAAAATGATACACTCTTTGCACACTGTCAAATTTCATTGCCCACAAAATCAACTTTGTTCAAATAAAAACAAAAATACTAGCCCATCTGGTGGCTGATGGCACAAGCTTCTAAGAAAATTCTGTTACAGCGAACCACATTATTTTAATTGATTTCTTCGTCAGTTAGTCGTCTGCCACTTCGTTTGTGCTCATGGACTCTTTGATCTACTTGGACATTTATCGTTGCTGAGGTCATCGTGCAAGATCTATTCATCCGAATAATAGTATTTATTGGGGATACAAGAATGGTCTAGAAATCCAACTTTTGAAGTCATACTTTGTTCCTACATTTTTTTAATCAGGGAAATGATACAGAAACCTTCAATACAATGCCTGTGATTGAAAATTTCGCATCATATAATTTAAATACAGTTATTCTTTTGATAGTATTTTAAATTACTCTGCGTGTCACCCCCGCAGATTGGAACGCAGCCAGTGTGCATCAACGAAGTTCCAGGAGCTCGTTATCTCCCCACACAATTTGTTTATTTCCGTCTACCATACACCAACGTCTGCCGCGTATTTTTTTTACTCTCTCCAATAAAACTGGGTCGGCTTCCGTACTTGAAAATAAATTCGCCTTTATTTCATTGTCCGGAACTATCATCACCGCCGCATTAACATTCTGAATATTATACGCTTTCCGATTGCTATTTTTAACCATTCTTTCAATTTTCTCTCTCTTTTTTTCCAGACCAATCATCATCAAAACCATAATAATACTGCAGCCGACATCGGTACACCACCATCGGGCCCATTAAACGATCGACCGACCGCTCGTGTCAGTTTTCAGCTGAAGTGATGGCACCAAGTTCAAAGCCAGAGCAGCTATCTGCTAGCTGCATTTCAAAGGGACTCCACGGAGACGCGTGGTGCTTCGTTCCGTTTGCTATTATGAGCGTTGCGACGTATCTTCACGGTCGACTCGCGATGCTTCTTATCCAAACATCGCGCACCGTTTACCAACTACGATGGAGACGGTGCGGTTTGTTTGCGCTGTATCGTCGAGCATCGTCGGTATGGCAGTGGTGATGGTGGTGGTGGTGGTGTGCGATCATCATCCAGGAGACATTTGTTTCAATGTAGCTCGACTTCAACTGTGATGGGTTTGCCAAATCAGCTGGAAGTAACAATGGAAGAAGCGAAAATAATCATCAAACTCATATTACTTCGGACCGTTATGGACTGGCATGGCAGTCGGAATGGGAAAAGTTGTGGAATGGAGAAAAAAATATATCGGAGAGAAAAGGAAAGAAAATAAAAAGTTCACGAATGCGTCAGAAGACCGTCTCGGTTTGGGTCGCCGTCGGCCGGTGGAAGTAACATATTGACCCGTGCACCTTGGCGCTTTAGGAATAACATAAAAAGTGTATGAAGATGGAAGTTAAATCCGAACACCCAAAAAATCATGATTTAGGGTTTTCTAAGGGGAAAATTACATTTGAAAGTTTCGAACATCAGGACATCCCTTAAATTGCGATTTTGGCCATGTTTACGGAGATAAACGTGATTAAAGATTTGGAAAATCAAAAGACCCAGAACCATTGACTATTAAGCTTAAGTGCTAATTCATTCAAATACACAGCAAAAAAATAATGTTGATATCACATCAAAGTGGATGCACTACAATCATGTCGAAAATTTCATGTAATTTTTATGACCACATAAATAAACAAATGCAGTAAAAGCAGCGTAATGTCAGTTCATGCATTGTATTAATGATAATTTTGTCCTTTTTAGCAAGTAATATTACACCATATTTTCGACATGATTGTAGTGCATCCACTTTGACGTGATATCAAAATTATTTTTTTGCTGTGTATCAAACAATTGAACTCACAGGTCTTTCAGCAATGTACCTCTTACCTTTTAATTAATTTACATTCATATAATTTCTATGACTTCCCAAATAAACAAATACCATAATCGAACCCAAATGGTACAACTATTCCATAAATGGTTTGGATGCTAACCCGAACATCTATATTTATATTTGATTTTTTTTTGCTATTGCAATGAAAAACATTGCTTCATTGTCAACAGAATTTGAACAGAATACAGAAAAGAGCATAACATATTTAAACAAAAACCATTGTGCATAAAAGTTTTGATTGAATTTCAATTTTCAAAGGATTTCGTCATCGCAAACTCTCAAATTTGACGGAGATACATAACATCGTCAACTGACATTGTCGATCGAACGTTCTAACTGCTTCTTTAGCAAACCCCACACGTATCATTATATTGACGCCAATAGGAATTATTGACAAAAATATCGATGGTGTGAATACTGAACTATTGTCAACATCGTTGTATTGACGTCAATATAAAATGTATTGACAATACGATTATTGCCAATAAAAGCTATCGTGTTCACTTATGATGCTGTTGCACCTGGATTTGGTGGTTCGCAGGATTCGGAGAGAAGCTCCCGGATGGCATCCCGTCGAAAGCGGCGAGCCAGTCTATCCTGAATATGTTCGGGATGCTCCTGCAGAAATGGAATATGGTCACTTCATCCAATTTACGTATGTAAGCTCTCTTAATTCTAACAAGATTTAAGAACGTCTATGCACTTCTGCATACATAGCGGAAGACCTTCAACATTCTGTAGGAATATACCTGAACATCTGGGTAGGTCCCTGAAATTAAACGTAATTTTTCTAAACATTCAGGAACTTCGGAAAGCTTAAAATCCTTCCAGAAAGTTCAATTAAAGTGAGATCTCTGAAAAACTAATAAGAAGTTCAGTAAATTGCTAAGAAGTTATCTGAACTATTACAAAAAATTCTGAGCTTCTATGAAGTTCACTGAGCTTCTGATCAGTATGACGAACTTCTACGTGTTCAACACGGATGAGGCTGGCGAGCGGTATGTTGTTTGGAACGAGGGTGACGCGCTTGGCATAGATGGCCCACAGTGACTCACTAAGAGCTACTGAATCCGATCAGTAGCGATGCAGCTTCTTCCTCCTCCTTCGGTGAATGGACGCTCATGTGGACTGCAGCTCGCTGCTTCCGAGCAGCCTTTCGTTGTTTACTGGAGAACAATGTTCAATGTTGCGCCGAAAGCACTGCTGCTGCTACTGCTGATGGTGACGAACGACCGGACACCCTCACACACGGTGATGGAATAACAGGGATGCCAGATGATTTTTTCAAAAGTCTGTTTGAGTGTCAAAAATCATGTCTGTTTTTGTCTGTATTGTAAATAAAATATTGTTAGTGCAAAAAATACGAAATCAAAACTTAAAAAGCATTTTGCTGTTTAAAATCACGAGATCAAAAAAAAAAAAATAAAAAATCCCGTTCAAGGTACATGTACCGAACCATCGGAATTAAGTGAACACGTAAAAAGGAACATAGGTTTGTGGGTAAGGCTAGAAGAAGGAAAAATCTATTATTTCAAATAAAAATAAATGAGGAATGATCAGAACTTACCGAACAGATTTTATTATTTAGTTTTATCATACATGTTGCTTAAAAATAGTCGAAAATCTGTTTTTATGATTTCAGTGATTCCTTTTTTTATTTTGATGGCTTTTCAATATTCCTTGGACGCTAGGATTCTCTGCATCATAGCTGAATCCATCCTGTTACGCAGTTTAGTTTTTTTAGGGTGATCGACGAAAACATCCTTCAAACTACCGCTGAGGAGTGTGGCAATGCAAGTAGGGTTGGCACAATTCGTCTGAGATAAGGAAAAGCGATTTTGCCATTCACCGGTTTGGTGGCCAGTACCACTCCCCAAAATTCAACACCATCATCAAAATTAGTATCCATTGGCAAATCCATCTTTCTCACCTCGCGGAATTCGTCGTATACCATTTGCATTTCGAATTCGTTGATAACATTTGAGAACATTCGATCATCATTAAAACAGTTGGACATTTGTGTAATTTTCAATAGTGACCTATTGAAAATCGATAAAGTGTTCATTTTAGTAGATTTGTAGAAAACTAGCCAATCGATTGGTTTGTTTAGAATTAAAATCCATCCGCTATTGACAGACCTATAAGGGGTCAAAACCTGACCACTTTTCGTAACGCGGTCGATTTTGGTTTTTTTTTTAAATTGCACCCTCAATATGTAGCCGGAAGACGTAATCCTACGTCAAATGGAGGGACTTCAAATGTATATTTTGTGCAGAATATGTAGAAAAGGACGGATCTCGGATGTTAATCTAAATGCATATATATACGTACCAGACGTGTTTTGCACTGCACTGTCCTCTGTGTACAATAAACGGAAAATATATTATGCGTAGTTTCTGATAGCTGTAACCGCAAACAAAAGCAGATACATCTGATGGAAAAAAATGAATTCCGAAGCTTGACAAAATAGTTGACATGCAGCGCTAGTATAATTTGATTCAAAAGGCTTGCTTAAGCAGTCTTCATTCACTGAAAACTAATCTTATTTAGAGAGTGAGTCACTTTTATTCATTCGTATGGAGAAATTTCTAAAAGCGTAGGTTACTCATGAGCTGAGTGACCTACGCTTTTAGAAATTTCTCCATACGAATGAGTAAAAGTGACTCACTCTCTGAATTAGTCACTCTCACATGAGTGAGCTTTTATTCTCGAGAAATCGACGGCTAAAGCCATTGTTTACAAATGCAATTACGCCCCTTTGAAATGTTGGCACTGATATGTTATATTCATAGAAAATCAAGGCATAAATTTAGACGCAGTGCGAAAATGACATAAATTGGTCCAACCAAAATTCGTTACCCTACACCGGGGCAAGGTGAAAAGCGAGGGAAAGTTGAAACGGTAGATGTATCTCTTAGCGAAAGTAAATATTCACTGAGATTATTTCTAATATTGTAGTTTGCGGTATTACACAATGCCTCTCAAAAATAACTACAGTGACTATTCCTTTCGCTAAGAGATATACGTACCGTTTCAACTTACCCCGGTGTACCTTAACTATGATGTTTCCAATCAAAACATTGAACAAGTGGAGAACCTGTATAGGAGCTTTTGCTCTAACTTAGAAATTCAATAACTGAATCCTACTAATTTATCGCTGAATTTCTACAAATTTAACTGAACTTCTATAAAGTTCACAGAACTTTAAAAAATGTTCATAAATTCTATAAAGTTAAATAAGCTTCTTACTGCACTTCAAGAGAGTTTCTTGAACTTGGACGTCATTTTCTAAACTTCCACGAATTTAGTTGAAGTTTTGCAACGATCTACGGACTTATAAACCTTTACCTGAACTTTTACGACGTTCCCCGAACTTCGCCAACAGAAACGGAGCGACATCTACAAAGTGATTTTTTGATGCAGCCTTGGCACTCGGTAGGTCGGTAGGCTCCTGGCCACACAATTAAAACGACTATTTCACCATAGTAATCCAGCTAGATCCAACTCATTGAGCCACATGCCAGATTTTGATGGTTTAATAGTTGGCTGGATCTAGTATGAACATAAAATAAAATGCACTATTTGTTCCCCCGGATTTTTGGAGTCGATTTAAGGGATAAGGCCTAATTTTGAAGGAATGTCGAAGATGAACTCATTTGCAGATCACTGTTTAGTTCTTCTGTAAAAAGTAGAGAATTAGCAAATTTTGTTCCTTGGAATAGAAGTTTATTTTTGTGATTGTGCAGTGATTGAATGATAGAGTGATATTGTGCCATATTTAGACTGACTTCTTGTAACAAGTTGTAAAACATAATGTTATTTTGATTAATGTCATCCATCCAGCACAATGCTTAAGTGATTCCGTTGTACGTAAATAAACTGTCCAGGGGGCAGGGTCTAGCTGAGAACACCAGGTTCAGGCCACACTTGGCGCCAAAACTGGTTCGTTTGCTACGAACGTTTTTACACGTGCCTAATCCCATTATCACGTTAATTACTGATCCGGTTATAACACCGATACGATGAGTGATAAAAAGCGCTTATTCAAATAGGCAACCAGACACGCGCGATTCAGCATCGACCGACTCAATTAACGAGATATTTGGTTTTCAAACAGAACTACTCGGCTAGCTTAATCCAATAGACTTGAAAACCGGTTCAATTATGAATCTGTTCATGACCAAGATAATATGTTATGCTCCACATTTAATAGCCGGTGATAAAATAAAGTCGTGTGTGATTGGCTACGGATTAGTGGTGCGAGGAATCATCTTCTTTGGAAAGGAATATGAACTGCATTTTCTGCCTTGAAAAAGAGCAATACCGTTTCGGCCATTCATCCTGAGTGGATTCGTTTTCGTGTACAAACTCCATGAGTAACCGAAAGTGATCACCACACCGAGGCGACATACTTAGCGCGACATACCTGATCTTATCGAAAACAACTTTTCGAGTTCTTCTTTGTTCCGTTTCACCTTGATCGTCGGGACCGCGCGATGAGATTTGTATCATTTTTCATTTGTCTGCTAGGGGCACTCAAGGTGTTGATCAGTTACTTACCGATGCTCATTCGAGCCAATTTTGTCACTTAACCGGGCATCCTCTCGGCTACAGTACGAGGTTCCGAATCATTCCTTAGGGGACAAAGTGGTTTTTCAACGGAAATCCCTCCCAGTTGATACGGCTATACTGTTTCATCTTGTATCGAATCGCCAAGGTGCACGCGGAAAAGCGGCTGGAGATCGCTGCCGTCGTCGTAGCAGCAGAGAGCGTCCACAGTGAGGGGGTGGTTGTAAAAGTGGGATTTTCGTTTTCCCAACTTTACGCGGTTCGGTTCGATTCAGTTTCGATCGGAACAGAAGCGCGATTGGTCATTTGGATCGTCGTTCGCCGTTCGTTGGTGGCAACATAATGAACCTTCGCGAGCGGGAAATGTTACGTGTGCGTTTGAGAAAAATAGAGTTGTTGATCAGAGTGAATTCCGTTTCTTTCCGCATCAGAGCCAGTCAATCGGAGGAAGATGAATAAAGCAAGCAAAAATTTCCATCGGAAAAACATTCTAGCGAATCGCACTGATTACTGAGCTCGATGAAGCAAAACAACCCCAACTGCCGATAGGAGTGAAGTGTGAAAAAAGTGATAGTGATAAGCTTAGGCCTAAGTACAAAGTATAGGGAGGCAAATTGTACCACAGGATGAACGAGTCGTCGTCGATTGAGTCGCTACTGGCCGTGATGGTTGGTGCCGGTTCCGAAAGTAGTGATGGATTTCCGCTGGCAGCTAATGATTCTTTTCGCGAGCAGTGCCTTCAGCTGAACGATACGCTATTCTTGGAGCTTTCATGTCCGCCGCTGTTCGATTCCATCTCCTGCTGGCCAAGGACACCGTCGGCGACGACGGCCGTCCTGCCGTGCTTTTCGGAGTTCAAGGGCGTGCAGTACGATACGACACGTGAGTATTCTGCTTCGCAATATGTTTGTTTCTTTTTCTTTTTCAGAACTGTTGATTTGTGACAAGAGTTTCATGAAGCATTTCATGAATGAAATATTTATTTGTTCGGGATTTGCATTGTGATTCACGATAAACGAAAAGGAAGACATAGTCCCATCGAAATCAAATGCCAATGCGTTGATATGCGATTTAAAATCAAACACATCCTAGATATTAAAAAAAAAACATCCAATTTGCACTGATCGATTCTTGTCATCGGTTTTATCTTTCGTTAATAATTCGGAAACATTCGCTAATGTGCTTGTCGTTTAAAATGCGAGTTATAACCATTTAATATCGAACAATGGGATGCAAATATCTCGAAACGTGTTTGCATAACCATTAGGGTGGCCTAAAATAACACTTTGCCTGGAAATCTGGGGCTCAACCTCCAAATGATAGACGAGGATGTTACAAAAAAACTACAAGGTACAGCCCTATGGGGTTGTTGTGGTCTTATATAATAAATCGTAAGCGTAACTATTCAAATCGACGTATCTGGTTTTGTAAGCAATCACTTAAATCGACGATTTATGGCAACTGCTAGCTCACTCAAAGAAATTAACAACACCAGCTAGTAGGGGCAAGATTCGCCTACCTGATGATGGTATTTGTTTGCGTGCGTGAGTTAGCGGTTAAGACAAATAGTCGATTGAAGTGATCACTGGTAAATTAAACTATTCCCATTTTGCTTGAAATTTAATCAATTTGGCATTGAACTCAGTTTAATCATATCGAATGATTAAAAATTAATACTCTCTTTCTAAAAAATAAGCATCTGACATTACTCCCAGTTTAATCATGGTTGATTAGAGTGGAGATTATCTTTTTTGAATAAATTTCAATCATTTTTGATTCTATTTTAATATTTTTGGATTGAATTTTAATCTTTTTTGATTATATATCAGTATTGAAAAAGAATAAAATTTAATACTGGAAAGATTATTTCGAATTTAATCATGCATGACTACTGCCAAAGTAATCATGGCTCGGACTCAATAAGGTGAAGCGGGAATCTGCATACTTTTTAAGCTTTTTTGATTTACTTTATCTTTGAGTGATTGTTTACAAAAGCAGATACATCGATTTGAATAGTTACGCTTGAAGTATTATAAAAGACCACAACAACCCCATAGGGCTGTACCTTGTTGTTTTTTTGTAACATCCTCGCCTATCATTTGGAGGTTGAGCACCAGATTTCCAGACAAAGTGTTATTTTAGGCCATTAATTAAGTTACTCACATGTATGTACATTAGACTGATGCAAAATTTGAAATTTTCGCTCCACAGTGCTCAAACGGTTTCAAATCAGGTCCTGATCAGCCTCCCAAAATTTAAATTCATTTGGTAAGAAAATTACTTGGCACAAACTATCCGAAGTTTATATGGAAATTACTATGGGAAAACCAAACTTTTTGGTTTATTGTCTTATACCCATTTTTCATATTGCTTTTTCGAAAATTTATATAACTATTATTACGGGAAATTTTTCTAAGCTAATCTTTGCGGAATATCGATTTTCAGCCAAATGTCAAATAAAATAGTAATTAATTGTTTAAGAGATTGATAATCTTATGGCATGATCAAGCAGCTGTTCTGTGGGCAACACTGTATTCTGCAATGTGACATAGTAGCCATGATATTTGTGCTCTATTCTTCGCACCAGAAACACCAATGTTGCCTGATGAACAGTTGAATGAGCATAATCATAAGACATCAGTTACTTGAATCATTAATAACTTTTGTTCCTTACATTTGATTGAAAAGTGGTTTTCAACAAAGTTGTAGCTGAGAAAATTTGCTACAATCATTGTTATCATTTTTAAAAGCATAGTGATGTGGTGAATTGTTAGATAGATATGAACAAAAACACAAGTTTTCCCATAGTAATTTCCATATAAATTTGAAATGGTTTGTGCCAAGTCAGTCTCTTACTAAAGTAGTTCAAATTTTGGGAGGCTAAGCAGGACCCGATTTGGAACCGTTTAAGCACTGTGGAGCGAAAATTTCAAATTTTGCATCAGTTCAATGTACATGGAACTAAATTAGTACAACGCTATTTCAGGAGCGTCGTTTCCGAATATTGCTACTGTCCTGATAATATATGAGGTCACATGAGAACCATGAGGAAAGTCGTCACTAAAAATTAGTTTAGAGTGTAGTACCAACACCTCTATGGTAGTACGTCGTTGTTGCGATGCTGTTTAGTCGGTGGTCCATTCTCGTGATTGGCTACATTTGGACGCTTGCGATCGTTGGAGTTGTACGAGGATGATGATGGCCGATCTGCTCTCCTGACTTCGAAAATACTTGGGTCGTCCTGTTGACGCATCTTGAGTCCCCTTAATTGGAATATTAACGATTCCATTCCTCCCACATTTTATTGGCGGCGATGCCACTTGTGAACGGTTTCATGTGGTACCAGCGGATGCTGGAGGATGAACTTCCACCGACACTTGCACAAGCGTTTACCTCGCAAGAGAGGTTCCAGCTGTTATCAGCATTTCCAGTCATCGTCCAGTCCAGAATTTGACTGAAAACGGCTCAGGGCGTCATTTATATCCGCAAGTATTTTCTCCATACAGTCGATCCGTTCGGTGTTACTGGTGTGTTCCAGTGTTTCCTGGCTTGCGTTTTCGGTGGGGATTGCTTCAGGAGTAGATGTGCTAACCGATGGCGATCTCGATGAATAAGCAGATGTATCATCCGAGTTCGATTTTTTTTTGTCATCGTGTGTGTCGGTATCAGAGTCACTAGCATCATCGCAGTCGATTTGGTTATCGATTTGAACATCTTCCTCAACGCAGCCGGTTGGTTCGTCAACCACTCGAACGTACCTGCTGTTGCTCTCAGTCATATTTCTTGGATCTGCTCTCGGGTCCACGCGATCATAAGATCCGCAGCGCGATTTTTTTAATCCGCTCTGTTAATGCACAATGTGTCCGATGCGCGATCGTAAGATCCGGTGCTAAGGACCTGTCATCATTTCATCAATGCACGACCTTTCCGATCCGCTTTTCAAATGCGCGACGTTTTGATCCGCTTGCGCGACTTTTTATGCCCGCTTCCCCAATGCGCGATCTATCTGATCCGCTCATCTTGTGCACAATCTTAGTAGATTTGCGTTTTATGCATATACATTCAATCCACGCAATCTAACCTCACCTTATTTATCAATTTATTTTTTTTACTGCGTTGAAAACTTTGGGTGATTCTTTTCCGACTTCTAATCGAGGTTCTGATTATCCGTTGCAACAAAGGTGGGTTGTTGCAACTCCTGGCAGGATTGCAATTGTGAATAACTGACCATCAGCTGGAAAGGAATCTGCCCGATATCGCCGCACGGCTTACCTCCATGGTGGTTGGTGATTGAGTGACACGAGAATGCAGTGTCCAGTTCGTTGTCCTCGCATCGCAACGCTCATCATAGCTTGCACAGAAATTCAAAACAACCCAAAATTAAGTTCTTTTCACTCATCTCCCATGTTCCGTACAATAAGCCAAATTTGGGTAAACCGGCTCAAAGTAGTTTGCATTTAAGCACGGCAAAAAAAATTACCCATCGCTAAGTAATTTTCAATTTTTTCTACCCAAAATTAAGTTCAATTAACTCAAATTTGGGTATATCGCATATTACTCAATTTTGGCTTCTTGTACGGAACTAGACGGTTGAGTCGAATCTTTCGTTCTATTTTTGACAACAATAGCGAGAGGAAATGAAACGGACAGAGGTCAAATAACTCAAATTTGAGTTTAAAAAACCCAAGCGGTGGGTAGTTTTGTTTTTCTGTGTACTCCGAGTCCGTGCGATAGTGCTGAATGTTCAGCACACTGCACAGAGAAGCATTGGGCGCTCTTTGCACCCACATACTGTTAAGAATTAAAATCCATCATCTCTGGATCAAAATCAGATAACTTTCATGCCGCGACCGACTTTGGTTTTTGAAATTGCATCCCAAATGTTGTATCCAGATAGAACTGGAATTAGGCGTAACAGCTTTTGTAAACAATGACTTCTCTCGATGATTTTTTGAAATTCAAGGCACGCCCACGCAAACCAACATTACCGACGGGTAGGAGAAGTCTTACCCTACCTGATTGTGATGTTGATTTGCGTGGGTGAGCCTAGACTTTCAAGACATCATCATCGAAAGAAGTCATTGTTTACAAAAGCTGTTACGCTCTAATTCCAGCTATGTCTTGATATGGGAACTGACATCCGATTGATAACCTTGACAAATTTCAAAAAAATACTCGTATACAAATTTTTGGTGGTCCTGAAAATGATTGTTTTGTCGTGATGGTTGAGTAATGCTGAGCTATTAGGGTGTTAAACACTTATGGGGAGGGTGAGCTGTATGCTGTTTGGAATTAGGGTGATGCGCTTGGCATAGATGGCCCACAGCGACTCACGAAGAGCTACTGATTACGATCAATAGCACTGCGGCTTCTTCTTCTTCTTTCTTCGGAGAATGGACGCTCGTGAGGGCAGCCTTGATAGCTAGCTGCTTGCCGTGAACCTTTCGTTGCGTACTGGAGAACACCACCACTCACCACGCGGTGATTGAATAAACGCCATTTGGTGAGACCGGATGGAATTCAACTTTGAAATCTGTGTTAGGGAAATCGCCTTTCGCAGGCAATCGGTGATATGTTTAACTATCATAGAAACAGTTGCACGATCGTTCAATTTTCAAAAATTGTAGCAAGTACGCTTTATGATTAGCGCATTAGCAATGAACATTTACAAACTACAATCATAGTTATGCTTTCTATAAATTATTTATTCTGTTATATGTTATTTATTAATTAAAATATGAAATATCGTTTTTTCAAATAAATCTTAAATGTGTTCACCGCTAAGGAACACCCATTATTAGAATGGGTAAAAGAGTTACCCTAGCCATAAAAACTGTTCAAATGAGTTCCCGTACACGTTAGCTACAAGCGCAAAGCACATGTCCCGATAGCCTGTTGAGCGTGGCTTCTTGTTCACATTACCGCGTCGATTCGCGTGCATCGACCTGCGCCTAAAACAATTAGGAATGCATTGACCTTTCCTGTTCGGCTTTGCACTTTCCCGAACTCGGGAGAGGAATGTGGCTGGACGATTAATATTCGTTCGGTGGAATGAGATGTCCCTATTTCTATAGGAATTGTCGCATGCTCAATTTTGAGAATCGGTTTCGTGATTTTGGCCTTCGTCTGAAATCACGATTACCGGGGACAAAGGTCACCAAACGTGGTATCTGAGGACGCACTTAGCCCTAACTCGTCCACTTTGTACTGATACGTGGAAGAGGCAAGAGTGGTCAGTTTTTGATCCGTGCCGTGGTGTGTGTAAAAAGGTGAATTGTAACATGTGGTCTCAATAAGGTGTTAATTTATACTAGATTTTCCTTCCCCTAGTTAACAGTAGTGAGCGAAGCTATATTAGCTATTTGGCGGTTAGTGGTTAGCGTGTGTCTTAGAGAAAACGGTAATGTGCAAAGTTTGTAGATGGTGCGTAAACTAAGAGGAAATATGCGTCGTTATATCCATAGATTCGTGGCAGCACAGGTCGTTTGCCGACACACCACCATTTCATTGGAACCCCTCTTTGACCCCACCTATCCGTTGCAAAGATTCCCTGGGTACATTGTCAAGTCGTACCCTGGGCAGGCAGGCCCTTCGTCGAGGAGAGTACGTTCAGCCAACGTACACACGACCGCTTGTACCACGCTGTCGCGTAAGCCCGCGAATCGGTGAGGGAGACACATCATCAGCCATTGTCGCATCCGCGATCGTTTCTGGGCCGGAGTAGTGCACCAAGCAGCTTCGGTACCGCCGCCAGTCTCCCCACCAAAGGACATCACGTAAAACCAAGGTCGTGAGTAGAAAATGCATGCATGTTTGTTTGTGTCGTCCATGGCCATGTGACTTGTTTGAGACACACTCAAATACAGCTATCCCGTAAGCCGTCAATGAACGGGAGTAGCCCTTAGAATAACGAATTAAAGAAATGTGAAGACGACCATTGAAGCAATCGATCGCTGAGTTACCGCAGAGTGCACACAGGAGGAGTACATGGGACAGATACAATAATCGCACACGCTAGGAAAGATAGGTAGTACGTAAGGGGAAAGGATGACAAACAACTAGGCCTAGGCAATGAAAAGGGGAACAAAGCTACGAGAAATAAAGTCTTTGTAAACGTTTGAATTTCTGTGCTTTGAGCTTTATGGTAGAATAGAGCTGTACAAATGTTGATCCCGCTTGGAATAAATCAGTTTACGTTACACTGAATGTTTTCTGTTGTGTACCAATGAGAGATAGTTTGGTTAATGTCTTTTGAGGTTTCATGTTACTTCGCATTCGTTTTGTAGTTTTTGGAATTTGATGTTTATTGGGTAGTCAGCCCGAATCTGACTAATTTTCTGGCAACTCTGGAATTGGAAGCGTTTCAGTACAAACGGGGACGATTAGGGCTAGGCCGGTGATGATAACCCCCGTTCACGTGTTCCTAGTCTTTGGCCGATTGTCGGAGTTTGATTTGCGTAAGTCTTATAGGAATTAGGGATATCTTGCGCGTCTTACGTGAAGTACGCCGAACGCGTGTTAGTCAGCCAGTCAGCTTCCTACCCGAAATTCGGGAAACTTGATCCTCTCCCTAGGAAGGTCTCAAAGCCGGGCAAGCTACCAACTGTTGGATGGTCTCCTTTAGGAGTGGCGCTTAAGCCATCCTTCTTTAAAAAGGGAAGCTCGACGGGCTGTCGCGTTACAAAATGATATTTTAAAAAATTTAGAAGATGCGTAGAAATATTTCTGATCGATTTGTGATAAAATTATTGAAATTGGTGCAGGGGCTGCTGAGTTATTACCGTTAAAATATTTAAAATAAATTTAAATGTTCCATTTTTGGTTTTACAAGTAGTATAGAAATCACAGACGTAGTCCTACGTCAAAAAACTTTTGTATGGCGAAATCTTTAAAACTGAACAAATACTTCTAAAGTATCGAAATTTACTGCAACCCTACCATTTTATATTTTATACAAATCCTTAGGGGTCCCTTCTATCTGCGAAAAAAAAATTACGGCCTGCTAGATGTTCATTTTTTCATGTATTTTTTAGCAATTTTCAAAAATCAAGATTTATGAGATATATATTGACATTTAATCATAAAAAGTGGGTATCAATACTACCTATAGCTTATTTGACACAGTTAAAAGATGATAAATTTTATACCCAACAACTTTTCCTCAAAGAATATTTAGTTATTGTTCATCGTTAGTTAGTTATTTATGATTCCCTGTAGAAAGGATAGTCATATTTTTGTATATTTCCAATAAATCATTATAATTTCACGCTAAAATGCTTAACAAATGTGTTTTTTTATGACAATTGGCAACAAATAATAATCATCTTTTTACGATGCTGTGAATAAACCTAGTGAATGGCAAATATGATTAGATTCAGTGATGGGAAAAATCCAATAAATCCAAAATCTCAAAGCAAAAAATCTAGACTGATTTTAACCTTAGGTGATTTTGAGGTAACAAAATCACCAAACGGAAAATCAATACACTCAGGCAGGCATGGCAAATCATTTACATTCATTTCGTGCATTCATTTACATTCATTTGCCTCTAACTTTTTTCATCGACAGAATTCCATAAAATGGTGTATGCAGCTTTTGTAGGTTTTAATATTAACTACAACTTTTGTCTGTAACTCAAATCTGTACTTCTTATGCATGATGAACTGGGGCGAACAGAACTTACCTATGTTTTTCAGTGAATGTAAATTACATTCACTGAAAAATAGTAACAAGTTCTGCCCGCTCTAGTTCGTCATGCATAAGAGGTACAGATTTGAGTTATAGACAAAAATTGTAGTTAATATTAAAACCTACAAAAGCTGCATACACCATTTTATGGAATTCTGTCGATGAAAAAAGTTAGAGGCAAATGAATGTAAATGAATGCACGAAATGAATGTAAATGATTTGCCATGCCTGCACTCAGGTCTTTTTTTACACGGGGGATACGTACCGTGTAAAAAAAAACCGCGTAAAAAAACCTACGAGATTTTGACATCGCACATGTTTAAATGTTTTTAAAAAATCGGATTTAGATGCCATTTGTAATGGTCCATATAGACATATTTTAAAAATTTCTGTATTTACACCAATAATTGTGATTTTTTTTTAAAGTATGCCATTCGATTTACTATAGCTTTAAACGGATAATGTGATTGGAATCAAATCGATAGGTTGTATCGTTGTCGAGAAATCGTTAAAACGTACCGTATAAATCGCGAAAAACCGTGTAAAAATAACTGTGTAAAAAAAAAATCGTGTAAAAAAAGACTTCAGTGTATTGGTATTACAGTCAAACTAAGAAATCGACATCCGCCACCATTTTGAAATTCAATATGGTGGACCAAAATCCAATATGGCGGCCTCCGGACAGCGTCTATGCATTTTATCCCATGCAATATGGGTATCTACACACTTAGATTATTTTACCGAAATCTGTAAAATTTTATCAAAATCTCAACAGCTGAACGTTTGGTAAACAGTTCGGTGATTTTTCACAGATTTCCTGTAACTTTTCAACGAATATCTGTAAAAAATCATCGATAATCTGTGAAAAATCACCGATCTATTTACCGAACGTTCAGCTGTTGAGATTTCGTTAAAATTTCACAGATTTCGGTAAAATAATCTAAGTGTGTAGATACCCATATTGCATGGGATAAAATGCATAGACGCTGTCCGGAGGCCGTCATATTAGATTTTGGTCAACCATATTGGATTTCAAAATGGTGGCGGATGTCGATTCTTCATAGTTTCACTACTTATAACTGAAGAATAAAACCAAAACAAAACATGCAATTATGTTTAATGACATACTTTTTATGACCGATATAAAATATGAAGCACTCTTATATCTTCGTTAAAGCCTCATTACAACTATCATCTTTATCAGAGGGCTAAGATTCACAGACAAGTAATATTCTACAAAATACTACTAAATTCAGATACATGAAATGAAAACACCTTCAGTGCTTTTGAATACGATGAAGATTAGATGATCACCAATATGAAACTTCTGGAGGATCCACAATTATGGGCTCCCTCATATAACATAAGGCACGCACTGGTGAAGAAGCTCTTAAAAATATTGAACACGTGGCTTTCCGATTCGCGATTCACTTCCGAAAGATCCACGAACCCTTCTTAAAACAACGCAGACAGTTTCACTAAATCCGGTTGGAGATGGGTAGTTTTATCTCACGGCTTTAAACCTTGTATTGAAAAAGTTTTTAGTGGATCCAATGAGCATTTCTTACACCTTGATTACAAGAGAAAATAGGAGGATCGCTTGACAGGTTGCCAAGGTTTTTGTTTTTTTTTATTCGCTGTATCAAATAAAACCAGCTAGCAGCTATAGAGCTTAAATATAACTTAACGTTGAACTAGGAAATGCTAAGACACAACCATTAGGTTTATGTTATGCTATAGAATTCCAATCTAGGAGCAGCAAATTATAGTGAAAAAAATGTTGCCGTATGAAAAAAATTCATACAGAATGAATAATTACGCTTTAATTGATAGGCGATTAAACACTTTCATACATATATGTACAATTAAATAATAAGTGACTGGTTTTTGTTCAACAGTAGTAACAATTTTGTACTTAATAGATAATCTTTTAAAGATTCCTTAATGCTTGGTGCTAATTTGGACAAATGAAAAATATCCCTATATATAAGTATTCATATGGCGCACTGACTGTATGCCTCTATTTGGTATAATAATCACCATAAATATGGCACGGCGTGCCATGAAGCTTATACAGATTTGTGCAGAATTGTAATAAAGTCGTTTTATTTTCAATATACAATAATATCAGCTATTATTACAAACTGACAAGGATCATGATTTCACATCAAACATCGAAGGAATAAAACCACAATAAAATATTTCTCATTATAAACTAGCATCCAAAAAAACCCAAAAGTTTTTGCAATCATCTTTTATCAACTGCTTCAAGAGCAATTCATGTGGTTGTAATATAGTTTAAGGGTAGTTATCAAAAGAATGCTAGAACTTTCTGACCATGGGGTGGTTTTATGCTTTCATTTTTAACAACTACATCGTTCGATTTCAATCAATTTCATAATGAGCTGGAGAGTTTGTTGTCAACTCAGGGTTATTATTATTATTTAGCTTTATTAAGGAGGCTTTTAGCCTTGGGCTGGTTCGCCTCCAACCAACTCAGGGTTCACGTCCGCTTTTTATTGTCGGTGACATGAATATTCCAATAAATTTAATTAATAATAATATTGTTTGTCGTTATACAAGTTTATTGGAATCATATGATTATATTTGTTCAAATACATATACAACTCGCCCAGTTAGTAATTACATTTTAGACCATGTTTGGACGAAAAGAGGATATTGCTTGTACAAAAAATGATACAATTTATTCGGATATCAGTTTAATTGTTTCATCCTTCAGAATAAGCAATCCAAAAGAACATGTCGTGTTAACAAAAAAAAATTGCAGGTAACTACAAACTTAATCAACTCTTTACTGGTTTTTTAAATGTTTTCGTTTGCTCCGAAGATGTCAATGAATCCATTATCGCTATAAAAACGGCTTATAATGATATATTAGCACAATGCACCAAGTCGATAACTGAACGAGTGAATGTTAAAACTAAACATTGTCGGAGTTGGTTGGAAATGCTAACATGAAGCTTTAGTGTGATGATTTATTAGCTAGAGAATGATCTTTAGAAGAGGGTAGGTGGATAGTTCCGTTAGAGTACGGCAGTATGAAAATTGAATAGAAGTTGAAAATGAGCGAAGGGCCATTAATGCGACAGTTTTTAAAGATAGACGCACATTTTTGCCTAACCCGTACGATGTACGCGGAGACTTGAAGTATGTCTCCAAGTCTACAGGCAAAAATGTGCGTCCCTCTTTTTGCTCATAAACTGACTGCGGCTGTGGAATAGTTCTAGCGACGTTTTCATCACTACCTAAAGCCCCACGTTGCGAGAGCATTTCCAGTCGATGGTGTGTTATAATGCAGTTCTTCTTTACCCAACTATTGTGTTGCTCCTCTCGTCATGACCAACGTGATCATCTCAGAGAGAAAGCAGTAGGGTGCGTCTATCTTGAAAACTGTCGCTTTAATGGCCCTTCGCTCATTTTCAACTTCTATTCAATTTTCATACTGCCGTACTCTAACGGAACTATCCACCTACCCTCTTCTAAAGATCATTCTCTAGCTAATAAATCATCACACTAAAGCTTCATGTTAGCATTTCCAACCAACTCTGAAAATCGTTAACTTCGCGTATGAAGTAACATAAAAAACACTTTGAATGTAAACATTGTCCTTGGCTTAACTATCATACGTGGCAATGGATAAAACTTAAAAACAAATATTTGAAAAAAGTAAAGAAAAATCCTTATAATGATCATCTGAAAGAAATGTTGAAACATATAACTAAAAAAACTGATATTGCTAAAAAAAGATGTAAAAATGATTATTTCATTAAATTATTTGAGGACACAAGTAGTGCCAAGGTTTGGAAAAACTTAAATGGAATATTGGGAAGGAAAAAACATGCTCCAAATATTGAACTTCAATATGATGGACATAAAACATCAAATTGTTCAGAAATTTGTGAAATGTTTAACCAATTCTTCTCAAACATTGGAGCTAATCTTGCTAGTAGTATTCGAAAAAATAACTTTAATCCTTTGAGTACTGTAAGTCACCTAGAGCATACTATTTTTCTCAAACGTACTGATGTAATTGAGGTTTCTTCCTTGATTAATAATCTAAATACTAAAAAAAGCTGTGGCCCTGATAATCTTCCAGCAAGTATCATCAAACATAACCTCAACGAGTTTGCAAAAAATTTTACTCGACTTTTCAATTGTATACTGAGACAAGGGAAGTATCCAGATTGTCTCAAAGTAGCAAGAGTGGTGCCTATTTTTAAAGCCGGCGATGTGTCTGATCCTTGTAATTATCGTCCTATTTCCACACTGTCTGTAATAAATAAACTTTTCGAAAAATTGCTAGTAAATAGACTGGTCAATTTCTTGAACAAATTTAATATTTTGTATAAATTTCAATACGGGTTTCGGAAAGGATGTAGTACTTCAACAGGAATAGTCGAGCTAGTTGATTTTTTACTGAATAAAATTGATGATAAATCTATCGTGAGAGGCCTGTTTAAAGGGCGAACACGAAATTATTACGACACATTCAACAGGGCATAACTTTTTTACCATTGGGTAAAAATCAACCAAATTTTGCACACTTTCTCATTGATGTGTATTGTGTACATGCTGTCAAACTCGAAGTCGTGTTTTTCGATTCAACGAAAATGGAGGTGAACCAACGCGAGTTGAGAGAACAAATTCTTTCCAAACACCTGGAATTTCCTGACCTGTCGCACCGGCAGTTGGGAAAAATGTTGAACATTCACCATTCAACCGTCTCCAGAGTGTTGAAGCGGTTCCAGGAGCGGTTGACGTTGGACCACGGCAAAGGAGCTGGAAGAAAACCGGGACCGGAGAACAAAAAGACGGAGGGAAAGGTGAAGCGGATGATTAAAGCAAATCCCAACGTCTCAAGCCGTGATTTGGCTAAAAAGATCGGCATGTCGCAGAGCTACGTCCAGAATGCAAAGAAGAGAGCTGAAATACATACATACAAGGTACAGAACTTCCCAAACCGCGATGAGCGGCAACAATCGACGGCTAAAACTCGGGCACGGAAGCTCTACGAGAAGATGCTGACAAAATATGGCTGCTGTGTGATGGACGACGAAACGTATATAAAAGCCGATTTTAAGCAAATTCCGGGGTTGAAGTTTTTCACCGGCAAGAGCAAGTTCGATGTGGACGACAAATTTAAGAAGAAGAAAATGTAGAAGTTCGCCTCCAAATATCTCATTTGGCAGGCCATCTGCTCTTGCGGACTGAGGAGTGAGCCTTTCGTGACAAAGGGCACAGTAAATGGCGAGATCTACAAATCTGAGTGCCTCGAGAAGCGCCTTTTGCCGTTCTTGCAGCAGCACGACGAAGCTCCGCTATTTTGGCCAGATTTGGCATCATGCCACTATTCTAAAAGTGTCCTGGAGTGGTATGAGGCCAATTCTGTCCATTTTGTTCCAAAGGACATGAATCTGCCAAACTGTCCGGAGCTGCGCCCGGTGGAGCAGTACTGGGCAATAATGAAGCGGGAACTTTGGAAGAGCAAGAAGACAGTCAAAGACGAGAAGGACATGTTAAGAAAATGAAAAAAAAAACTGAGAAACTGGTACCGGATGACACTGTAAAGACTTTGATGGAGGGCATCAAGCGAAAATGCGTTCAATTTTACACTCAAGGCTCCATCGATTAACTTTTCTTTTGATTTTTGAAGTAAATATATGTATAAAACTACCCTTAAATTTTGGTTTGATTTTAAACATTATAAGAAAATTGGCATGACATTTTCCGTGTCGTAATAATTTCGTGTTCGCCCTTTATTGACCTAAAAGAAGCATGTGATACCCTGAATCACAATATTCTACTGAAAAAATTAGAAAGCTATGGGATACGTGGATTGGCTAATGACATTATACGTAGTTATTTGAGTGATAGGAAACAGTTTGTGGTATATAAAGAAGCACAGAGCTCTCTCCGATCAGTAAATATAGGGGTTCCACAAGGTAGTAATATCGGGCCTCTCTTATTTCTTATCTATATAAACGATATAGGGAATTTACCTCTTAAGGGAATAGCTAAACTATTTGCTGACGATACAGCACTTTTTTACCCAAATCAGGATACTGCATCTATCGTTTCCTGCATAAACGATGATTTACAGGTACTCATAAGATACTTTGATACTAACTTACTTTCGTTAAACCTATCAAAGACTAAATATATGGTGTTCCAAGGAAAAAATTTTCTCAAGACAACAGTCCGTCAATTGGGTCTAACGTAATAGAGAAAGTATCAAGTTTTAAATATTTGGGCTTGATATTAGATCCTACGTTCTATTGGGGGGATCATATAGAACATGTACAACGCAAAGTATCATCTCTATGTGGCCTAATGTATCGTGTTAGTAAATTTGTGCCTAGGAACGCACTTCTAACGTTTTATCATGGCTGTATTCATTCTCATCTGCAGTACTTAATCATCTTTTGGGGACATGCTTGCAAGGTTAAACTAAAAAACTTTCAAGTATTGCAAAATAGGTCCATAAAAATCATCTATCACCTTCCACAATTGTTTTCCACTCTTCAACTCTACGCAAATAATTCGCACAGTATTCTCCCGTTACGCGGTTTGTGCATGTTACAGTCTTGTTTGTTTATATATGATTCGCTAAAAAATCCCAACATGCATCGTAACCTCATTTTACCGATCACAAATCATGATCATAACACTCGGTATGCGAATAACCTAATACGCTCGAGAGCATTCACATGCCTCGGTCAAATACGAATTTCTTTTTATAGTCCATCTCTGTACAATGCACTTCCGGAATGTTTGAAAAACTTAAACAACCGACAATTTTTCAAAACCAGTTTAAAGCGATACTACAAATCTAAAATCAACGAGTTCTTGATATAAATTCGTGTCAACTATCGATTTATAATTATAAAATTTACACTCTTTACGCTAAGCTTAAGATATTAAATTGTATATATTAATTAATTGAATTGTTTAAGAGTTGAGGATCCCTTCAAAGGAACTTTGTTCCACTGGGTACATCCTAACCTTGTTAATGATTGTTATTTTGCATCACACACCTTTAAAATTAGTAATGTTATATTTATATGTCTATATGTTTTCTTTTGTAACGTTAAAAAAAAATATTATCGAGAAGTCCACTACCAGGGGGCTCTCAGTGTGAGCTCTTTGGTGTGGGGGTGTGTTGGCGTCTTAAAAAAAAACTACGTGTAGAGTGTGACAAAACTGGCATAAAACCTATGCTCCTAAGGTAGTTCGCATATCAAGTTTTAATGATTGGGTCAATTGGCCATGACATGACTTTATAGCGGTTGTCAGGAGGTTCTTAAAGCAATGTGGTCGTCAGTGAAGGTTTTATAATTTGGTTATATCCACTGCTATAAAACTTAAATAAAACAAAAATTGATGCTTGGGGCTACTTCTTCAACCGTGGAGGCGAACCAGCCTAAGGCTGAAAGCCTCCTAAATAAAGCTAAATTAATTAATTACTTCTTCAACCGGTGTTAAAACCAGCACTCTCGCCTTTCATTCCTCCCACAGCAGCGTAAATCCCCATCAACCACGAAACACACTCTAGCTGCTCGAAGTAGAGGGCCCTCAGCAGAGAAAAAAGGGCTGCGTCCAGTTTCCATCACCAATCACTCGCGACACAATGGCTTCAGTTCGCCAGTGCACGGTCTCAACTCACGACCAGCGCCGAAATCAGAACCGTCAACTCCAGCGACCGAAAACAAACGACAGTAACGCATCATACTGTGGATGATCCCAAACTTATGATCGATGATTGGTGCACTTTCCCTCTAATAGAACTCGGATACTGTACTCGTGCCATCACGGAGTTATCCAGAATCTGATGTGCACCAAAAACGAATTTTGAATCGATTGAATTCGATCATGCTAAAACCTGTCATCTGATTTCTACCCCAAAATTCAAGTTGGAAATAAGAGTCTAATTTCGCCACAATTGGATCAATTTCGAATTACCGATGCGTGATAATGTTTTCACCATTGAGCAATGTCAAAATTAAAAAAATTCTCAAAAATTTCGTTTTCGAGTTTTTTTTTATTTATGTTGGGGATGTTTCTCAGAGTCTTAAACTATGTTAATCATTGATCGAGTTTCCACTTGCTGCAATTACGGCCTCCACACGCTTCCGGAATGCACGGCAGGTTCTAATAATGTAGTCTGGATCCATTTCTCTCCAGGTACGGGTCAATGTTTGTCTGAGGCTTGCTGTACTCGGGTTGCGTTTAGAACTTAAGATCGGGGCTAGATGGCGGCCACATATCCTTCGCCCAGAACGGAAGATGTTCCTGCAACCACTTCTGAGTGCGGTTCGAGGTGTGGCTCGGAGCCCCATCTTGTTGATAAACAACATTTGGCTTCGGACCGTTCTGTTCTTTGATCCACGGAAGAACATACTTACTTAAAATCCCGTTGTAGACCTCCGTGTTGACGTTGTCGCCTACTGGAATGAACACCGGGTTCATTATTTTGCCATCGGAAGCCACCAATCCAAACACCATAACGCTAGCAGGATGCTTGGTCAGTTACACGTTCTTGTGCTCGTCGGCCACGTCTTTTGCCGGAAGAGAAATAATATACCAGTGGGTTCTGGAATATGATACGCGCCCGACGGTAAACATGCTCTCGTCGGTGAACAGGATTACCGGATTTTTTCGCTTAAGGAAGTTGAAGATTTTCTTGCATCGTTCGACTCGTAGCTCCCGGATGCGGTTGGTAATCATGTGAGTTTTTTTTTCCGTGCCCTCGACTGCGCCCCGCAATATTCCTTTACGATCTTCCGTGCCGTAAAGTCACTGATCCCGTGTTCCTTTGCCATTTTCCTCATTGAACGCACTGGATTTACCCGAATATTCCTTTTGATAGCAGCGATAACCCTCGGAACCCGAGCTGACCTCGGACGACCTGTGGCCACCTTCGCGAATAGTTGTCCTTTCTTTTCTCGGTCTAAAACACTTTTGATGGTCCACCGGGACACTCCTACGGCGATGGAAATGTCGACATTTGCGCGTGGGACAAGTCACGAATACGCTGCCACTTCGTCATGGCGCAACTGTCAAACTAAGTAAATCATTTTCTTTTATACACAGCCTACTACCAACAATCAATACGAAACTAACGATTTTAAATTGGCTCACCACTTTAGCAGCCTATTGGTCCCAAGCAAACGATTAACGTACCCTATTCTAGTTGAAATTCTATTACAACACTATGTTTGTTTTGATTCGCTATGAAAGCTTGACAGATAACATCAGGGATGTGTGGATTCATGCAGAACATGCAGGGGTGAGTGAAATAGCTTGGGACTGCTTGGGACCGTTGTTCTGGTACTGAGTGAGCCAAAAATAATAATGATTTTCATCGGGACCCAGTGGTCTTAGAGTTACCTCTATGCTACTACGGTATGAGCTATAGGTTACGTGCATGCAAAGAAAACCAAGGTATTGTATGCACAGGTGTAACGGGAACATTATTTGTACGATGGTGCAAATGCGGATAAAAAGCATTCCGCGAAAATATACAGAATCATACACTTAGAAAATGCTAAACTTAAAACTTGGTAACTGTTCAAAGCTAGCTACGAGAAGTGCTCAGAAGAAGAGTTCAATTCGGGTCGTTTGAAGTCAAGTAGACAAAGAACCAGCATTCCTAAAAGACGCATATATTTACGAACATTTATGCTCGTGACACAGCTAAGACACAGTTCAGCTGTTCCGATTCATAAATATCCATTTTGTTTCCAAAAGAGCAAGCAAAGAAAAAAGGAATAGAACTCAGCATTGTATTTCCTTTATCAGTGTATCTGTGGGGCTCGATGGAGTTGGCGTCCCTATAGTGGTTGGAATGTTTTTACCCATTTTTCGCTTTGTTTACATCGAAGAAACCAGCATGCACCATGGAAATTTTATGTGCTATGCCAGACGTAAGAAACCCTGCTTCTGCTTGGATTGTTTACTTTTAGATGTAATAACATAAAGCCAATATAACAAACTTCAAGCATATGTACATATTCTCGCTGGTTACCTGAATAAATATGGCCTTGAATTTCACACAAAGAATTTTTATTTGCGTATGGCAGTTAACACTTCAATCATCTGGTAATTTTTTATCAATTTAAAATTTTGTTTGTTTGACTACACGCCATGCGAAGGAAGCAATGCATGCCACACTTGGGGGGGATTCCCCACCGGTTGAAAAACGCTGCTGGAAACGATCTCATTTCCTAACAAGCATAATGAATGCACTCATCAAAAATGTCAATCCCACCCGCTGAAAGCCATCAGATATCTCGTCGCTAATGCCCGGCTTACACATCTGCTGGTTTGTTAGCGCAGATAACCATCAGCGTGATGCAAACAGGTTTCGGCAGCTGAATCTTATAACAATCAACTGCTGATGATCATTCTTGCCAGCAGCTGGCTCATTAGCACTAGCAAACCAGCACAAGTGTAAACCAGCCATATGCCAGATAATGTGAATTGAAAGGAAATGGAAAGCAGCCGGTGGAAATAAGCCAGGAAAAACATGCATATGAATGAAGTTCCAACCCGCAACCCGCACACTCGCATATCAATTGTCATAAAGTTGAAAACCACGATCCACCACCTACACATGCTCACCCACGCCCACGTTGGTGCGAGTGGTAAACGGTTTCTATATTTGCTTGTTCAACTGACAGTCAGAACCTCTCCCCCCTCGTCCACCCCCTTATCACTATGCCTCTCTCTATCTCCGGTATGGATTAGCAAGTGGGTTGGGTAGGTACCATCCATCGTATCGCGGCTCCGGCACTAAAGGGAAATAGCTTTCTCTCTAAATTGACACTTACCGCGGTCGGTGATGCTAAATGGTTCGGTTGGGCGGGTGTGGTGGACGGACAGGAAGGAAAAGGGTTGGGAGCCACAGTGTCTGTCGGTTTAAAATGTGAAAGAACGGGAAATTAGCTCCCGTTCGGGAGAAAGGACACATTTTACGGGGTGCGATGTGGGCGGGTGAAAGGGGCGAGAAAAGCCGTCGGATGTGTTTATGAAGTGGATAGATGTTCCAAGCTTGTCAATGAGTGTCGTTTACTAATGGTGTATTGTGGTGTTCTGGTAAATGGATTTTATCGACAGTAATGGCACAACAATGAACACAGTGGTGACAAGTGGATAAACCTTCATTTATCCACCTACGGTGAGGTATGACCGTTCTTATAAAATTCCGTCAAAACTCCTTGAACTCATAAAAGTCGTTCTTTCAATGTGTCGTTTGCATTTCCCAATCGAAAAAAAAAACACTTTCAGTAGTGCTTGAAGCTTAATAAACCAAATTACGACCTAAAAGATGACCCACGCTAATGTAATGAACCCAGCATGGGTCACGAACCACGAGCCTCATCAAAAGTTTCCATCAAAAGCATACCTTCCAGTTTTCATCTCACCTCAATACGAACCAACCAACGCGACAATAGTCCCTCAAAGTACGTGGATTTAGCGCTCAATTTATCCCCGACGACACCTAGCACTCCCCCCCCCCTCCCCATCATTCACAACGCAAATTGTTGAAATCCTCAGGAACAAGCCACTTAAACCTTGACACAGTTTCCTCCTGCGCCGCTTCTAAGGCATGGCACGGAACGGATGGAGACGTGATGATCTGCCCTCGTCGGACTCTTTGCAGGTGCGCGGAAGTGGAAAATCGCGATAAAAGCCGCTTCACCACCTGCTTCGTGTGCACGTACCGCGGTCTCTGATCTTAGCTTTCATCCTTCCTCCGGCTTTGGATGCAGTGAGGGAAAAGGCGAACAAGATTAAGGACGAGATTTAACCGGGATGGCTGATAAACGGGAGAGAAATAAGACCGGGGGCGGGATCGGTTCATTTTTGCATTTTTCTTCCTTCCCAAAGAGGAAACCTGATGGGGGATGAAAGTGATTTCTCCAGGCCCTTGGACCGTGTTGAAATTGAGTCCGCTGGATGGTGACGAACACGGGTTGATGGGAGGGAAAAAAATGTGAACAACGTTCCGGAATATGGAATGTAGGGTAGAAAATGAGCATCTGAGCCTGAGTTGACACGAATGGCAGCAAAGCCGCAGTTAATAAAAGGATGAATGCGTGGGATTTGGTGTTATTATCTAGGATCGAAGAGGGGGATAAGCGTTTTCTACAGTTTTTTTTTTCGTTTTCCGTGAGATCATGCCGTTCGGTGTGGTGGATGTTGTATTGCAACGTAATTCGAAAACTGGAACAGTGGTTAATGTATGTCAGGTGCCACGGTGATTTCCTTTGGGTCATTGATCGATTATGCAACGAGGCTTTCAATTCTGACACATAGAAAGCATTTTTTTTTTCATTTGATGTTGTCTGTTTTGAATTATTCCAGTTTGTGTTTCCAATTGTCCCAAAGGAGTAAGGCTTTAGGAAACTGGCCGGGTGCAAAATTTGTATAATACTCAAACCAATCGATATAGCATTTGATGGGAATGTAGCAGGAAAGTAGTTCTTTTTAAAATTTATTTTATTTTCATCAACCGATGTAGACTAGTACAAATACATACACAAATTTGTTTTTCTTAAGAATATTAAAAAAATATTGTCTGCTATTCTATGTTTACTTCTTACGAGTTATGACTCCGTATGGAGTTAAAATATTGTTTTAGTTTATGCCGTGACATTGAAAAGTCAATGGTTTCGCAGTATTGATTATGCGATTTAATGGCCCAATTTGCATCATTTGTGCGATGATGGCAAATAAATTTCGATTTCTGAGTTGTCGAGTAGGTGCATAAGCATTTAATTTTGATAAAAGTTCATGCGCTGCGAAACGATATCATTTACAAACGAAACAATTGCATATTAACGTCGCTCTTTTAATGTTTGTATGTTTATAAGCATGTAGCGTTAGACTAATGCAAAATTTGAAATTTTCGCTCCACATTGTTCAAACGGTTTCAAATCGGGTCCTGATTAGCCTCCGAAAGTTTAAACACATTTGATTTGAAACTGACTTGGCACAAACCATTTGAAGTTTACTATGAAAATTACTATGGGAAAGCAAATTTTTTTGTTCATTGTCTTATAGACTTTTTACATATTGTACTGTTACTTTTCTTATGGGAATTTTTATCAGCTATAACTTTGCAGAAAATCGTTTTTCAGACAAACGTCAAAATAAATAGTTATTAATTGTTTAAGAGATTGATAATCTTATGGCAAGATTTTTTTTTAATGCGTTTATTTTTCCAGGCTCATTTGTCGTAGCTTTGCGGAGCCGATATTAACTGTTTAGGTTACAAAATTTCTTAAAACTAACGTTAGTAAAGCGGGGGCCGATTACTCGCGGCTATCTCGAGGTTAGGGGTAACAAATTGTAACAAATGGATGGCAGGGTAGGGATTGAGAACACAAGGTTTGGAGAGCAATGTGCTTTTTATCTCGAACTAAGCGACCAACTGACGAAAAAGACAAACATGGGGGTACACCGATGGGCAGCTAACAACTTGGGGGAACACAAGATGACACTAACAACTAAATCCTCAGATCTATCCGTTTTAAAAACACATAAATTAAATTGCAATAGTCGAGATCTCGGCTCGCCAAGATGTCTCTAACGGGCCGCAAAGGTTGTTTTCCTCGGGTCCTGAGGGATGCGGATAACTCGGATCTAGCATCGATATCGTGATAGCCACTACCACAAGCGCACAAATTGCTGCACAGAAAAAAAAAATTCTGAATTCGCGTAAAATCCCCCTTCGTTTAATGTTGAGCTATACTTGGCATAATAAGCGAAATCGTTTGCAAGGTTGCATACAATATTGCTAATTTATGCGATATTGCGCTTAAATTTACACGAAATATCGCGTAAATTTATGCCAAATCTAGCGTTAATTTTATGTGCGCTATATCTCGCAGAAATTTACATGAATTTTTCGAACGGTGTGCCTGCGAGCCCGATTCGGAAGAAATGCGAGTCTAACGAGTAGTGATTGGACATGACCTTGATATGACACATATAAAGTCACGGCTCATGTCCAATCCTTTGAACCATGGCTTGTTCGATACCTGTATGAGAATAGAATGTAACCATCTTCCCAGATCACTCTCATTCCATTTTTGTTGCCAGTTGGTGAGGACGTGCTGACGGGTAATTGAGAAAAATTCCGCAAAGGCGATTTGTCGATCAAAAATATCGCCTTCCATAGCGCCCACCTTAGCTAGCGAGTCCGCTTTCTCATTACCCGGAATTGAGCAATGAGATGGGACCCAAACTAAGGTGATAGTATGGGAGCAGTTAGATGAAGTACTCAATTTAGCTCGGTTTTCGGTCAGGAAATACAAGGAGTGCTTCATCGGCCTCATTGATCGAATAGCGTCCAACGAGCTAAGGCTATCAGTAAATATAAAATAGTGATCAGATGGTGATCTGGTATTTCACAGATTTCTTGCAACATGGTCAGATCAAAATTTACAGAGGAACTATAAAAGTCTTGGAGGCAAACAGGAGAGGAATTGAATGAAGAAGGGCCAATCTCCAGCGTCATGTACTCGTAATAGAGACTCATGAATCTTGTTTGATGATTTCTGTCGAGCAGCTTCTCAAAGTTTTCTATTACCAATGGGTTCATTACTTCACAACGGATAAGAAACCGGAAGGACAGTTCCGCGAAACGATCTGTCAGTGGGACAACACCCGCGAGTACTTCGAGGCTCATCGTATACGTCGAGTGCATACAGCCAAGCGCAATTCGGAAGCAACGGTATTGAACCCGTTGCAGCTTCAAGATATGTGTTTTCGCCGCGGATTGAAAGCAGAAGCTACCGTACTCTAGAACCGACAAGATGGTTGTTCGATACAACCTGATCAGATCTTCCGGGTGTGCTACCCACCAATTTCCAGTAATTGTACGAAGAAAATTGATTATTTGTTGGCATTTTTGTTTCACATACGCAATATGTCTTCCCCACGTGGTTTTGGAATCGAACCAGACAGCTAAATACTTGAAAGATATACTTTGAGTGATTGTTCTACCCTTAAGTTGAAGCTGTAACTGTGCAGGATGATGCTTCCTAGAAAAAAAAACAACCAACTCAGTTTTCTCCGGAGAGAATTCGATACCCAGCTTCATAGCCCAAGTAGACAAATTGTCTAAGGTATCTTGCAATGGTCCTTGCAGGTCCGGTGCACTTGGCCCTATAACGGACACAACGCCGTCATCTGCAAGCTGCTTTAGCGAGCAATTTTCATCAAGACAACCATCAATGTCTTTTACATAAAAAATTATAAAGAAGGGGGCTTAAACACGAGCCCTGGGGGAAACCCATATAACTAATTCGTGAAGTTGTCGAGTTTCCATGAGAAAAGCTCATATATTTCTCAGACAACAAGTTGCTCAAATAGTTGTTCATTATTGGTGAAAGCCCACTATCGTGGAGTTTATCCGAAAGGACATCGATACAAACAGAATCAAAAGCCCCCTTAATGTCCAAGAAAACTGAACCCATTTGCTGTTTTTGCGCATAGGCCAGTTGAATTTCAGTTGAAAGCAACGCAAGACAGTCGCTCGTTCCTTTGCCTCTCCGAAATCCAAATTGCGTATCTGAAAGTAAACCATTCGACTCGACCCATTTGTCTAGACGAAAAAGAATCATTTTCTCCAACAATTTCCGTATACAGGACAGCATCGCGATGGGACGGTACGAGTTGTAATCCGACGCGGGTTTACCAGGTTTTCGAATGGCGATAACTCTTACTTGCCTCCAGTCATCCGGAACAATGTTGTGCTCCAGAAATTGATTGAATAAGTTCAACAAGCGTCTCTTCGCGACGTCTGGGAGATTTTTAAGCAAGTTGAACGTGATTCTATCCATTCCTGTGGAGCTGAGTTGTTACATAAAAGGAGAGCAAGTGAGAATTCCACCATCGAAAACGTGAAATCTATTTCGTTACTACCCGACGAACGATCACGAACGTTGGTTTAAACCGACACCGAATCCGGGCAAACTTTCCGCGCGAAGCTGAATATCCAACTGTCCGAGTACTCCTTGTCTTCGTTAATCGGTGATGACGCGTTTCGCATTCTCCTGCCGACATTCCAAAGTGAAGTCATGGAAGTCTCACGCGACAAACCATCGACGAACCGACGCCAGTAATCGCGTTTTTTGGCTTTAGTCAAGCCCTTAAAGGTTTCCTCGAGGTCCTCGACCTTACCGTGTTTGCGGAAGCGTTTAAACGCGGCGGACTTCTCGCTGTTCGCGTCGGTGCATTCCTTATCTCACCGCGGGGTGGGAGGTCGCTTGCGAACGGAAACACCCGGAATACGTTTCGTTTGTGCTCGCAGCGCACAATCGATGATGACACGCGCGAGAAAGGAGTACTCGTCCAGCGGAGGAAGTACGTCAACCGATTGACTGGCATCAATTTTCGCCAGTCAAGAATTTTCGCCAGTCAATGTTTTTCGTAAGATCGTACGCGATGTCGACCGAACGAGTAGAAGATGAACCATTGGTAATAGAAATTTTGATTGGCAAATGGTCACCATCGTAGGGATCTTGAATTACTTTCCACGAGCAATCCAACGATAGTGAACTCGAACAAAGTGAGAGGTCTAATCTGCTTATTTTTGCTGGAGGTTTGGCTACTCGTGTTGCTTCCCCGGTGTTCAGAATTGTCATTTTGAAGAAGTCGCATATGTCGTATATCAAGGTTGAGCGGTTGTCGTCGTACAGTTCCCCCCAGCCTGTACCGTGAGAGTTAAAATCTCCCAAGATCAACCGTGGCTCCGGCATAGCCGTGCAGATATCCGAGAAACTTTGACGAGAAATCGCAGTTCTTGGTGGAAGATATATTGATACAATACTGAGGCATTTACCTCGAATGTTAACCTGACATGCAACAACTTCAATGCCTGTCACCGAAGGCAGATCGATTCTGTAGAAGGAATGGAGCTTGTTGTACCCAGAAGCACCCCTCCATACGAATCTGCGCGGTCAAGGCGAATAATGTTGAAATCGTGGAAAGCAAGATCGTTGTCTGAAGAGAGCCATGTTTCACAAAGGGCAAATGTGTCAAGTTTTGGCATAAGACTTCTACAGTTCCACTGAAGAACAGAGGTCAAATCCCCGACCTCATTCGGAGAATTATCCATCAAAGGATATGATCGATGCAAGGAAGGACCACCTAGAAGCTAGTTGCTTCAAAAGAGTTTTCACCATTGGCAGCACTAAATTAATAATGCTCCTCGTTGAGTCAGAGATATTGAATATACTGAAGAAGCTATCCACAATACCAGAAAACGTGAACATGGGGGGCATGTTCTTGTTGATCAGCTGCTTTTCTGACCGAAAAATTGGGACATCTGGGGTTTTAGATGATCCTGGAAGTGACGGAAAGTTCTTGTCATAATTACAAGGTTTAAAACCCGGTGGAATGGGTATCGGTGCATTTCCGTTGCCTCTTGATTTTTCCAAGGTGGAAGGGTGGTCCGTACGAGTGGCCTTACGAGGCTTTTCGGTGGTGTGTTTTTTTGCTCGTTTTCTCGTATTGCCTTTAAAGACAAACGTACTAAACTCACCGACCTCTGAGTCAGAGTCTAGATCATCAACTGGCAAAATAGAGAACGTGTTACTGCTTTTTGGTGTGGTCTGAGAAGATGAAGCGGTATTCTTCAAGAGTTCTGCTAGTGTTCTCTTGGAGCGAGCTTGCAGAGACCGATTAAGTTTTTCTCCCTGCTGTTTGTACCTCGGGCAGTCAGTCAGGGTATGCAGGCTTTCCTTGCAGTACACGCATTTTGGAGGAGCACCGCAAGGGCCCTCTGTATGACCAAGTTGTTTACATTTCGAGCAGTTCATTACCCGAGGTACAAACAGACGTACAGACAGCCGAACCTTGCCAATAGTAACGTAGTGAGGTAACGCTGAACCCGAAAAGGTCACACAAAACGAGTTTGACAAGGAATAAGTTTTTTTGGAGCCTACTACGGATACTGACTGCATTTGAAGGCAGTCCAATATCTTCACCTTCGGCAGAGCACGGCTTTTAAAGATTCCGAAGAAATCGGGACCCAAGAAATCATTACAAGTCAAACTCGCTTCGGTGACCACTTCTTCAATTTCTACCTCACTACTGGGTATGTAGACTCGGTATTCCAATGAAAAATGCTCGCACGCAACAATTTGGTTAGCCTGCTTCCGGTCATCAACGGTAACGCGCAGTTTTATTGGTGTTACCTTGAAAATATCCGTAACGGCCGTAAATGTATTGTTAGATCCTTAGAGATCCTCGGAATGTTCAAAGGTTTTTGTTTGGGCCGGAAAAAAACAACCCATGGGCCTTTCGAGGCTACTGGGTAAACCTTTAGGCGGGGGAGCGCAGAGATTTTTGGGGGCAATGGTGTGTGGGGTGCAGGAGGACGAGGAGAAGATGGTGGAGTAGAGGATTGTGGGCGATACCTTTTCTTGGGATATGCTCCTGTATTTTTGCTGGAGAGCGAGTCAACTGGAACGTCAAGGGTTTCCATTTCCACAACTTCCTTGAGACTTTCGTGTGAGGTGGAATTAAGAGTTTCGTCGTCTGAGATGGAAAGCGATCATCCCCCGCCTTTATCATTGTCATCCATTGCGGTTTAATATCGCCGCAATGGTGTTTTTAATAAATATTTTACAAATAATTACAGTAATTTCAAATAGTATCAAAAATAAAAAAAAATTAAAATTTACAAAAAAAAATTGATATAGTTTTACTCTACTAAAGAGTAATACGAAAAAAAACAAGAAAAAGAAAAAAAAAAATATATACTAAAAAAAAATTGTGGATCACCCTATTTATGACCCAACCTAATCTAATATTGGACCATGCGGGGAGATGCGATACTGCACAGCAAAAAAATTATTTTTATATCACATCAAAGTGGATGCACTACAATCATGTCGAAAATTTCATGTAATTTTTATGACCACATAAATAAACAAATGCAGTAAAAGCAGCGTAATGTCAGTTCATGCATTGTATTAATGATAATTTTGTCCTTTTTAGCAAGTAATATTACACCATATTTTCGACATGATTGTCGTGCATCCACTTTGACGTGATATCAAAATTATTTTTTTGCTGTGTGGTGAAAACAAAGCGACACGATATACCTATTGCACTGAGGCGGCAGAGACTGGTGAGATGCTATTGTTATTGTTTGCCCCAACGGCTGTTGGGTCGATAACCTGATAGCTGGTATGCTTCGGTCGCCTCGGTAGGCAATTTAACGTGCTTTCGTTGTTGCTATCAATGGGATGATGTGATGATGCGATGATGTTGATTAAAGCTGGACCGTAATCAAAGCGCCCGGCGTATGGTTAACGGCTTCCTCACTCGTGCACTAGTTGGCGCACTAACTTTGGCGAGAAAAAACCCTCGCGTGGGGAAAAACTCAAAAACTCAAATACTAGTGTCGCACAACGAGACCGATGCGACTTGACCGGCTCAGCGTGCGAGACGGAATGTTATGGCAAGATTAAGCAACTGTATTGTGAGCAACACTATATTCTGCAGTGTGACATAGTAGCCATGATTTTGTCCTCTATTCTACGTGCCATAAACACCAATGTTGCCTGCTGAACAGTTGATTGAGCATAATTATAAGACAACCAACCTTGTTCCTTACATTTGATCGCAAAGTGGTCTTCAACAAAGTTGTAGCTGAGTCATCAATTTTAGCTATCATTTTCTAAAGTACAGTGAACTGGTGAATTTTGAGATAGATATGAAACGAAATTATGGTTTATCCATACACACTAACAAAAAATCATGTAAATTTACGATTAATCAGATGCACACAAATGGAGCGGCTTAATATATGTAATATTCAGTTACGCTATAAATTTACATGAAATTAAAAACATATTATGTAAATTTAAAACAAACGTAAACTAATAGATGTAAATTTAAATCCTATCGTAATTTCCATTTTGACGTAATTTTTGTCAATTTAATACCCATTGTGAGCCAAAGCAAATGTAATACTGCATTTCGGTTTCCATTTTGTCACAAAAATATGCTTCAAGTTATTTTCTTTTAGCCTTTTTTTTATTGAACTCATGTAGAGTATAGAGATAACTTTATTACATATGAAATTAAATCTATTCATGTAATCAATTAGACGTAAGGTAAAATAGTATTTAATTGCACATCTTGTTTAAAACGATAGTCATTGATTGAGTTCCTTCACATTATGATTGGCGATTGCTGTGATGATTCTGGTGACAACTCGCTGCTGATGGTTCTTTCGCGTTGCTCTGGACTTCGACCCAGTTAGTGGTAGTATTTTCAAAAAATACTCCTGCACGAATTCCAGAAATTTTGATACACATTTCATGTACATGAAGTTATGTACGTAATGAACACACATAAGATCGGTGATGGCAATAATTATGCGCTCGGTACCTTCAGTCAATCGTACTTGCTCGGCAAAGACGTAGTACATCAGTTTCCCATTACCTATATCTGCAAACAATTGTAAAGAAACAAAAATCGTTAAATTAAATTGACAAAAGGAACGTGTATATTAGGGTGGGTCAACTATGAAATCTCGCGTAACATTTGAAAACGACACAAAAGCTGTTGTAAACAAATGTTGTAAGGCCTTTTACATGCAAATCTAAGTACGCCCAGGCAAACCAACAAAATCATAGGGTAGGGGAAATTTTCCCCTTACCGATAGTGGTATTGGTTTGCGTGGGCGTTATTCGGTGCGCGTGGAAAGGGCGTTACAACTTTTGTTTACAAAGCTTTTGTGCCGTTATCAAATGTTGCGCCTGAAACAGCATATAAATAGTGGGGTAAGGTGGAGTAAGATGGGTCACGGGGCAAGATGGATCATAAATTTTATATGTTTATTTTGTTTGTCAACATCAACAGGATCTTTATAACCCCAATGCTGGTTTGAAAAAGCATTGAACCTGTAGATGTTGACAAATAAAAAAATAAAAAATAAAATACAAATCGGCCTATCTTGTCCCACTTTACCCTAATCTTGAACCGAGTCTTGATCTGACGTGTATCGATTTTAAAAATGTATCTTAACCCATGTTGGCTTCAAAACTAAATCTTTTCTATTCCTTACCTACGGCAACGATTGCTGGTCCTGGACTTTTGGTGGTGATTTGGAGCAGAGGAGTTCCTATCTGTCGAATAATCATTGCTTTAATATACTATTTTACAATATACACATTTTCACAAAATTACCTCTTTCTGTTCGATCAAATCCAAAAGGTTTTCACCCAACAGTGAACACAGACATTTCAGGATCTCGTAGTCTGAGGTTGCATCTTCCAAATGTAGATTTTTACATGTACTTCTTGAATAGTCAATCAACTTGTTCCGTTTTGCTGCAAAGTACGTTCCCAAAGAGTCTGCTGCAACACCGGTAGCTTTTTCAAAATGAAAGCTTAGCAGTTGTCGCCGTCTGAGAACGGGAAGTCCATCAAGTGTCGTCTTTATGGTTCCTTGATCAAATCGGAAGCGGACGTAGGATTGTGATTGTTCCAAAAATCCTTCAGTTAATAGACTGGGCTCGTCCCGCATTAGTTTAGACATCAGCTCCTTGGCACATTCCTTCGATGAATGCTCCCAATACTCTTTCAATGTTCCGGCTCTCACGTTCCGATTTCTTTTCACTTCAGAAGTAGATGGTACTGGTACACCTGGATCCTTGAACCGATTCAGGTACGTGCTTCTGTTAATCATTTTATGCTTCCATACAACGAAACTCTGACCGTTCCCGTAGCCGTCATCATCGACAAAATTCAAACATGGGAACTTCCCTATGATTTGTTTGGCTACTACTTCTATAACGCACGCACTGATACGAGTATCGATTAACCTAAGCTGGTCGACAACTGCATTGCAAAGGTTGCTCATATCGGACTTTGAAAGTTGAATCGAACGCGGAACAGTCAGAGCCGGATTATTGTCACGAAAATTTTGAAGGTCAGACAAACGTTTAAGTAAACCATCACTAATTTTTGACCAGTTCACTTTGAACGATCGAAATTTCATTTCAGTAGAAGCATGCTTCTTCGTGCTCTTTTGTAATGCCAGATCCTCGGATGTTTTCCTTTTTGAACCAATGTTTGGGGAAGTGTTCTCCTGTTGTTCTTCAGATTCGTTGTGATGTTGCTCGCAGAGTAGAAATTCTTCTGTTTTCTCTTGTTGCACTTCAGTAGGCTTGATTTCGATTTCGTCAATCGGGTCCTCAGCGTACGACATACTTTCCTCATCATGGGAAGTCGGAACATCTTCTGAATGGTAGTTTTGATCTTCATCAACCATGTTTGGAACTGTTCCTGCACTCAGTAAAGATGTTTCTAATGCATCTGTTAAAGTTGGAACTACAGTAATGATATTTTGCGAATGGTTTACTGCTCGATGAAGAAAAGAGTCAGCAGTGGACGCCTGCTGCAGAGGAACCGAATTGATTATGGTGACAGGAAATCCTGTAAGCAATACAATAAACTTGAATAAATCGCAAAATATACTATTAAGGTGAACACAGCAGCTTATTCGAAGTATAGATACTCATGTAATAGATTTTACGGATGGTATGGATATGCTCATTGAAATACAAAATATGTTACAAATCCACACATCTATTACATGAGTCTCTATACTTCAAAGTGTAAACAAGATTTTGAAGTTCCTCGCAAACATACACAGAAAAACAAAACAACGCAAATGTTGAAACTCTTGGGTTTAAACATACAATCTAGACAAACATGTGGGAAGGTCCAATGAATTAAATGTAAACAATGACTTTAAAAGCCAATCAATTTGACACACGGATAGAAATCTCCTTATACCTTTTGAAAAAAATTATATTACTGATTATTCATAAAATGTATAAGTCAACTAATGAGCAGTCGCCTTGCAAAAAGTTAATAAAGATTATGTATCAAATGAAATGTATAAGCGGTCACATACCTTTTATGCATTCTTATAGGACCTATGTGGTTTGTCTTATGGAAAGTATAAGGCTGCTGTTTTGGCAAAAATGTATAAGTGAATCACATGAATAAAATAATTGATTTTCGTTTCGTGCAGTGAGCGTTCATAAAGGCCTAATTGCAATGATCGATTCGCTTCGCCAATTTTGTCATTTGTTACCGTATTAGGGCTGAGGAGATCGTCGAGCGAAACAGCGACATTTTCAACGGCTACGGGAAAATGCCTGGCAAGGTCAGATTGGAAATCGATACCAACGTTTCACCCGTGATCCAGCAACCCCGGCGTGTGCCTATAGCACTTCGAGCCCCCTTGAAGGTGGAGCTGAACAACCTCAAGAAAGATAACATCATAACCAGGGAGTACAACCACACCGAATGGGTGAGTTACTTGTTAAGCGTGGACCAAAAGGCTCTGAGTCTCTTCGAATCTGCTTGAATCCAATTCCACTGAATAAGGCTTTGAAGCGCTCAAACCTTCAGTTTGTGACGCTGGACGAGATTTTACCGGAGTTGGACCAGGCGCAAGTATTTTCTACCCTTTGCGAGACCCTAACCATTTGCGAGACCTCCGTTAAATTTTATGGTCATGTCCTGTCAAATCAGGGCTTACAAGCAGATGAGTCAAAAATTGCTTCAATCAAGCACTATCCTGTCCCCTCGAATCGAGCCGAGCTTCACCGCTTCATTGGTATGACCACTTATCTGAGTCGGTTCATTCCAAATTTGAGCGCAAGTTGTACTTATCTGAGGAAGCTGATATCCGAGAAGGAACCGTGGGTGTGGTATGACGTTCATGACAAGGAGTTCGATAGATTGAAATCTCTCGTTTCGGACATTAAAACGCTTCGATACTATGATGTTCGTCAGCCGTTCATGATCGAATGCGACGCGAGTTCCTTTGGCTTGGGTGTAGCAGTGTTTCAGCAGGATGGTATAATCGGATACGCTTCGCGAACGCTTACCAAAACTGAGCGAAACTATGCTCAAATTGAAAAAGAGCTCCTGCCAATTTTGTTCGCCTGCACCAGGTTCGATCAGCTGGTGGTCGGAAATCCTAAAACGATCATCAGAACGGATCACAAACCGTTGATTAACATCTTCAAAAAGCCTCTACTTACCGCACCAAAAAGACTGCAGCACATGTTGTTGAACTTACAACGTTACAGATTGGAAATTCAATTCGTCACCGGCAAGGAGAACATCGTAGCGGATGCTATTTCCCGAGCACCATACGACGGTGCAAGCGCCTCGGTGGAGTTTCGGAAGGTGAATATCTTCAAGGTGTTCCGCGAATTGGAAGATTGGAATCAAGCAGTTATTTGAGAGTGTCAGACAACTGTTTGGGCACCATCATCAAAGCGACTGCTGAAGACCCTGTTCTTGTGAAGGTCATCGATTATATTTGTAACGGCTGGCCAAACTCAATCGAACGTGGCAGTGGCGAAAACGTACTTTAAATATAGGAGTGACCCAAGATGGTCTAGTGTTCAAGAACGATAGGATTGTTATTCCTAGTTCTCTCCAACGATCCATGGTTGACAAGGTGCACACTAGTCACAACAGGGTTGAATCAACATTGAGACTAGCATGGGAGAACAGTTACTTATTTTGGCCGAGTATAAGCTCACAGATAGTGGATGTGGTTAAAAAATGCGCCGTGTGTGCTAAGTTCGCCAGCAGCCAAGCAAAGCCTCCTATGCAGAGTACTGCAGTTCCCGTGTATCCATTCCAGATCGTGTCAATGGACGTATTTTTCGCGGAGTACGCGGGCCGATCGATCATTATTCCGGGGTCGATCATTATTCCGACTACATCAAGGTTGACATACTGCAGGACTTGTCAGTTCACTGCCTTGTGAAGACCTGTCAGATTAACTTCGCACGCCATGGAGTTCCCCAGCTAGTCATATCAGACAACGGAACCAACTTTGTTAATCAGGAAATGAAGGCAAAGGCCAAATCGTGGAACTTCCAGCACTCTATTTCCGCTCCGAATCACCAGCAAGCCAACGGCAAGGCTGAGGCCGCCGTGAAAATAGTAAAGCGTCTGATCCAGAAAGCAGATGAAGCTGGTCAAAGCTTTTGGTATGTTTTCTACATTGGAGAAATATACCGAACAAAATCGGCAGCAGTCCTGCAAGCAGACTTTTCTTTCGAAGCAACAGATGCGGTGTTCCAGCTGCAGCAGAAAAATACTGCCCCAATGTGGTAAGAAACGTCCCGGAGGATATCCTGGAAAATAAAAAGAGGATGAAGTACTACTACGATCGGAAATCACGAGCTCTGCCTGCTGTGGAAACGGGTTCGCCAGTCTATGTGCAGCTCCAACCGGGTACAAGTAAAGGTTGGACTCCAGCAACCGTAAATCGGAAGCTAAATGATCGCTCGTACGTTGTGGATGTTGGTGGATCCTGCTATCGCCGTGATTTTAGTACATATCAAACCGCGTAATGAACCAATTTCTCGCCCAACTTCTTTGAACAAAAGTTTGTATCCTGGAACCGAAACAACAACAAACAGACAACGGCAGCAGCAGTGCAAAATGATTTTTGAGAGACACGCCAGACAGGTCGTCGCCTGCTTCATCGAAAGATCCTGAGGTCGAAATATGTGAGGTTCAAGATAGATCATATCAAGGTGAGCAGCAGTTGGCGATTTAATCAGCAACAGAGGTGGTTCGTATGGACAAATTGACGACTCCAAAACCAAATTGCCGTGGTTTGGTGGGCGTATTCGGTTCGCGCGAAAAAGGCTTAACAAGTTTTGTGTGCGAAAGTTGATAGGCCGTTTTCAAATGTTACGTGAGTATTATTCATGTGTTCATTTTTAGTAAACAGGGCCCCGCAGTTGTGTCACTTTTTGTCGAGTGAGTGAACTTAAATCCATCCGTGGACTCGTCTATTGACGAGTGCACGGTTACTATAAGTTACTATAAGAAGCTGTCAAATAATGGGTAATTCAAAATTTCAAATAATTGGTACTTTTGTACCCATCATTTTGATCTCTTCAGGGGGAATAGTGAGTATTTGTCTACACTAATAAAATTCCACACATTTTTATTGACGAATTTCCATATCAAATTCCACATGATTTTCATGTGACCACACATAAACAGAATCCACCCAGAAGCACAAATGAAATTTATGAGTCAAATGAATAGTATGTGTGGTTACACATGGCTTCTATGTGTACACATATTAAGTATGTGTCCGACACATAAATATGATTTGTTGATCACATTGCAAAAATTCATGTGTGGGACACATAAAAACAATCTTTGAAATTTTATCAGTGACCCATTAATGGGTGAAAAATGTCTTGCTATAAACATTGCCAACAAAGCGTTCATGTCTTCTTAAGCTACAACAAACAAAACCAGCCTTTAAATGTAAGTATGCATTCCGAAACACATCTAGAGTGAAATTTAATTACATTTATTCTGATTTGGATATGTTTTCATTTACACGGAGAAAAAATACTACCCAAAATTTGAGTTCTTTTTACTTAATATTGACTTCAGCCTCTCACTTGCACTCGTTATTGTTGTCAAAAAAGGAACGAGAGATTCGACCCAACGATATAGTTCAGCCCAATAAGTTGCTTTTGAGTAAATTGCATATTCTCAAATTTACGTGAATTAAACTTAATTTTGGGTAGAATATACTTAAGAGTAGGTAATTTTTTGCTGGTGTTAAATGGAAACTACTATATGCGATTTACTCAAATTTGGGTTATTGGGCTGAACCCCGGAATTGAGGGAAAAGTACTTAATTTTGGGTAGTTTTTCATCTCCGTGTAGATAGGAAATCATGGATGAGTGATTAATAATCCAGTAAAGCAGTATTGGATCCGCAGGGGAAAATGCACGAGATCCCGAAAATTGCTACCCGCATGAACAAAAATAAAACCAGCATTCTAGTATGCTATTCGTTTCTCATTATACAATATTATAAATTATCCTCTACAGAATGTATATGCCAAATTAGCTATTGTGTTTCTCATTTCTAGAATATGTAGCAAACATAAATTAATTCTTCCTTCGAAATAATAGAAGAAAATGCGTACTTTCCACCCATTTTTAAAAGTTCCTTCTTTTTGAAAAATGGGTAAAAATTACCCCATGACTTGACGTATAAGCTTTTTACACATTAATGTGTAAAGACGCTTTACCAATTTTATGAGTTTATCTACATTACTAGATAAACATTTCAAAAGGTTCTATCTGCATTGATCGATTCTCTTTATCGACTTTCTCTTGCGTTAATAACTCAGCTGCAAAACCTTTCCCTATTGTATTTGACGTTTTGGATGCTAGATAAGAATTTGCTAAATCAAACTATGTTGTAAAATTGAGAAATCCAACTTAAACTCATGCGCGCCTGGTGGCAGGAATAAGCACTAACCGACGGTGATAAGTCTGTGACAGCCCTTGAAAATTTCATTGATTGTTTGCAAAATTATTTAATTTCAATGTAATTTCATGAAAATTTCTTGTCAGCATGGATGAATCTTGTACAAAATGCATAAAACTATTTTGTAATGCATTGTTCTTAAATAAAAAGCTACTTCAAGACTTATAAATTACTGAAAACATGTTAAGGTTTGAAATCATCTGCCGATTAAACAACAGACAAAGTTGGCCGACTAAATCAATCGACGAAAAACTATTAAATAGGCCGATTGCTCGGTGTAGCACCAGACGAAAAATGATTTAATCTGCTGATTAATACACCGACTGAAATTAATTTTTAAGTGACAATAGATTTAGTCGGTGGACGATTCGGGTGATTTGGATGATGTTTGTTTATTTGGAAGATATTTTCGAAACAAAGTACGATAAAATTCAGCATTATATACCATTATTACGAGTACTACTTTTTTGTTCGGATCATGTTTTGACTTCCACAGAAACTCGCTAGAATAAATAGAAAATAATAGTTTTTTGGTTGAAATTTCAAAAATGTATTCAGTTTGACACATTATTTCGGACTTATCACCACTGCGATTGCAGCGTCACGGTGGTCGATTGAAACATGGATTTGTCAATTAGCGCGAAATCTGTTTGCATATTGCGCATTTTGCACCAAATTAGACTCCTGTGCAAAAAATAATTGCACAGTAATATTTTCGCACAGGCCAGAAAATTTGAAAATCGACTTATTTGAAAGCAGTAACAGCTTTAGAACATTACTAGCAAGCTACACTGCTGAATTAAAGCTTTAGAAAGCATTAAGAAGCTCCATATTTAACTTTTATGACCAGTGCGAAAATATTACTGTGTACTTATTTTTAGCGCAGGAGTCTAATCAGGTGTGAAATCCGCAATATAGCAGTGGTTATCAAAAGAGAAAGTCGATGAAGAGAATCGATCAAAGCAGATAGAACCATTTGAAATGTTCATCGAGATTACTTCGAAATGGGCACTTTTTCACCCATTAATGGGTACTTTTCAGTTACAGTGTATACTTCTTTAATCTAAACTTCAAAGAATTCTTTTTAGTTACAAATTGAACTTTTCTGGCCAAATGGTAAAAAAGGAGTAGAAATGAACATCATCAATATTTTCAACGGGACAGCCGTCATCGATGATTACCGAAATATACACCGGATCAAATCCATAGAAGTTGTATGAGGAACAAGTACCGATGAACAAACCACTCTCCAACTGGTTCATCAGGATTGTATGTGATCCTGTGCTCCACTGAACTAAGCTAAATGGGTCCACGAATGTTTTGAGCTTGATTTTGGGTCGACCGAAATAAATTTGAATGTGCGGAACTCTACATCCGAAGGATTTTCTTTGACGGAAGCAATGGCTAGGTCACGCCTCGAATAGGTGTGAGGTTTATCTGTGTTAAAAGTCGTGCACCAAGGTATAGTAATAGGTTATAAGTCAGGCGTAACATTCGATAACGGCACAAAAGTTGTAAAACGCTTTACACGCGGACCGAAGTACGCCCACGCAAACCAATACCACTATCGCAAAGGGGAATATTTCCCCCAACCGATGATGTTGTTGGTTTACGTGGGCGTTCTTCGGTCCGTGTGTAAAGGGCCTTACAACTTTTGTTTACAAAAGCTTTTGTGTCGTTATCAAATGTTACGCCTGAAGTAACCTACGGGATCGGTGTTTTGGGCAATGCAAAATTTTTCTGAAGTGTTTAATGCAGGTTTGGATCAAGAAGATGCATATTTTGCAGCAGATTGAACTTACTCTGGTTTATTCGATATAGCTATTCGGAGAGCATATTCGAAGCTCGTACTAGAGAAAGTCGTCCTTAAGACATATCGGACTATCAGTGGACGCATAATTGACCCATGTGTATATGAAACTCTATAGTAACTGAAACTATTATGCGTTCCATCGAAAGCGGAAATATTGTATAAAATCATCATAACTGGGAGCTTGGAAGCTGTAACTTTGAGTATATTGTGTTATATTGTTTTCTCTTATCATAATCTATTTGAGGACATGTTCACTTTCTTACAGCGATGGGTTTAGATACTAGCTCATAAAGCCAAATGAATAACACCCATATTTTCGTTTTCGTTCGAACCGTATTTTCCTTACAAAAAAAAGTTTTTTGTATGGAAAATAATATTCGAACGAAAACAAGAATATGGGTGTAAATACCATCACCTGTGAATAAATCGAGTGTTCTGTGTTGTCTTGTTTTTAGATGTTCGTTTTGAAAAGGTCGTTACTACAATAATGCATATTTGTAAAAAGAAATATTTTGGTAATCAAAACAGTGGTGGTTTATCGAAAATGTGGATGCCAACTAATATCGACTAACGATTTAAGCTATCTGTTAAGACTAAGACAAACACAACAACATTCGATTTGTTTTCAACATTAACATTCACATTCAACATTCAATTATTTGCGACTTTCTGAACATTTACTCCAGAGGCCTTCAATAAACATTAAATAAAAAATACCAAAAACAAAATACTCACCGGAAGAATGTACATCGTTAGCATGTTCGAAAGAAGGATAGATTGTTTCTACCGGTGTCCAGATTTCTTCATGCTCCAACAGCATCAGCAATTTATCTTGGAAAGCGTTTAGAACTAGATCAGATATGACAAGGCATCCATCACATTCGGTCACGATCCTGGTAAATTGGCGTTTTAAGGTAATTGATGCTGGAATGCAAATAAAAATATAAATATTTAACTACTTATACATACTGGTTATATGTTACCTTGTTGCAGTAAACTGCGTATGTTGCTCATAGCTGGTACAGCAATTCGATTCAAACGATTAGAGTCGCATATTTTAAACACCGACACGGTATCCATTTTACAATGTGTGCTGTGTGTCACAACGATTGGGAAAGAATGTATTACTGCAAATATGGGATCGTATGTTTCATAAACAAAAACTCGTGGTCTTTCTCGTGGTATAGGATTATTGGTGACTTATCTTCGAAATCTTCGATATTCTTTAACACGGTTCTCAATACTTGTTCTTCAAGTACCATTAACCCTTGTTCGTGAATGTTTTGAACAGAACGTGTTTCTCCCATTATCAAAATACTTTTATTTGATTTTTGATAGACAAGAAATTTAATTTGAATAACGTAAAAAACTTCGCCATATTCATCGTGACTCAAAAAAAGAAAATCATTTGAGTTATACGTATATCCGCTGTAAGAGGCTATCTCAGCACAAATAATATCCTTATCTTGAAAACCATGCTCGTTTAGTTGATGTATCAAAGAGGCTGGTAGATCCTGATAGTGTTCAATATATTTCTCAACCAAGAACTCCTTTGCGAAACGAATATTTTTTGTATTCAGTAGACCCTGGTAATATTGGTGTTGTTCAGTACAAAATTTCAAAACGTTTTTGAAATTTAACGTGCTTCGCAATGCTCTCTTAAAAAAGCAATGCTTGCGTTCACAAAACAAGGTACAGTATGGCATCAGGGGACCTAACCAAGTAATAAAACGGGGATAGTGCATCGTGAAGTGATGCTTGGGTCTGAGTGGAACATTGAACTGCTGCGTTCTGAACTCCAAATACTCAACGATTAATGAGGAAAGTAGATCTATTTGCTGCGTGCAAATAATTGGTGATGTTACAATATCGGTGATTTGTTTTATCAAGAGTAGCATTTGAAACATTGGATTCGAATGATCAACTGAAGCTGTTATGAAAATAAGAGGTAATATTTGAACAAGGTGCCAAATGTCACAAGCTTTAGCTTTAAAGTTTCGGGTCTTTCGAGTGAAATCAAATGCTATTTTCGTATCAAGTTTCAGTTGACGACAGATGCTATTAACTCTTGCTTGGAGGAAAGCTGCAGAACATGCTTTAGCTTTTACTATTCTTCCTAGTATGAGGAACAAATCGACGTTCACCCAGCCTTCAAACAAATCATGGGCAATACAAGGTGGAGCACCAAAGTCGAACATGTTAAAATGTTTCAACTCGTTGAAAATGCAGTTGGCCTTGACTCCTCTATAAGGGCTAGCAGATGGATTACTGGCAATAACAGCAAGATCTTGTGCAATGGACTCGGGCGTTCTAGGCTCGGCAACACTAGTAAAGTCTTTCTGAAATGTTTGGTGATTTATGTAACAAGAACGGCAGAAGAAAGAACTTCTGGAAAAATTTTCGGTCAACCCGGCCAACTGATGTGCGCCCAGGTTATCGTTCATTGTGGTGAATACCGAACCATATACCCGCTCCTCACTACCACCACCGTGCACAACAATTCCTTGATCTTCCAACGTCTTGAGATCTTCAACTAATCTTCTGAATATAGCACTTGATCCGAAATGTGCAAAATCTTTGGTTTTGCATAGCAACACTAACTGAACATTATCAGTAAGGCATCGCAGATGAGGGTCAAGATTCCCAATGACCATATAAACACAAAGCAACTTATGGCGACCAGTAGCATTCCCAATCGCGTTAACTACCACTTCTGCGGCATCTTGATACAAAAAAATGTTAATGGTTTTGTCACTGAAAAAAAAACTGTTTTTGAACTTCAAGCCATCCCGATAGTCTGTGAAATATCCTGGCACCGACGGTTTATCGCGGAAAACAGCTTGATAAATCCGTTTGTCATCTAACATAGCAGCTAATGTCTGCAACACGGGAACATAATAGTAGCAACATTCGACGTGATTGTTGTCTTTTTGGAGGGAAATTTGTTCTGGAGCAACGTATGAGAAGTTTTCCTTAAAAAACTTCTTGCGCATGTGAGAAGTCCGAAATTTTCCATTTTCACCAAATAAACGGTTTAATGCATTTTCGCTAGTCAAAGTTCGCACCAATATGTTTCTTCTGTTTTCGGAAAGGTCAAGTTCTCTTGCAATTTCTTCGCTTATTTTTTTAAAGCTTTTATTCTGTGCATCAGTAACTTCTTCTAATGCCACTATAATTTCCTGAATTGCAGCATCAGTAACATGATTTTTGGAAATTAGTTTTATAAATAGGCTTCCAAACAAAGCTTCAGCTGCTTCGCAATTTTTATCGTCGTCACACTGTTCTTCGCGGAAATTTTTAGGTGTTTCTTCATCACAATTGTGATTATCGAGGTTAGGAGCTATTTCTTCTTCAGCACGACCATTTTTGTTATCATTCTGTGGCACACTTCTTCTGACGCGATGAAAATACATATTATGAATCCGAAGGCTGTTTCCAGTTCGGAATGGTTTTTTAGTTTGGCACTTTAGAGGACAAAATACAGGTTCACCAGATTCTATATGGCGTAATGTATGCTTCGTAAGAAGCTTAAAATTATCCAATTTCACGTCGCATCCTAACACCCCACAGTCGAATTCGCCGCTTTTGATTTTTCCAATATGGCGTTGCTTTAAGTGCTTTTTTAAAGCCACGAAAGATTTAAAATTAATGCGACAATCATCGATAGGACACTCATAAATTCCAATATTCTTATGCACCCTGAGGTGTTTTATTAAAACCTCCACAGTTTCACATTTAATATAGCAAATTCGACACTCTGCAGTCATTTTTCACTAAATTACCGTTTAACTGAAACGAAATTTGCGCTCGACACCGACGACGGACGGAAGCAGACTCTGCATAAAGAAGCTAAAAAATTCAGCAGACAATTTTATGTTCAGCACAGTTTACATGCGTGCGCTTGGCATAATTACGTGGCTTAACACTGACTGAAATGTAATATTCAGTTTGTTACTATGTACATATTTATATATCAAGATCATGTTTTCATCTCAGTGATAGAGATCGTAAATTTAAATAATATTTCGTTTACGTCTTTTTTATAAGCATGTTTAAATGAATTAGGTTGCGTGTGATTTTAATATTTTTTTAGTGTGTAGTTATTCCCATATAAACTTCAAATGGTTTGTGCCAAGTCAGTTTCTCACTCAGTGGCGTCTCGTCCATATGTGCACTTCGTGCACTGCACAGTATCGAATTTTCAAAAAGTAAAATTTATATTTCATAAAAGTTAAGAGGCAAAAATTTAATGCTCAATTAAAACCATTTTTGTCCGCCCTATTTATTAGTTTCATATGGATAGTAACTGAATTATCCACCACACCATTGGATAGTAGCTGAATTGTTTACCACATCGCAGCTCAACCTCCGTTTTACGCGCCACTGAAAGAAATGTACGTAAAAACAGAAGCGAGGCATAGCGATCTTGTTTTCACGTACGGGCACGCTGGGATTTTACCTCGTGCAGACAACACTCTTTTTGGGCTTCTATGGCGAATGAGCGACACAAAACAAGCAAGGAAAATATGCCTTAAGCTGGGTTTAGATAGGGCAAGTCAAATGATCAACTCAGTTGAATTCAATTGGCTTGAAAAGTTGAGCCTGGTTCAACTTTTATCAATTCAAGTGAGTTGATCAAGTCAGTTGAATGGCATGGTTTACACGTTCAATTCGCGTTCAAGTCAGTTGAATTCAACTGACTTGATCAATTGACTTGCCCTATCTAAACCCAGCTTTAGTTCTAACAAAGCCACCGCATGCTTAGTTTTCCCACTCTGAGCACTTTTGCTTGTGCACCAGAAACGCTCGTATTTACAACCAAATCAGTTGAATATGTATTGAAGTCCCGTAAGCATAATTGCCGCTGTGTTAGTGTTTATTTTGTGCACTTCTATCTTTGCACAGTTTAAAGAGAAGAGAATAAATTGGCACGTATAGGCAACGTCGCATTTGAGTTTCTCTCTGAATTGATTGAATCTTGGAGAGCCGTCATTCGTTGTATCCAGCTTTCCATGCAAGGTAATGGCGGCCTGTTTGTATGAATAAATGTATCCTTCACTGTGCTTTTTGACACTATCTGGAGGTTCGAATTTTGACCTCTCCCTTTCGCTCTCTCAGGAACAGAAGGAAATGGAACAACATAGTGCCAAAAACCACAGTGAAGGATACATTTATTCATACAAACAGGCCGCCATTACCGAGCATGTAAAGCTGGATACCTACCTACTCGCACACATCGAATTTTTAAATTTTTAGATTTTTTCACTACCATGTCTGCATTTCATTCAGTAGCCTCAGTGCATTGATGGAATATTGTTCATAGCATAGTGCAAAATTAAATAGGAATCAGGGTTACTTCCACTCACTTGCTATAAAAAAATGTTATTCGAAATTATGAAATCATGAGATGGTATTATGATAATTAGTACTTGTAAGCTACAAGAAGAGGTCGTGAATTATATGTTTGACACATAAAATCTGTCAATATTGCTTTCAGTGCATCACAATCAGCGATTTTACGACTCGTGAGCACTCACTCTGAGTTAACGCTCACGAATCATAAGATCGCTGATTGTGACGCTCTGAAAGCGAAATTGCCAGGTTTTATGAGTCGAACATATGCTTAACATCCTCTTCTTGTTACTTATAAGTACAACACATCATCATATCATCTAATGATTGCATAATTCCGAAAAACATTTTTTTTATAGCTAGTGAGTGGTAGCAACCCTGATAGGAATCATGGAACAGGATATTGTTGATGACCTCCTGAAAAGACCGTTTGCCAGAAGATCCATGGAGGAATAAATGCTTATAGCGAGAATGGACGTCCCACGACCAAAGTTGGACAACTCTAAAACGACATGTAAAATAAATGGTAAAATCATAACGTGGAACTTTGCCGAAAATGGACAAGTGAAAATTGTTGGTTGTGTCATGCTCGAGGAAATTGCGCGGGAAGTGGAGCATTTCGAGGAAATCGAGCAAAAGTAAGAGGAAAAAGTAAGCAAAACTGGTAGCAGAACTGTTTTCCATCATCATTTCGTTTATTTTTTTATTGTATCCCCGTCGAAAGATTTGTATCCCTTTTTTTTATTATGCTTCAAAATTGGCTTCTACTGTTTCATACAAAATATAAATAAAATAGGTGCACAACTAGTGAATTTTCTCACGTGACGCCACTGTTCTCACTAAATGAGTTCGAATTTTGGGAGGCTACTCAGGGCCCAATTTGGAACCGTTTGAGCACTGTGGAGTGAAAATTTCAAATTTTGCATCAGTCTAATGCAGCGTACTTCATTTGGTGAAAGCGGAAATGATGTCCAACCTAATTTACGAAGGGCATATAATAGAAATTCCTTTTGTTCGAGACCATACAATACTACAATATTCCAGTATTGACCTCACATAGGCAATATATAGTGTTTTAATTGTGTATGGGTCCTGAAAATTATAGCAAAAGCGTTTGATAAAGCCTAGCATGCTATTTGCCCTGTGAATTATTGTATTGAAATGGTCTATGAAAGTTAGTTTGGAGTCTAAGATAATCTCTAAATCTCTAACTCTTTCACATTTTTCTACATTCTGATTTCCTAATGCAATTGAAATGTTTGATAGTGTTCTTTTTCTGCTAAATGATATTAAGTTGCATTTTTTTTACATTCAGTTCTTATAGGCTTTTTTACACCATGTGAAGAATATGTGTATTTCACTCTGGAATATATTGATGTCTTCATCATTTCTTATTTCCAAAAAGAGCTTCATGTCGTCGGCATGGATTAGCAATTTTATTTTTTTTTAAGAATGAAGGAAATATCGTTTACATACAGAATAAAAATAAGAGGTCCCAAATGAGAGCCTGGGGACTCCTGAGGTGATTTGAATTGGGGTCGATTTCTTTCCATTGAATTTATTATTTGTTGGCGGTTGGTTAAATATGATTCAAGCCATTTCAGGAGTCCTGGCTCAATTCCTTTTTTTTTCGATTTGAAGAGTAGCATTGATATGTCAATTCAGTCAAATGCCTTGCTAAAGTCCGTATAGAGGGTTCTACGTGGTTTCCATTAGCCATTGCATTTATTGTATAGTCTATAAATTCTTTTAAAGAAGCCATGTTGCATGTCAGTAATTCTATTTTTGGTTTGAAGAAATAATTTTTCATTTACAATTGCCTCGAAAAAATTTGGAATGCAAGAGATAATGGCTATTCCACAATAATTATGTACGTCACCTTTCCGGCCAGATTTAAAAATTATAAGACTAGTTTATAAGCCCCGGAACCGCTGAGTTCCTGAAGGGAACCCCTAAACCCCAAGCTGCTGGTCTTGACCAACGGCAGCTTCCAGGGTTGGCACTCAACAACTTTGTAGGTTCCGGGTCTCAGTGCGTATAGGCGTGGGAGACTTTTCGGACACGGGAGAACCTAACCAACACTATGTTAACGGTTAAATACCTGTTTATTAGATTTGACGGTACATTGCGGGTGGTGGGCGGCGATGGCGATAGTTCGGAGGTGGCGCTGGTCCAGAGGAAGCCGGTACAGTGCGGGCGGTGGGCGCCGATGGCAACGGTGCAGGTGAGACTTTGGAGTTGACGGTGGTCCAGAGGACACCGTCCCTGCTGGTAGTGGCTTCTGAAGTTGAGAGGAACGTTATGGCGGCGGCGATGAAGGCTGACGTGTACGCGGATGACTGGTCGCCTGAGGCCAGAATCGGGCCGGATACCCGGCAGCGTAGGTGCTCATTAGCGTGCCCGACGCGATAGCAGGCTGAGCTTTTCCATATTTTTGAGAAGGTTCCGGATTCCAGTGACATATTAAAAAGCCAAAACGATGGAGCAGTGAGTTCTATTGTTAGACTTTTTTAAAAATACTGGAGGAATTCCATCAAATCCAAGGCTTTTTGAGGCGTCTAAATTCTTGTTTTAATATTAACACTATTTTAAAGATATTCGATAACTGTAGGTGGTATTTTGGAAAATACTTATTTTTTCAAAAATTCATAACTTTTTTGTTTATGATTTGCCCAGCAAATGCACAGTGTCAGTAGATATTACTGTATCTAAACTACAAAATAAATTTACAAAAATAATTTAAAATAAATTGCAATTTGAGTAATTTTTTTTTTGATAATTTTGATTTTTTTTTTGTAAAAAAATATTTACAAATTTGTTACAGTGTATATTTTTTTTCTTGGAAGGCACAACACTTGTCCGCAACTTCTTCCAAGACACCATCTCGATTAAACAAATCGTTCAAGAGATATATATTTTTCTATTGATGCGTATAATTTTTGCATAAGCCCTTTTCAAGTGTTAGTCATGTGCAAAACTAGGGAACCATATATGTTAAATGGCATGTTGGGCATGGCATAACAAACAACTGTGCAAAGTTTCATCATAATCGTAAAAGGTCGATCCGAAACGATTTGCGAATGTGTGTGGAACTGCTCATAAGCTCTACTCACGATGGGCCCATCCATCTACTGCTGAAGCGGCCGAGGGTAACATTGCCGCTGCTCATCAGTGCGGGTTGTTCTCTATGTGGCTCTATCAACTTCGATGTCTCAGCTCGACCAGAGAACTGCCGTGTTTTAGCTTGAACGCTACCGCCGCCGAATTTCCACTTGGACCACGTGCGTACGGTTTTTCGCCTCGACCGTGTATTGTAGGTCCTCGTAGCCTCTGCCGTCCCTCCTTGCGTCACACGTCACTTCCGTTCAGTTAGCAAGTGCACGATGCTCCGTTCCGGTCGTACACGATGGCACTCGCTTTGCTGCCGCATGTTAGTCGACGCTTCAATCCGTTACCCGCGTTTCCACCGAATGACCGAGTCGGTCGGCTCGTCACCATCCGAGTTCGCTCTGGGAGTCTCGTGTAGGGTTCTCCTTATCCATGGTGCGAACGTGTTCTTCGTACTCCAAGATGAATGTCCCACTCGCGGCCGTAAGCCATCGTTCTGCTCGCACACGCGGGCACTCGAGCTTCGGCCTGTGCAAACCGTCCGCGCTAGAGAATCAGAAGAGATCAAAAGAAAGGCCCTGTGGCCCATCGGGGTTAGGACCAGGTTCATATCCTCCAGAGCAATGGTGACTTATTTCTTCCGAAGGCCTCTCTGGTTGCTAGCTTCTGTCGGAAATCAAGTTGCTCGTTAAGCCTGCACACTGGCAATGCGATTCGTGTCTTTGGACGTGCCTATCACGCGAATTCTCTAAACAATGGTTCCTCTCTGCTCCGCCCGTGTTCGCTCCGTATGTTCCGATAGATCGAACTAGTCCAGTGGTCCGATCCGATTTTGATCGTTCTCGTGCATGTACTGCACCTCAATCAGGTTGCCCCAATATGGCTCTGCTCGTGCGAAATAAGTGCTGCTTTTTCTGCCTGCCACTGTCGTTCGCCGATTAAGCCACCAGACCGATTTAACTTTGTCCGCTTTTGGGATTACTGACCGATTCTTTCCCAGCATGTGACGAAAACAAACGCGCGCACGGTACGGGGCAAGCAAACGTTTTACCAGTCTGTGCGATTGCTTGCTTTGCTTTGCGATTCGCTTTCAGCTGGGACGGGAGCCAATTTGCTGTCAAATCCGAGCCAGTTTCTGATTGGTCGATTTGACAGTAGCAATCGTGGAATAAAAAAGACAGAGGGGTCTATCGAAGCGACACTGAAGAAGCACTTCAAGAAAACCACCCTCAGAGATGTCAGCAACTACCTTGGTATTCGTATTAAGCGAGGACAGGATGGGTGATTCCTGCTAGATCAAGCCTCGTATATCCGTAGAATCGCTGCAAGATTTTTACAAGCAGACGCCACACCATCCCGTATATCAATGGACCCAGGTTACCCGAAGCAACAGCAAAAGGAGGAGAAACCAACGATTTCCAGTGCTTAGTGGGTGCTTTGCTGTATGCTGCGGTAAACATGCAGCCCGATATTGCCATCAGTGCGTCCATTCTGGGGCGCAAGGTAAGCAACCCTAGCCAGGCTGACTGGACCGAAGCCAAGCGGACTCTGCGGTACCTGATGTCGACTGCAGATTTGAAGCTGGAGCTCGGTAGACCTGGCCAACTGCAAGCAACCGTGGATGCTGACTGGCCTGGAGATCATCAGGACCGCAAATCAAACTCGGGCTTTGTTTTCCATCTGGGCGGACCGATTTCCTGGGCTGCTCGGAAGCAACAGTGTGTAACCCTTTCGTCTACCGAGGTGGAATACGTTGCCCTAGCCGAGGCCTGCCGGGAGTTGCTCTGGTTGCAGAAGCTAATGAAGGATGTTGATGAGAAAGCTGCCGGGCCGATCGTTGTCCGCGAAGATAATTAGAGCTGCATAGCAATGCTGCGAGCTGAAGGAGGAAGTCGTAGAACCAAGCACATCGACACGCGGTTCAACTTCATCCGAGACAACAACGTAATCCAGGTTGTATACTGCCCTACCGAGTCCATGTTGGCCGACGCCTTGACCAAGTCGCTGGCGAGAGTGAAGCTAGAGACCTGCCGGAAGGAGATGGGATTTCAATCGATACAGCTTGAGGAGGAGTGAAGGAGTACAAGCAACCCATGATTGAAGCTACACCTATCATTCGATCACAGTAGGCTGTATGTAGATAGATAAGAAATATATGTCATTAGTTTTCGCACTCATGAACAGATCGGTTCGTTTTACTGCCCGCTAATAGCTGCCTGCTAATAATGATATCGAATTAGTTAGTCGATAATTTGCTACGCTTATGGTATAAAAAGTGAACATGTTTATTTTCGATTTTGATACAATGTTTTAGTAATTTCGACCGCAAATAATAAAAATTCCAAGGGGTGGAGAGAGGGGTTGCCACCTAATACATCGGGTGTTATTAATAATAACTTATTATCCCACTCGAAGCCACTGCTTGCCATGCATTTTTTGTCGTCGAAAATATTCCACTCTTATGTCCTCCATTGATTAACTTCTAATGACGATTCCGGTGGCATCCTTAAACTGATAACGACGCTAATTTAGATGCCAAATGCTGCATGGAACAGCAGGGCCACTGAACGAAATCGAAAAATAAAAAATAAACGAGGCTTAGATATCTTTATGAATAACCGCACTTTGGATTGGCGTCTGCCAGCGGGTCACAGTAGGCGCTGTAATGGCATCGCAATAACCTCCACTGCCACCACCTGCTGAGATCTCCTTCAGTTTGCTCGAGCGTTCGAAACGAGATTGAATTTCACCGCACCACCTACTACGATCTCTGCAGGGGGAAACTGATATATGTATCTATTCACTTTTAGCGTTTCAGAGCGTAGCAATCATTATTTCACTGTGGTTATTAAGATATTAAAAAAACCTGTATTGTTATTTTTATCCGATTTCAGAAAACGCCACCCGGTACTGCAACATCGATGGAACCTGGAACATATTCGCCAATTACGATGCCTGCAAACACCTGGAACCAGCGGCATCGGATCAAACGCTCGAATCGTTCATCGAACTTCCGATAATCATCTACTTTGTCGGATATACCATCAGTCTGTTGGCGCTGTTCTGTGCCGTTACCGTGCTGGTTTACTTTAAGTATGCTCAAATTTTACCAGGCTCTCCAACCGTCAGTCAGTTGCATAAATTTCCATTCCCCTCCTCCGTCCACTATATTTCCAGGGAACTAAGATGCCTCAGGAACACGATTCATGTCAACCTCTTCGTAACGTACATCATGTCATCCAGCTTTTGGATCATTATACTCTCTCAACAGGTGTTTAGTTGGCGCAATTATGTTTGTAAACGTTGCGAATGACAGCTGGTCGCGTTACGCTTTCTTCTTTCTTTTCTTTCTTTCCTTTGTTTATTTGCATGTTTGCATTTGCAGCTGGTCGCCAAGCAAGGACTGGTGGATTGCATATTTCTAGTGACGTTATTCCACTACTTCAGCACGACAAACTTCTTCTGGATGCTGGTGGAGGGTAGGTTGATTCGATGTGTGTCTAAATGTTATTTGGATTTATTGGTAAAACGGTTCCCGGTTCTTAGAAGCTTTCAAATATTTATTGAAAAAGTTCGACAAGTTCAACAAGTTCAAAATCAATCTGATTTGAATGAGATTAAATTACAGCAATTTAATCCGTAACGACTCGCGGTCACGGTAATTGAGCCATTAAATATTAATCTAGCAGAGATGGCTATATATATATAGCAAACCATTTCGTATGCAATGGACATTTAATCGATCGAAAATTGCACCAGTTCGCCGCTCTCATTAGGGATGCATATGGTAATGGCCCACATTGTGAGTAAGAGTGTTTCACTGCTCCGGTTCGGGCATTATTGAAAATCCCGATGGTGTAATCCAATAACCTTGATGGTGATCTCATGAATTACAAATGGGTTTACCAATATTTACGAGTAGGCACAGAGAGCGGACAACATTCCTGGTAAACACGTGAAACCCGGAGTTTATAGGACACACCTTCCGCTTTACGAAAACAGTAATTAATTTACAGTAGACTAATTAATACGCACCATGTTGAGAAGGCAGTTTATCTTCGAGAATAGGACGTGAAACAAGATTGTTATCATTTTGTATTCGAGCAAATCGGAACGACGTTTCCTTCCTTAGGTTTATCATCGTGCCGGTTTTGTGTGCGACCTAGATTTCGTACCTACCGGAGAAGAAAGGAAGCCTACACTACGTCGACGGTTCTCTAACTTCCGTGTCCTACTCTTTGCAGGTCTCTATCTCTACATGCTGGTGGTGCAGACGTTCTCCGGCGATTATTTACGTTTTTGGAAGTACTCCATCATCGGTTGGGGTAAGTTTGTCCTATTATAGTACATTCCAGGTACGTGTATGTAAACTCCATGAATATGCTAGATTAAGTGAGATAAGTTTCTGTGATATACATGCGACACGTTAGGAATGCTTGTGGAGTGGTGCTGTCTTCGGATGTCGACAGACTGCATGCCGGTTGAAACTTGAAGCCTCCCTTATGGCTAGGAGGAGGTGATGATTTGAATTCTTGACAACGGAGCACGGATGGGAAGTTTTTATTTTAAATATAAGATCGGAACAAACCAGAAATTTTGCCACGGAGAAACTTGTAAGCAACTAGGGGCATCTCACTGTTAACTTTGTATTTATCGTGTTGTGCATTGAAAGTTCATACTGATATGTAAGATACCTAGAAATATTAAAAATACTTAAGAAATATTTAATCATAATTGGTGTACTTCTGTTAAAAATGCATTAAAAAACCTGAAATGCTGCAATTGAAAGTTGAGTGAATATCAAGGGGTGGTCACTCTACACACTTGTTTTGCGCCAACTTTTTTCTCAGTGTACCTCAACGTGCCGCAGCTGGCACGGTAGTGCCGAGAAGTAATTGAACTGACTTTTGATTGCTTGTGAATAATGAATTTTTTGGCAACCCGGTATTTTGACAACTCTTGATTTTGTTTTGTTTTTCGAAACCTGAGAACTCAATTGACGACGACGATTTTGGGCGGCTGGAGCCGGAAATCGACAGTGGTCAAGTAAGTAGGGTGGACGCTTTATGCTAGTCACGACTGCCGGATCTTCGGAAGGCGCTAAGCGCAAAGCCATTCCAAGCGACGAACAGACAAAGAAAACCAACGGAAGATCAAATCCATTAAGCAGCTGTACAAACCGCCGACGGTAGAGGAAATCAATCGATTGAAAGAAACGGAATATTTCTACCATTCGAATCTTTTCCGGCTGCAGGTGGAAGAGATGCTAAGTGAGGTGAAGGTGAAATTCAAGGTGTTAAATTATATTGAGCGTTGGTTGGGCGATTTCCGGAAGGTTTTGAGGATGGTAAAATATGCGGACAATGAACGATCTCTGAAAAATGTGGATTATGAAGGGGTTGATCTTCCGCTGGCATTTCCCGACGGCTCGCATGTTCTCGCCAAGGAAAGCTTCAAATGCGTTCAGCAACGGATCGTGCACCATATTGGATCCAGTCGTTTGGGAATATCTTATGGCAAGCCACTGTACACTGGGCAAAAATTGACAAAACCACGACTAAATTCAATATCTTGGCTGCCAAACGGTTTCAGTCAATATGTTGTACATATTCTCAAAGAAAAACTCTGCTGAATCGATTGGTGGTGGTCACATTGGCCGCAAACTTTTGCGTACCGAGATAGAGGGCCAGGATCAACCCGAGTTCCCGGTAAATTGGAAAATACCACTATCTATCGACATAATTTTACAGTTTATCCAATCCAAAGTTTACTATCAATTTCCAGTAATATACGTTAATATTACTGGAAATTAATAGTACAAAGTATATATGGCGTTAAGACACCATATACGCCCTCAGAGAAACTCTACTGACCTGAAGGAGGATCCCGAACGACCGGTAAAGTGGCCACATTATAAAAAATTTCCCAGAACCTTGTGATTTTTTCTATGTTGTTCAGAATCAATAGATCAAAGCGTATTTAAAATGGAAACTATACAACAATACTATAAACCACAAGGTTATAGAAAAAAATATAGTATGGCGACTTTATCGGTCAATCCAGATTATCCGGAGAACCAAGATATGGCCACTTTACCCCACAATTTAAATTCTTTATTAAATTCGCTTTGATCTCATGATTCTGAACAAACATAGAAAAAATCGCAAGGTTCTAGGATCATTTTTATAATATGGCCACTTTATCGGTCAATCCAGATTATCTAGGGAACCAGGATATGGCTACTATATTCCAAAATATGTATTCCAAGTCAAATACGCTTTGATCTCTTGATTCTGAACTATATAGAATAAACCGCAACGTTCTAGGACAATTTTTATAATATAGCCACTTTGGTGGTCAATCCAGATTATCCGGAGAACTAGAATATGGCCACTATACCCCAAAATATAGTTTCCATATTAAATACGCTTCGATCTCTTGATTCTGAACAACATAGAAAAACTATAAGGTTCTAGGACAATTTTTATAATGTGGCCACTTTACCGGTCGTTCCGGATTCTCCTTTAGGTCCGTAGAGTTTCCCTGAGAGCATATATGGTGTCTTTACATCATGTATACTTTGTACTATCAATTTACAGTAATATACGTTAAGTAAAGTGTAAAATTATGTCAATAGATAGTGGCATTTCCTACTTTACCGGGAACTCGGGTTGATCCTGGCCCTCTATCTCGGTACGCAAAAGTCTCCGGCCAATGAGACTACCACCAATCGATTCAACAGAGTTTTTTCTTTGAGAATATGTACAACATGGTGACTGAAATCGTTTGGCAGCCGAAATATTCAATTTAGTCGCGGTTTTGTCAAATTTTGCCCACTGTGCACTGAGAGTAGATTTACTGCTGGAGATTCCAGATTCCGGAAGGAAGATTACATAAACTTAATTACCTTAACTCACATGAAGAGGGCACATTTCCTGTGCCATCTGGCGGGTGGAAGCATTGGACAAACAGTCAAACTGTTCTTTGGCCAGTGGGATGCGCTTCATTCCGCTAAAAGGGGACTTTCGATGAAAAGTTTGCCAATCGTGTTGTGTTTGCGCTGCTGCAATTTATTTGTAATATAATTAATTTAGCAGTGTTAATTTTTAATATAACCAGATTTTTTTTTCTGCAATTATTAACAGTAGCATAATAAAAACGACAATTTTAACCATGTGTATCTATTATATCTCGTCGGCACCTTCCTATTCTTCGTCAAACTGTCCTTGCTCATCAATCGTCGTCTCCTGGTACTGCTGGTACTCCGAAACCAGGTCGTTCATGTTGCTCTCGGCTTCGGTGAACCCTCGGATTCTCTACGGACAACATCCAGCACAGAATCCACCAGTTCGGCATCCTTGGTGTAGTTTCGTTTAACCCAGTTGGTACCAGCAGCGGACTGTCCGAAAACGAAATTTTTCGGTCGGAAAAGCTGTCCAAATGGTCCCACTTGGACCGAATCCGTAGTTTCCGGCTCAAGGTTGATCAGAACCTCTCATGGTACGTACTTTCCTCCGGTCACGGGAGTCTGAGTAACGACTTTCATAACGGAGCTGGAGCCAGTCATGTTGAGATTGATTGAGTGGTGTTGCTATGCAAGCGATTGTCCTGATTTTTGCATGTATCTACTTCTTCGGACAGGCAATAGGTTGTGCGCTGACTGTACTTTGTTGAATTGGTTGAATTACATTCAATTTTGGAGAATCACTGGCGGGACTTGATGGAGATTCACGGTTGTGGATGGTAAAAATTGGATTGTATTAAGAACAAATCATCAATAACACATTTTGACACATGCACACTGCGCACGCGCAGAAAAATTTCATTGTTGTCAGTAACTTTAAATATCATCAAAATTGTAACCATGGGTGCCAAACAGCACCAATGACTGCAACCGGGTGTGCCCAAGTTTGATTTTGGCACACTGTGTAGAGTGACCAACCCCTTGGTGTATATACAATGGTTGCTATGATGAGTTTTCACCGTTTGCTCTCCAGTTTTTAAAATGACGTCCAAGCAAGAGGAGCAGCGTGTCAAAATTTTGCTCGCGCAGCAAGAGAATCCGACATTCTCACATGCCAAGTTTGCAAACCGCCAGGAAGCGGTGACAATCGTAATCCGGACGTGGCAGCGACGACAAAGAAGGTGGCGGTGAAATATAAGCGGAATCCTAACCTCTCCATCCGGGACGTCGCTGGCAAGCTCAATGTGTCCCATACTACTGTGCAGCGTGCGACGAAACGAGCCGGGTTGTCGACTTTTTAGAAGGTAAAGGTGGCGAACCGAGATCACAAACAAAACACGTCGGCAAAGTGGCGGTCCCGAAAGCTGTATACGAATCTGCTCACAATGTTCGACTGTGTCGTCATGGACGACGAAACTTATGTGAAGGTGGATTTCAAGCAGCTTCCGGGACAGGAGCTTTATACCGCATCAGGAAAAGGGAAGGTGGCTGAAATTTTCAAAACCATCAAACTATCGAAGTTCCCGAAAAAATATCTCGTCTGGACAGGATTTCCCGCCGTTTTTTTATGAATGGGTGGGGCAGAAAGTTTCTTTTGTGCAGAATATGTAAAAAAGGATGGACTTTGGATGTTAATTTAATTGCATATATAGAGGTATCAGATATGTTTTACTGCCAGTTGTTGGTAATTCATCGAATGTATGTCTCATTAGAGTGATACAAAATTTGAAATTTTCGCTCCACCATACTTAAACGATTCCAAATCGGATCCTGACTAACCTCTCAAAATTTGAACCCATTTGGTGAGAAACTGAGATGGCACAAACCATTTGAAGTTTGTATGGGAATTACTATGGTAAAACCAAGATTTTGTTCCTGTCTATCTAATAATACACCATATCGGTCTGCTTCAAAAGCTTTCAATTTTCCCAGCTACAACTTTGCTGAAGACCACTTTTTGATTAAATGCAAGGATCGAAAGTTATTAATGGTTCAATGCACTGATGTCTTATGATCATGCTCAATCAACTGCTCAGTAAGCAACATTGGTGTTTCTGGGGCGTTGAATAGGACACAAAAATTATGGCTACTATGTCACACTGCAAAATACAGTGTTGCCTACAGAGCAGTTGCTTGATCATGTCATAAGTTTACCAATCTCTTAAATAATTAATAACTATTATGTCTCGTTTAACATAGAAACGATCTCCAGCAAAGTTGTAGCTGAGAAAATTTTCTATAAGAATAGCTATCGAGTTGTTTTGCAGCTCAATATGGAAAAAGACTAGAAGGCAATGAACAAAAAGTTGAGATTTCCCATAGTAATTTACATGTAAACTTCAAATGGTTTGTGCGAAGTCTGTTTCTAACCAAATGAGTTGTAACTTTTGGAGGCTAATCACGACCCGATTTGAAACCATTTAAGCACTGTGGAGCGAAAAAGTCAAATTTTGCATCAGTCTACTGAACACGCTAAGCGCAAAAGCGTCACGGCCATGGATGTCATCTACACTCTGAAAAATGAAAATGAAAAAAAAAGGAAATCTGCACCAATCAGAAGATTGAAGAAGCAATTTTTATTAAACATTAACGATGGAAAATTTGCATCGTTCTGGTCAAATGAAATTTTCTGGGGACAAGTTTGTATTGAAAATTTCTGGTGTAAAATTTGCAACAATCTGCTGTATGGAGGGTTAAGCTGAATTGAAAATTCCTTATGTAAAAATTGCACAGTTCTGGTGAATGGAGGGGCAAGCTTTATTGAACATTTCTGGTAGAAAAACTACAACGTTTTGGTGGATGGACGGACAACTTAAACTTGACTTCCGAGAAGAACCAGTTCTAAAATATTTCTGGGTAGAGTTTAAAGAAAATTCTGCGGATAATTTGTAGTGCATCCTGCAGATAGTTCCAAGATAATTTCGTAAAGAATACCGAGAAAATCAAATTTGGAGTGAAATTCCAAAGGGATTTTACGCAAAATTTAAAGTGAATTCCGAGGATAATCTCAAGCTCATTCCGGGAAAAATTTCTGAAACTCTAAACGAATTTCAGTTTTAGGGTGTTCTGAGAAAAAAACATGAAGAGTTCTAAATATAATTCCAGTGGATTTCAGAGAAGAAATTCAAAAGAGCTCATAGGAGAGTTCTAAAAAAATCCGAGAAGAACCTTAAGGATATTGAATTCTGAGGACAGTTCCAAAGGATTTCTGGGGAGTATTCCAAAAAAAATCTGCGAACAATTTCTAGTGAATCCTGCAGATAGTTCCAAGATAATTCCGAAAAGAATACCGAGAAAAATTAGATTTTAAGTGAAATTCCGCGATTTTGAGGAAAATTTCAAGGTAGTACCGATAATTTCTAGCTCATCCCGAGAAAAATTTCTGGACAATACTGAGGAAATTCTTCTGAAACTCTAAGGGAATTTCAGTTCCAAGGTGTTCTGAGTAAAAGTCAAGAAGAGTTCTAAAAATAATTCCAGAGTACTTCTGAGAAGAATTTCAAAAGAGCTCATTGAGCTCTAAAAATTTCGGAAAGAACCTCAAGGTATTTTGAGGATGGACTTTTTCGCAACTGTACAAAGGTTGAAGATGCTTTTGGATTCCCTAATTGAAAAGTGGGTATAAGTTTGCTATTTATTAATTTTATATAGATGAATGCGTCATTGAGACGGTACTAATGGATATTGTTGATCACTGTGTCACTGTTGAAAATTTAGTCGATTGCTGAATTTATCTATGGACCCAAATTAGGGGCATTTAGACCGACATTACATCCATTTCCCGTATATTGATAATGATCGGCCGACGGAAACATTCGTGGGTGTGAGACTGGTGTTGAAAACAGACGCGACGACCATCTTCAATACCATTGCTGAGGTCCTGAAAGCGATGCAGATTTCTTGGGAGTAGGTGATGGCAGTTTGTTTTGATGGTGCCAGCACAATGGCTGACAGCACTGCTGGAGTACAAGCCAAGTGCGAGGACAAAAATAACCATACACTTTTATGAAGAGCTTTGAGTGTGTTGGTTTATTTCCTTTTAATTCCGTAATAATTGCTTATCTTTTGACACATACGCGTATTTCATCTACTTCTTGAAGACTTCATCAGTGCCAAGTACTCAACACCACCGATCAAGATTGGATTGATCAAGAGTAATATACTGTTTGTGTATGCGAAGCAGTGTGCATGCGAAAGGAGAATGCGATTCTTATTGGTCATTCATGTCGGTTTGTCGGTGCTATCACCACCATCTGACGTGACTTCAGCTGAATCCAACCACCAAGACAACAACGTTGCATCAAATGTATCATTTCGGTTAAAGCCCTAATATCGCAACCATTTGACGAACCGATCATCATCGACATCGTCGATGGGATTAAATTTCAAATTTCCATTGGCTATCTGAGAGCAGTTTACGTTAAAGAGGATGAACCACCACCGGAGCAAAAAATAAATAAAATTAGCTAAATTGAAGAGTAGGGAAATAGTGTGAGGTGGACAGCACCATCCACCACATACTTTGGAGTACTCCCCATCCCCAGATTGAATGCACCATATACAAAAATGCCCCTCTTTAACAAGATTCCTGTGCACGCTAGTGGAGGGTACAGACTTAAAGTACAGAGTGTACAAAAGGAGAGGAGCCAGGGAGGAGTCTGTGAGTTCTTTGGCGTTAATGTTCCCGAAAAGTTCACTATTTTGCTATAACCAAATGCAAAAGAAACAAATTTATTGGCAGATTTGGGCAAATTTTGACCAGTTTCATGCCACCGGCATGCTTGGCATACACAGTTTTGGTCACGAACTGCTCATTTGCTAATAACTTTGCACACAGTTGACGGAATATAGTTCTTTTTGAAGCAGTAGATAGAATAGAGTGTAAGCTTGTTATAGATATGTAAAAAAAAGTAGATTTAAATCCTAGTAGTAAGCTGTATTTATTTTTGCGTTGTAAAAATGAGGTGAGAAATGCTCACTACACATCTCGGAATTTAAGTGTTAAATTGATTAGTGTTGATTCAAATGTTAAGCTTTACCTAATCTTCGCATATCTTTAGTAAACTATGAGCCTAATCTATCAATTACTATAAAGAAAAATAAATTTCAACATCTGAGTGAAAAGTTATTACCAAATGAGCAGTTGGTGTGTACAACTGTACAAGCTTGCCATAAAGAAATCATCACAGTTCAGGGCCACCACATCTTTCTACAAAAGAGTTGAGTTATGAAATTCACTTAATTCCAAAATAATATCCGAAATAACAAACTAGAAAATCGAACAAAAATTTCGTAGTCCTACATCAACAATGCGGTCGTGTCTTGTACACCACCCTCCAACTTTTGTTTTGTAGAAAATTACTTGAAGAACATTTTTCTAGAATGATTGAAAACTATATCTCGTTGTCTTACCCCTCGTTTGGATGATTTTTCAAATTGGATACCCCCCTAAAAATCTAGAATTCATGGAAATTCACTGTTAAAACCATAGTATGTGCTGGTACGTTGAGATTTCCTTAAAGTAATTATTTTAACAACCCAAAAGACTGAAAACACTCTAAATCCGATGATCTTAATCATTCTTGACTTTCTTGTTGCCTTCTGATTAAAAGTCTAGAACATATTTATACCCTAACACGTCTTAATTTTTTGGTACCACCCTCTATATGAATTTTGGTATGTTGTCCCGATATCCCGATGTTGTCGTATGCTGCCTAACTAAAGCATGGTACTATATTGCTGTCTGAGAGTTTTTTGTTGGAAACGATTAGGGGAACATGTTTCTAGAATATTTAAAAACGATATATCACCGTCTTACCCGTCATTTGGGTGATTTTTTAAATTGGGCACCCCTCGTCAAATATAAAACGCGATTATCATACTTTCAATAATTGATCGATTGCAGACCGATTTGTTCCAAGACAATTATGAATCACATCTTAAGCGCATCTCCAGGCAGCTTGTTCCTTAGGCAAAAGATTGTTTTTTGAAGACTATACTCTTATCTAGCTTCCTGATATCCGGGCTATTAAGTATTCCTGTCGAACGATTAAAATTAAGATTCTATCATGCTTTAGTTAGACAGTATACGACCGACATCGGGACAACATACCAAACTTCATATTTGGGGCGGTACCACAAAATTAGGACGTGTTAGGATATAGGTATGTTCAGGACTTTTACCCAAAAGCCTACAAGAAAGTCAAATATGGTCAATTTTCTCAGTCCTAGAAAAAAAAGTTCCGATTTGTTGCACAGTGTTATTATTGATAATAAAATGAAAATGATTGAAATAAAAAATCTATCATAGAACCACCGTCTTCAACTCAAAATATCTACCTACGCTCTGTTAGGAGCACAAAATTCTTCCCACCTTATGGGAGACTACACGTCTTACACGGGTGCTCACTTTCCATGGCTGGAAGCTACTGCTTCTAGGAACATGTTACGAACATATACTTCATTCCAAAGGCAGACAATGGGCTTGATTAAATTAAAGCACCCGAAGCAAGTGAAACGATTTTATCGCCGTATAATTTGCCAGCTCTTCTGGCTTAGAATAACTCACGACGAGCCTCGGAGCGGTGTGAAGAAACGTTTGCCTAAATCTGTTGACTAATTTGGCTCCTGAATCAAACGTCCAATTTGCTAAAATTTAAAGGAAATAATGCTCCATCACCCATTCGCTGAACGTCCACATAGCTCAAACGGCGGGAAAAATCAAATTGGCCCACCACCGAAGAGATAAATGGCTGGACTTAGCGAGCAAATTTTTTTCCCTCGCATCCAGCCAGCAGGAATCTGGAATGTTGTCCTCTGCGAGCGAGCAAAATGAATGGATGCTTTCAGAAATTAATTCTATTAAAAGTATATCGCAACGACATCACGAGACACATCTGGCTCGTCATTCCGTGTTATTGTCCTCCGCTCAGCGTTCTTTACGGTTTCCATTTAATTCTTTCTCTTCCAGGAGGTCCTTTAATCTTCGTTGGAGCGTGGGCCATTACCAAGTCCCTCTACCCATTCGACATGATGTCGGAGCTTCCCAACAAGGTGAGTGTGCTGCTGCTGCTGTGATACAAATGTTGATGCTACTTATATAAATTGCTAATGAATTGTTTCTGATTCGGTGAATTTATCGTCGTGCTTCGTCTCCCACACACACACACAGCTGGAAATTGAATGCTCGTGGATGAGGGAATCTCACATCGACTGGATCATCCAGGGCCCATCCTGCACTGTGCTGGTGATCAACCTTATCTTTCTGCTGCGGATTATGTGGGTAAGTCGAAACTTTTATCAACAGCTCAATCGAGTGTTCTGCAGCGGATTTCAATTCAATTTCTCCACTTTTCCAACAATGAAAAGGTTCTCATCACCAAGCTCCGCTCGGCCAATACGGTCGAAACGAGGCAATACCGGAAGGCATCCAAGGCACTGCTGGTACTTATTCCGCTGCTGGGCATCACCTATCTGGTGGTGATCTACGGACCGCACGAAGGCGTCGGCAGTCGGATCTTTGCGGTTACTCGAGCTGTGCTGCTGAGTACGCAGGTGAGGCTGTGGTGGATCGGGAGTTTGTGGGGGGGGGGGGGGGGGGCTTTCATTTGTTGCCTTTGACATTTCTTGTGGAAGGTGCTGGTTGGATAGGTTCAATACGAGCATTATGGTGGGAGTAGGGTTGAAAAATTGAAAATATGTACTCTTTGGAGAGGTAATATCCGGTTGGGGTGGTTTGTGCAATAGGTTGAGCCACGGGGTTTGAGGTTTAGGTATTACACTGACCTGTTGAGAAGTATTTTAATGATTCACACTCAGAAAAAAAAAGCATGGCAACCGTTTCCTGGGATGGTTTTTTGCACATTTTTTTTAATTGGTTTTGGATAAGTATGCCAGTTTTACAACAGGTAACTACACGGATAGAAATCTCCTTATACCTTTTGGCAAATTTATATTGCTGATTATTCATAAAATGTATAAGTCAACTAATAATCAGACGCCTTGCAAAAAGTTAATGAAGCTCATGTGTCAAATGAAATGTACAAGCGGTCACACATACCTTTTATGCATTCTTGTAGAACCTATGTGGTTTGTCTTATGGAATGTAGAAGGCTGATGCTTTGGCAAAAATGTATAAGTGAAACACATGAATAAAATAATTGATTTTCGTTTCGTGTAGTGTTTGGTCTCGTTTGACCAGTTCCAGGCTAAATAGGATAAAAAAAAATAAAAATTTAAGACTAGGACTTCTTTGATTTGCATCAAGCTTTCCATAATTATGTGTTGGACAATCATTCACTTTTTTTTGCGAAAATTCGGCCATTTTGATCTTGTATATTTTTTTTTTTTCAAAAAGGCGTCTTTGACATTTTTCAATAAGTTGTAGCCCTAAAACATCACTTTTGAACGACGTATGAGACAAAGTTGTAGAGAATAGCATAGGAATTCTGAGGAAAATATACAAGATAATTTTTTTTAGTATTTGTTGATAAATAAATATTTATAATTTATTAATAATAAAGCTAATGAAAAATGTAATTTTAAAGAGTTTTTAAAACCATGGGCACTTTAAAATTTTCAAAAGTCATAGAACATCAACTTTTGGTCATATTTTTAAATATCTTGTTAACTAGCTATTTTATATATTTTTTTGCAAAGGTAACGATTAAGAATTTCTCAAATATTGTTTCCGGTGAAGAAATTATTTAAAAACAATACTAGCAAAAAAATTAAATGTATAACCAAAAGTTCTTGTTTATCGATTTTTGTCCATTTTCAAGTGTTCATAGCTTTAAATATTCCAAAAATATGCAATTTTTTTGAGATTTTTATTGCATTACAAAAAATTAAGACGTACTCCTTGAGATATTTTAGTTGTTATCACTTCTTTGCATTTTTTTTTTTACTCAACATTATTTCATATAAATACCATGTTTATTTTTCCCAGATATACTTAATTTCAACAATTTTGTCGCTGACGTCTTTTCGATTTTAGTGCTATAATTTATTGAAAAATTGCAAAGACGCCTGTTTGAAAAAAATTAAACCATCCAAAATGGCCGATTTTTTTATTGTAAAAAAGTGACGCAAAATTTTGCATAAAATTAGGTAAATCGGAGATTTCAGATTCGTTATTTGGCGTGGAAAGGGCAAAATAAACAAAAAAAAAACTTAAATTCAGATTCGACCTTCTACGATATGCAGGAAACTTCGCATAATTATTTTTTTATGGTCAATCATTCACATTTGAAGTAAAATTTGGCCACCAAAAAATTAAAAAAGTGAAATCGATATTTTTTAACAAATCATATCTCGAAAACGTCACTTGCAATCAAAATACCTTCTCCGGGTCAAAGGTGTAGGAAAAAAAAAATTTTTTCACGAAAAATATTCGCTGTAAAATACTTCTAGTTATTTTGGATAAAAAACTTTAAAAATGATTTAAACTTATGTAACCAAAAATTACCCGTATTTATGATATGTATTGTAAAATAAAAAAAATAACAAAAAATAAACAACTAAAAAATATTAACAAAAAGTTCAAAAATTTGACCACATGTGATGATATTTATTTAATATATAATATGATATACATCTCATATGACGTTGGATTATTTTTAAGGATCCAACAAGAAAATTCGCAGGGGAAAGCATTTATTTAAAAGTTTATAAATTTAAAATATTCAACAAATATTGAAGAGGATAATTGTATGTTATTTAAGTTTAAAATAAGGTTTTGTTTTTTTTCCGAAAATTACTTGTAATTTTTAACCGTGTATTTTTATTCTGAAAAGTTTTTATGTTTTACAACAACTTTGTGTCTGACGTCATTTCGAGTAGATATGACGTTTTCAAATTATGATTTGTTGAAACTATCCAAAACGCTATTTTAAAATTAATGGCAAGATTTAAAATTACCGAATTTCAGCTCAGATAGGAGTGAGTAGCCATATTAAACAGTCAGAGAAGGTCACGTTCGATCGATTCGTCATTTGGCGTGAAACTGCTCTATGGCCTAAATATCAAATTAGACACTGTATTTCATGGTTTAATATGTATGTATGGCAAAATATATGTACTAACCTTGTACCGAAATAAAGTTTCTGAGGAATGAATAGATGTGAAATTTAAAATAGGGAAAATAGCAGGATAACTCAGGAAAAAACCAAGCAAATTTGTCCTATTTAGATTCATAACTTAAACGAAAAGTAATTAGCTACATATGATTGCTAATAAATGTTCTAGAAAGTTATAGTTTTTGTTTCAGTTCTCACTTTATTGAAAATTAGTGTGTATTAAACCAAAGATGAAGCGTACATAAATAAAAACCTTAATTCCTGAAAAACGAGCGCACTTTTGACGAAACACCTTTCATTAAATTCTGCAAATTTGCTGTTGTGCATTTTCTGGATGCAGTTGTCCAATTTCTCTTGAATTCCTGCATGTTTCGGGAGACCGTTCCTTCCTTCTTGAAGATCATTTTCACAATCGCCCAGTATCTTTCAATGGGTCTGAGTTCCGGACAGTTCGGTGGGTTGATGTTTTTTTTTTTGACTATCTGGATCTTATTGTTAGCAAACCATTGTAGAACTTGGTTAACGTAGTGTGTGGATGCCAAATTTGGCCAGAAGAGAGGAGGCGACGTATACTGTGTATACAGTGGCAGCAGTCTTTTTCCAAGCATTCCACTTTGTAAATCTGAGCGTTTATTGTACCTTTTGTGAAGAAAATAGATGGCCACTTCTGTCCAAATTCAACTCAACTCAAACGAAACAAAATGATTGCACTACCACTTTTGGTCATCGTTCATTCTTTGCTCGACTGTCGAGCTGTTCAGTCCGTATTTTCGATCGAGTTCTCGATTCGATTTTGTTTCGTTTTGTGCTGTCGCGTTGCACTGTGGAAGTGTCACCAACTTCCCGCGTTCTGGCAAGTTTACTTGAACTTGCAAACACGAAACAATTGGTGCGTAAACGTGCCAATGAGCCAGCAGCGGGCCCTTCAAAGAAGGTACTAATCAAGCTCAGCGTGTCGCAGGATGACGCCGGAAAAAGAGTATTGCAAGCCAACCAGTATGCAGTACTCTCGGAAGAAAATGGCGATGGTGACGCCGTTCTCATTGCAAGAAGAGAGCGGATTCCCCCGCTTTTCACGCCGGTGAAGAATGTTGCCAAGCTGGCCGAACTGGCAAAACACAAGCTGCTGCCTCGCTTCAAGCTTTGCAGCATCGGTACCAAAATCATGTGCTCCAGCCTGGAGGAGTACAAACAAATAGGATGTTTCCTGAAGAACAACAACGTGGACTTCTTCACGCATGATCTGCAATCGAGCAAGCCACTGAAGGTGGTTTTGCGTGGATTACCGTCGTTCGAGGCGACTGCGATGAAATCCGAGCTGGAGCGGTTCGGGCTCAAGCCTGAGGCAGTGTACCCGATGAACCGGCGTCCCAACCAAAACACCAGCTTCCGCGATCAGTTGTTCCTGGTGCATTTCACGAAGGGATCCACCAGTCTTGCGGCTCTGAGATCCAAAATCCGGGTCCTGTTTCAGGTCATCATCAGTTGGGAGCATTATAAACCCCAAAATCGTGATGTAACGCAGTGTATGAACTGCCTCTCATATGACCATGGCACCAAAAATTGCCACATGAAGACAAACTGCGGCAAGTGTGCTGGAACTGCGTCCTGTGAGCAAGTCGATGACATCGAGCCAACGTGTGTCAACTGCGGTGAAAATCACCAAGCCTCCAATCGCGGTTGTCCCAAGCGAGTGGAATTCATTAATATCCGTCGGAAGGCCACAATCAACAACCAGCTTGGTCGCCTCCGTAATCATCGTTCGCCTTCTGTACTCACGGAAGTCCAGTACCCTGCTCTCCAGCCCCGTCGACATGTTCCGAACCTAGCCCCGCTTCCGCTCAACAACCAACAAGCCAATCCTCCGAGTATCCAAAAGGTTCCCAACAGTCTGACAGTTCAGCATCGTCTCGCTGCTGCTGCGGCCCAGCCAATTCCAGGTTCATCCACCGCCCATGGTTCATCATACGCTGGTGCTGTCTCAGGTGAATCTGTCGACGATTCTCCGTTCACCTCGGAGGAACTTGTGACGCTCGTGGCCGAGGTCATCATCATCATGCGCACCTGCAATACTCGATCTGAACAGCTTCATGCTGCCTTGTCACCAAGTATAGACCGTGAAGCAATAAAAATTGCAAATTGGAACGCTTGTTCACTGACGAACAAGCATAGAGAGCTACTCGATTTCCTCAACACCAAGGAGGTCGACATTGCTATCATCACCGAGACGCATTCGAAGCCCGAACTGAACATATTCCTTCCCGACTTCCGGCTCGTCAGACTTGATCGCACCTGCTCTGGAGGTGGAGGAGTGGCCATCGTTGCAAAACGGAACATCAGTTGCCGGCTGCTACCAAACTTCCAGCTGAAAATAATTGAAGCCATCGGAGTGGAGGTGAGTACATCACTTGGCCCAATCACCATCATCGCGGCCTACTGCCCCAAGCAAACCAACATCAGGGACGGGTCGTCAGTGGCCCTCCGGAAAGACATCATCAAACTCGCCCGGAGGAGCGGGAACTTCATCATCGTTGGCGATCTGAACGCAAAACACCAAGCTTGGGGCAACGGTCGAAGCAATAGAAACAGCATCATCCTTAATGAAGACCTGCAAGAGGGCCACTATACCATCTTGGCCCTGGACTCTTCCACCCGGTTGAGTCGGTCTGGGGTCCATGTGACCATCGACATCTTCGTAAGCAACATGGGACACAACATCTCGCAACCTGTGGCATTCCAGGAGCTGAGCTTGGACCACTACCCTGTGGTGGCCGAAGTTGGATCTTCGGTTAACCGATTCGAAGCTTCCCGGCGCAACTACCATCAAGTCAACTGGGCGCAATATCAACACTGCGTCGACACAACCATCGACTACGATGTCCAACCGGGGACGTCGGAAGATGTTGACCGGTGTCTACAAACCATCGAGGAGGCGATTTCCCGTGCCAGGGAACAACACGTGCCAGTATCCAGACAGGTGAGTAGCACTCTGAACCTTGACAGCTCTACCAAAGATCTCATTAGACTCCGTAACACCATTCGTAGGCAGTACCAGCGTACTGGCCTGCCTAACTTGAAGACCAATTGTTATCGATTAACAAAGATCATTCAGGCCAAGATGGTGGTTCTCAGAAATAACGATTTTGTTAGTAAGATCCGCTCTCTCCCAGATTGTGCTAAGCTCTTCTGGAAACTTACAAAAAATCTTAAAAACAAGCCCAGGCCCATTCCACCACTGACCCCACTGGATCGTCCCGGCGACCCAGTGGTTCATCTGATAACTCGTGAAGAGAAGGCTGTCGCGATAGGTCAACACTTCGTCAGCTCCCATAATCTCGGACAAAACATCGTCAGCCCTCATGAATCTGAGGTTGTTGAAAATGCAATCAATCTTCTTCAGATTCCTAACATTTTTTCCGAGGAATCCGAGATTACGGTTGACGAACTATTGGCCTATATCAAATTATCTAAAAACATGGAGGCCCTAGGTTTCGACAACATCCTGAATCTGGAACTCAAACACTTGAGTTCCAGATTCTACAACCATCTGGCACTGATTTTTAATCAGTGCCGCAGACTTGGCTACTTCCCCTCGTGTTGGAATTCAGCTAAAGTCATACCCATCCGGAAAGCTGGGAAGAATCCGTCCTCTCCTTCAAGTTATCGACCAATCAGCCTTCTCTCAGGGTTATCAAAACTGTTCGAAAGAGCAGTCTACCACCGGCTCCTAACATCTGCCGATGAAAACAACTTGTTACTCGAGGAACAGTTTGGTTTTCGGAAAGGTCGTTCGACCGTCCACTAGCTGACTCGAGTAACAAACATTCTCAGACGGAACAAGTCTGTTTCGAAAACATCTGCCATGGCGTTGTTGGACGTTGAAAAAACGTTCGACAATGTCTGGCAGAATGGCCTGGTATTCAAATTGCAGCAGTATGGTCTTCCAATCTTCCTAGTGAAGATCATAAATAACTATCTATCAGACAGGACGTTCCGAGTCTCTCTGAATGACATCACATCGGATGCTTTCAACATCGGTGCCGGGGTTCCACAAGGAAGCATCCTTGGCCCCATCCTATTCAACCTGTTCACCTCCGATATGCTGGCTCTCCCTGATGGTGGATCGTTGTCTCTGTTCGCAGATGACACATCCATCGTCTACAAGGGTAGGGTCATCGGAGCTCTGACTGCCAAACTTCAGAGAGGCCTAGACGTCCTGTCTGAATACTTAAACAGCTGGAAGATCCGTATCAACGCGGCAAAGACCCAGGTCATTATCTTTCCACACTCTAAATCTCCTAGACTTGTTCCGCCGGAGAATAACAAGATCTGCCAGAACGGCACAGTGGTGGAATGGTCCAAAGAGGTCGTGTACCTCGGGCTAACACTAGACAGCAAGCTTCTTTTCAGGGAGCACGTTGACAAAACGAAAACCAAGTGCAACATCTTGATAAGATCGTTGTATTCACTTATCAATAGGAAGTCAACCCTGTCCCTGAAAAATAAGCTTGCTGTCTACAAACAAATCATCCTTCCTGTAATCGAGTACGGTATGCCAATCTGGGAGAGTTGCGCAAAATGCCATCACCTTAAACTACATAGGATCCAGAACAAGATCCTTAGGCTGGTCCTAAACAGTTCCCCGCGGACTAGAAATTCTGAGATCCACCTCCTGGCTGGAATTCATACATTAGAAGAAAGGAGAGTATTTATCCTCGAAAGGTTCAGAGACACCTGTCTGAGATCAAATCATCAGATCATACGTGATCTAGCACGTTAGGTTAGGTTATACTCGTAGTTAGGTAGGTTATCACTTTTTTCAATTCAAATAAAACACATCCCCAAAGGGATATTCTGTAAACTAGTTGAAAAACGCTAATATTAAATTAGAATATCAAATTAAACAAAGATGAAGAGCCAGGTAGGCTAATCAATTAATATGATAAATCAATGTACTATCTTAATCAAAAAAATTAATCATAATTTAGCTACTACTACTACCACTTTTGACATGTAAACAAACATTTTCCAGCATGCACACTAATAAAAGTTCAATCATAAACCAGTCTTAAAAGTTGCTAATTACTTTTCGATACACTTATAACTTAGACGTTTGGTGTATCGGGTGAAGTTTTTGTGCTTAAATAGTCCCGTATTTAGGTGGTTGTAAACATTTGGGTAGCCCTCAAAATAATTGATATTCAAAAACAACATTTTTTATATTTGAAGCAAACTTGCAGTTGAATCAATTTCAAGTAACTTTGTTTTATCTTTGGAAAAAATGTCATAATTGAATTAGGGTGTACCTGCAAAATTTAGCTTCTTAGCTTTAAATCTTGTTTCAATTTGCTCGTCAAAGTCGTCTTAACGAAACTTTTAAGAAATGGTTAAAACAAGTGTTTTTTTTAATAGTTACAGATGCTTAACGTCAAATACCGAACTGTGGCCACAAGAAACCAATATGAATTTCAGAACCAAACCATGGACGTTGAGATTACGGTGCCCGTGTGTTGACCACTCGTCTTCCATCGCTTTGAAAAAATGGAAAGGTTAAAGGCGTATAAGAGCTACCTAGTCACGCTTATGAAATTCATAAGTGTTGTTCCTAAGTCGAGTCTTATAAAATTCGTAAGTCGATTTGCCTCAGTGTATTATGGGGGGATTTATTGAATTTATTTTGCTGCGAATCAAATTACTCGAAATTAGTTATAAGCACACACATCACCAAATTATTACCCTGCACCGAAACCTGGACTCGAACTCGAGATGACCGCATTGGCAAACCTTGGCACTACCAACTTTGCTACACCAACACTTTGACGTAAACACATCTACATGATTTTCTACAAACAGATCCCTGAGTAGAGGCTTTATAGTAGTGCGCATAAATCACTTTTATCAATTAAGGCTTGTACTCGAAAATAAATGCACCATTTTTATCCGTGTGTAACTTTTCTATCCGTGGGTAAAAATTGATGAAAATCTGGGTATAACTAGTTTGGAGTGAATTGTTTACATGTGCGAAATTTCATAACAATCGGTTCAGTGGTTATTGAGATGTCATCGAAACAAGAAGAAAATCGCTGGATGATTTTGCGCGCCGTGATGGAAAATCTGACTGCGATCATGAGATGGATCGGAATACAACTGGGAATCACACATACAACTGTGTCTTGGGTGATAAATTCGTTTAAGGAGTCCCAAACGTCCGAGCGGTGGGCTGAAAGTGGAAGAAAATTGAAGACAGCTGACCCTGTGAAGGCCAGGTGTTGGATTATTTCAAGCGTAATCTGAACCTTTCGATTCGCGACGCGGCTCTGAAGGCAAAGTGTTCCGCCTGGTTCGTTCAGCAAACCATGAAACGAGCTGGGCTTCGTGTATTCATGTTCCGGAAGGCACCGAACCGGCGTGATCAACAAACACGTGGTTAACGAAACCGATGTGTGTGGTTATGGATGACGAAACCTTCCACAAGGCAGACGCAAAGCAGATACCGGGGCTGGAGTTCTACGTTGCCAAATCACGGTTTGATGTTCCGGAAGACATAAGGAAGAAGAAAGTGGACAAATTCGCCAAAAAATAATTGCTCTGGCAGGTCATATGCCAATGCGGTAAACTGAGTAAACCGTACATCACAATGGGTACCATCAACAGCGAAATTTACCGCACCGAGTGCCTCCAGAAGCGTCTGTTGCCCTTCCTGCGGTTCCACGGAGGCGAGACATTATGTTGGCCCGACCTGGCATCATGCCATTATGCGCGATCGACGTTGGATTGGTACAAAGACAATAACGTTGTTTTTGTACCAAAAACCGCCAACGTTCACCAGAAATTCGTCCGGTGGAAAGATTTTGGGCCATAGTGAAGGCCAAAGTTCGAAAATCGTCCAAGGTGTTTAAGAACGAGCTGGAGTTGAAGAAAGAATGAATGAAAGTGACCAAAAAGGTCGGCTCCACCATTGCACAAAATACAATGAGGGGTCTTAAGGGAAAGGTGCGGGCTTTCAGCGATGGAAAGGAAATTGAATTAAGTAATTATGCTGAAACATAATCCATATGTATTAGTTCATTCCCTGAAAGCTTCACTGCCCTGTGCGGCATAACAGTCCCATTAGCATTTTTGGCGATTATGAGTTATACATTGGAATCGATTGTCAAGTACCATCACTTTACAATGTACACGAAAAAAATCCTACTTTGTTCAGAAAATGTCTCGAAAAATAACAAAACTATGTTGTCCCATCCATAAGAGCCCATGGAGAAAAAAATCTTCAACAGCGTTTTTCTCAGCTTGCTGTTTTAACGAATGGGACAACTATGCTGAAAAGGGCAGTTCAAGAAAATCCTACTTAAAATAATTTTTTTTGCGAACACTTTTGTCTGGTGCATTTTTTTCGAGTACAGGCCTTATGCTTTAAAGGAGTTCCAAGTACTTCAAGGAAGCTTGGTCTAGAGATCTTCCGGGAAGCGGAGAAATTTTCAGGGGCAGTAGACTTCAGAAACATCCAGTCTTTCGGGCAAGCTATAAAAGATCTGCGAAAGCTAGTTGCGATAAATTCAGGACAGCAGCATGAACGTCAGCAAAATTTTGAGAAACTTTTAGAAGTTCCATGAATTTCATTGAAGTCCAGAGAACTCATGATAATTAAAAAAAAACTTAAGGCGCGTGGGGGCGACCCCGGTGTAGTGGTTAGTGGTCACGCCACAGTCTCGAGTTCAAATCTCACCCCCGGACAAGTCACGAATGACCCAAGAGTGTTAGTAAGTGACTGTAATTAAAAACAAAAAACTTAAGACGCATTTTTGAAACACTATAGAAGGCCAAAGATTTTCAGGAAAGTTTAAAGTTTTTTAGAAGTGTTTTATTAGAACTTCAGGATAATTGTGATAACTTCAAATTTTCTTCGAGAACATCATTCCCTGAAGATTTTTCCAATCAAAGAACCTCAGCTCAATTAACATCCAGAAAATTGCAGGAACTTTACAGACATTCCAAAAAACTTCGATTTCAGAGATTTTTAGGGAAGTCCAGATTAGAGAAGTTTAATGATTTGTAAGCAGCTTTGTTCGGGGATGTTCCGAGTATTTCCAGAATGATCAGGGAACTTTCAGGTTCATTCCGAGGATTTATGGAATGTTCCGAAAATTTCAGGACTATCCACAACATTCTGAAATTCTACGGGGTGTTCAGGGAAGCTCCATTAATATCAGTTAAACATTTTAAACGTTAGAAAAGTTCTGACAAAATCGTGAATATTTAGGGAACGTAAAATAAAATCAAAGAGCATCATGGCAATTTTGGGATTCTCAGGGAAATGTAGAGATGTTAAAGGAAGTTCCATGAGCTTCAAGGAAGTACCGAAGAAGGCAGGAAAATTACGGAAGCTCCAGGGTAATCAATGAACTTAACTGCAGGAACTTGCAGGAACTTTTAATAAGTTATGAGAATTAAAGGCAAGTCTATCAATATTATTGATGTTCAGAGATTTTTAGCATGGGTTTTATCCGTTAATTTAGCTACTGTTCGTATTTTATTTTATAATCAAATATTAAAAGGTAATTGGGTCGGTATTGGAGCTCGTGAGCTCCCGAGCGCAAAGCAAAACAGATCCAATTGACATATCTTACTTTATCTATCAATTACACTTACTTCAAACACATTTTGATGTTTAAGGCTTTTTAGTATAGTATTTTTTAGATGCATGTCAAGCTGATAGAAGACAACTTCACGCGTGCCCCAGTTTTAATGAAAGGGTACTAAATTGTGGACATAAAATGAAATTACAAATATGGGCGCTCCTCAATGGGGGTGTACATATAAAAAAAAAATCAGTGAGTAAGCTGCTTTAAATTTACCATGGCACTTCGTCATACGGATGAAGGCAAAAATGCAATGGAAAAATGTATTCGTTTGGAGTGCTACTTTAAGAACAAAGAATGTAAATATTCATACTTTTGACTCTTAAAGACCTTATTTCGTAGTAGAGATGGGTATAACGGATTGCATAGGTGAACGGATCAGAACCGGTTCATTCGTATAAGTGATCTCTTCAACGGTTCACCGGATCACTTTACCCATGTTCAATTTTGTGAAGGTTCTCTATTTAACAAAGAATAATTTCATAAGCAATTCATTATCACCAAATATTCGTTGCCTCCATGGTAAGGAGAAGAGGTCTGACAATGTGAAGCTAATTGTTCTTTCCAGCACCGTATTGACACAATTTTTGATAATTTCTGAATCCTTAATGTTTTCGATCTGATAACGCAAAGAAAGGGTTATTGAGCCGACGATCCAGTTCTAATGAAAACTGAGCCGTGAATCATTTACTCTCCTTATTACCAAGACTGCAAAACGATTTGCTCTTTGAACAAAAAGTTACTAATCATTTAAAGGGTGTCCACGATGAAATTGCCACACACAAAATTGATTCGCAAAATTCGAGTTTTCATCCGATTGCCATCAAATTTTCAGGGATTGAGAAATAACTATTAAACTTCATTTTACCATTTTACTCGTATTTTATTTACAGTCCATACGCAAATGCCCGCACCTTGGCCTTAACCCCGGCCATAAGATTCTGCACAACCTGTGAATCAACCGTTTTTTGCATGTAAACCCATACTTTCTTCAGTTCCTCGACTGTCTTCACTACCTTAGGTCGTTTAAGAAGGTGCTGCTTCATAATCGCCCAGTACTTCTCGATGGGGCGGAGTTCCGGAGTGTTGGGAGGGTTGAACATTTTCGGCACGAAATTGACCTTATTGACCACGAAATTGACCGCATACCACTTCAGCACGTCCTTGGAGTAGTGGCATGAGGCCAAATCCAGCCAGAAGATTGTTGGGACGTTGTGGGTCTTCAGGAGAGGAAGCAGCCGCTTCTGGAGGCACTCTTTTATGTACACCTGTCCGTTCATCGTGTCCTGGGTCATGAAAGGTGCACTCCGCTTCCCGCACGTGCAGATGGCTTGCCAAACCAGGAATTTCTTCGCAAATTTGGATATCTTCTGAGTGCGGACATGCTCCGGAACGCTGAACTTATCCTTGGCCGTGAAAAACAGGTTGCCGGGGATCTGTTTGAAGTCGGCCTTCACATATGTTTCGTCGTCCATGATGCAGCATTCAACTTTCGTCAGCATGTTGAGGTACAACTTCCTGGCACGGGTTTTGGCGGACTTGTTCCGCTTCTCGTCGCGATTAGGGGCCTTTTGTACCTTGAACGTTCGAAGCCCAGCCTTAGTTTTGGCCTTCTGGACAAAACTTCGGCTTAGGTGCAGCTTCTTAGCCACATCCCTAACGGAGGCGTTCGGATTTCGGTTGAAGGCCCCAACTACGCGGTTGTGATTTTTGGTGTTGTACGGAATACTTTTTCCTTCACTTCTGGGCTTCCGATCGGTGGTGAACCGTTCCTCGAACCGCTTAATCACTCGCGACACCGTGGAATTCGCGATTCCCAACGTTTTAGCGATGGAACGATGCGAGAGATCCTTGTTCTCGTGATGAATGCGCAAGATTTTATCACGCACGAGCTGTTCTTTCGACTCCATTTCCGCGAGTTTTGATCACAGGACTTTAAAACTTGCAGGATGTAAATAATGCACTTTGAACTAAATCCACCCAAATTTTCATTAAATTCTACCTAACGGTTAAAAAGTTAGAGCAATTTCATAGTGTGGCAATTTCATCGTGGACACCCTTTACTTAAGACCAAGTGTTCCACACATACCTACAAGCTCATATATACGCCGGTAGGTATGTGCGGTGCAATAGGTCTAAATTAATATGATAATAACTTTTATTTCTCAGCGGCGCCGGTGGTGTAGTAGTAAGAGTGATTGCATCTCACCCCAGCAGGGCGGCGGCGCAGGAATGTTCTGAGGCATAACATCTCTGATCACCGTAAAGCCGTTGGTTCCCGGCTCATGAGTTGATGGGTCGATAGGTAGGGTCCAGGTGTGGGAGCTGCTTCCCTGGTGTCGGTAGCATTGGTGCTCAGCACGGAAAACAATAGCGACGGAAAACAATCTAAAGGAAAAAAAAACTTTTATTTTTGAGAAGTCTTTGACAAAGTTGTTCTGCATAGTATCCCTAGTCTTTTTCCGATGTATGGTGAAATTTGAGCAATATTTAAATTTTTGCTAAGAAAATGCATAGGTTCTTTTCGTTTCCCTTGAAATTTTCCCATACAACATTTTAAATTCTCCCGCAAATCCAGATCATAACCGAATTTGTTCAAATTTGACATCGTTGTTAAGGACCACCATACGCATCGAAATAGCACTTGACCCACCCCAATGAGGACAGTTACCCGGGCAATGGTATTTCAAAATTACGTTTTCTACACTTCGAACTTTACCGTGGTAGTTTTTCTTCTAAAAACTTTAGAAAATTGGGTCTCATTTATGCTAAGCTTGAAAAAATCTGGAATTTATTGCTTCATTTACTTAAAATCCCTGATCGATATGATTAATTCTGTGATGCAATGTAGTTAGAACTGTTAGGACTTAAATCCCACGAATGATGAATATTTTTGCCATAAATCCTCTACTTCCAGGGACTAGTCGTTTCAATGCTGTACTGCTTCCTGAACTACGAGGTCCGGGGTACTCTGCGGTTACACTACTACCGTTGGCGAGACGAGCGCAACATCCGACTCGGCATCATTTCCAAACATCGAAGGTAAGTGCGAGTGCATGTGCTCCAACGTTATTTCGGGATATAATGATCCAATCAATCACTGGCGGTTTGAAAATCTAGTTTCAAGTACATTGCTGGTATGATTGAGCAGCATGGTAGCCGCGATCGTATTTTATAGCTTAGCGCAATCATAACAAATGTTAGCCCCCGTTGCTGCTGTCGGACGGTAATCCTAATCTTCAATTATTATTTATATCTTCAACACGCTACCGCTACCCACTCTCTGTGTGCCGGCCGGATCATATTTCCTGCAATTTTCCAACCACGTGGGACCAATGGAAAACGCTGATTGCATTTCCCGAACTGCACTACCCATCTGTGTGCTATTATTTCGTCGAACAACCCATCGAAATGAAAATAATAAAAAATACACCCTATCAATCATCATCCATCGTGAGGGCTGTCATCGCTCGACTTTCATCGTTCCACCGATTGGCGAATAAATTATAAATACTCGATCGCAATCCGAACGTCAACGACAACGAAAAAGACCAACCATGAGTGGAACTGAAAGTATACGGTTTGTATGGCGTATTCATCGGCTTAATCATGCTTCCTGTGCTAACTTTCATTCAACACCATTCACTTACACGATTGTCACACTGAAATGCGCTTAAATTTGTATTTCCGTCTGTCTGTGGGATTTTTTTTTTATACCATTTCGTCGTAATCCTCCTGTCCGGGATTCATCTCTCGTTGACCACGTCCGCCATGTGCTGGTGTGAATTATCGCGTGGGCAGCAGCTTGGAGGGATGCGAATTTTACGCTTCCAGATCCCCGTCAAGGATGATGATGGCGACAGCTGAAAAAGCGATGATTGATTACCAATTTTCGATGGATATTGGCTATTGAGCATCACACCAAAACCACCCCCACTGCCCGACCGACCGACAGCCTGATGACGATGCTTATCTACTTTTGACGTCGTTCGGTGCATCCTCGGTGTAAAGGAAATGGATCGTTTGTTTTTCGTTTGTTTGCATCTCGTTGCCTATCTGATGGATTAATTTTTCCAATCAAGAGCGCGGCCGCCTTGTTTCGCTTTAATTTCGACATGCTGTGGATCAAAATTAACGACCAGAAGTTAATTAGTTCCGGATGGTCAACATTGATACATTTTTGTTTTCTGATGGGAAAAGCCATTTCGGATAGAGAATTACAATAGGTTATCGGGAGCAGAGGCGGTAAATGTCATGAAAATGATCTGGAGAAAAAATTTGGTGGCATCAATTTCCTCCAAACAATTTAGTGGTGACATCCCTGCAGTGATCGGGAACCGCTACTCGAGAGTCAGATGGTTTAGAAAAAAAAGAAAATGTTTTTTTTTTAAAGAAATATTGGCTACACAGGAAAAACATTATTTTGATATCACATGCATCCACTTGCACTTCAATCGTGTCAAAAATATGGTGTAATATTACTTGCCAAAAAGGACAAAATTATCATTAATATAGTGCATGACCTGACATTGCGCTGCTTTTACAGCATTTGCCTATTTTTGTGGCTTTAAAAATTACATGAGACTTTCGACATGATTGAAGTGCATCCTCTTGGATGAAATATTAAAATTAATTTTTTGCTGTGTACGTACTGCTATCTGACGAGCTGTCTTCGCTCTGTTCGTTACTCTGGTCTTGCATTTTCTTCTTCTTGCTTTTCCGCTTGCTTTTCGAGCAGATTTCGGGCAGGAATTCATCCTTTCCGTTGGACCCCGGTTCATGAGTTGATGGGTCGATTGGTAGGGTCCAGGTGTGGGAGCTGCCTCCCTAGCGTCGGTAGCATTGGTGCTCAGCACGGAAAACAAGATCGACGGAAAACAAAACAAGTAAAAAAAGGAATTCATCCGGTGTACCTCCGCACAGTGGAGCAGTACCCGGAAGCGTGACCAAAACTTCTAGCACCGTGGGAAAGTATTCAGCAGAGTGAACTTAGGGAATTTCCGTTATCTTCAGCAAAGCTCCGAAAGAATTTCTGGAACGCAGTAAAAATTATATGGACATCCAGAAAACGATAGTATTTTAAGGGAGTTATATCATGAATATTTCAAGAACTTAAAACAATTGTGAAAATTCAGCTAAGTTGATTAGGGAACATTTAAAAAAATTAAAAAGGTGAGATTTTTTAGCAAGCATCGATATTTTTGAGAAATTCCAGCGGACTTCCAAGAAATTAAGATGATTTCAGATAGTTTCATGATATTCAGTGAAGTTCCGAGTACTTCGAGGACTTCAGATCAAGCCGATTAACTAGCGGTAATCTGCAGCAACTTACAAGGAGTTCCATGGAATTTTTGGATATTCCAAAAATTCTATGATTGTTTCGAAAACTTTAGAAGCATCAGGGAATCATGAAAATATGTATCATAAAATTTTCCGGAAAATTAAACTAATTTAGAGAACTTCAGATAAGCACCGAAAACTTCAGGAATGTCCATTTAAGCTCAATTTATTTCAGTAAAATTGCGTGTTCTTATAAAAAAATACAAATAAATTCAGGGCTGCCTAGAGAACTTTGACCAAATTCAGAAATCTTTTGGGTGGTTTTCATAACATCAGGAAGTCTAGACTATAGAAGAAGTTATGAAGTAGTGTCGATAATTGAAGGGCAGATCCATGAACTTTTTCCGTCGATCTTGTTTTCCGTGCTGAGCACCAATGCTACCGACGTGCCAGGAAGGCAGCTCCCACACCTGGACCCTACCTATCGACCCATCAACTCATGGACCAGGGACCAACGGCTTTACTTCCCATCCAAAGGAAGCCGTGATCAGAGATGTTATGTATCAGAACATCCCGGCGGCGCCGACTGGGATTGAACCCAGGCTGCAGGGGTGAGAGGAAATCACGCTTATCACTACACCACCGGCACCGCTACACATAGGCATATTGAATATGTTTGGACATATTTCTATACTACAGACATTGTTCATCTGGTATGCTTGAGAATAGGTTGTGCATGATCCACACAGACACTATGAATCTGTTTGGATATATTTCGATACAGCAATTGTCCCAGTTTTTGTTGTTCTAGTAGAACACATCATCTGAACTCCATGATAATTTGGAGAACCTACTACATCTGGTATACATGACAAAAGGTTGTGCATAATCCACATAGACACTTTGAATCTGTTTGGATATATTGCAATACTACAGATATTATCCCAGTCATGGTTGATCTAGTAGAACACACCATCTGAACTCTAGGACGAATTGGAGAACCTAGGACACCTGGTTTACCAAGCAATAAGTTGTGCATGATCCAAGCATACACTATGAATCTGTTTGGCTATCTTTCGATACTACAGACATTGTCTCAGTCTTGGTTGATCTAGTAGAAAACATCATCTGAACTCCATGACGATTTGGAGAACCTACACACTTAGTTTTTTCTACCGAGCTCGGCTGTGCAAATCTCGGCAAAATAAGTTTCACTGAGATCTCAGCAAAACTGACATTTGATTGCTGAGTCTCGGATAATGCTTAGCTGAATCTCAGCAAAAAAATGAAAGGATTGCTGATATCTCAGTAAAACTTTTTTTGCCGAGATTTGCACAGCCGATCTCGGTAGAAAAATCTAAGTGTGTAGAACATCTGGTGTACATGACAACAGGTTACATGATTTACATAGACACATTGAATCTGTTTTTGATACTACGGACATTGTCGTACTCTTGGATGATGCAGTAGAACACATCATCTGAACTCCAAAACGATGTGGAGAACCTAGAACATCTGGTATGCTTGGGTATAGGTTGTGCAAGATCTACAAATTCACTATAAATATGTTTGGACATATTTGTATACTACAGGCATTGTCCCAGTTTTGGTTGCTCTAGTAGAATAGATCATCTGAACTCCAAGATGATTTGGAGAACCTAGAACATCTGGTCTACTTGGAAAAAGGTCGTGCATAATTCACATAGATACTTTGCATCTGCTTGTTTTTAACAAGAATTGCATACTGCTTTTCAAAAACATCGGTCAAGTAATACAGCATTTTGATTAATATTATTATAATAGCCCTGGAGCCAACAGGTTAAAAAACGTGGAACACTAGGCCGGTGTGAAGTCCCAGTAGGGACGTAATAAAGCAAAAATAAGATGGATTTGATTGAAAACTAAAATAAAATAATTAATAATTTCAGGCAAAAACGTTGCAAACCTCAATTGCAATGATTAATTCCCTTTATATTTGGATAAGATTTAGTTTTAGTTTTTAGTTTGAAGATGCCAATTGTCATACTGACATGCAGGCAGGGCTGTTATAGGATCACTCAATGCGTCGATTTTATGAAATCCACACAGTGAGAATCAAGCAAACACAAAGTTTGCTAGTCTTGCACACTGTGTTAAGTGTAAAGCATTCTTCTTTGTTGCGCTCTTCTTCATCTACTATGCACACGCTATTCTGAATGTACCCAGTGACTGAGTGGATGGCACCCATTCTTGTATCCAGTAAGGAGTTGTCAAAATCTGGGTAAACTAGTTTTCTTATGATGCGTAGAATCTACCCAGATTCTGGGTAAATGGTTCTCATCGAAATTTTCCCAAAGTAAAAAATGACACAGGTGTTAAAAGGGAGATTGTTGCGCTGTCAGTGAAAGTTTTAATGCTCAAAATTTATAAATCTTATACTATAAAATTTACAGACATGGAACTGTTTTCATGGCGAATGCTACCAGAAGCTATAGTTAGTTTCTGGGCTTTGAATATTCTCCTAATTCTAGGTTATCGAGATATTCTGCGCCGCTTTTCTCGATGCCAAATGTTTGTTGTTGTTCCTAATTTATAGAACTCATTTAAAATCATATCTCAATAAATGGTAAATAAATTATCGTTTTCCGGGTATTTCAATGTCGTATTCCGTAGTTATATATTTTTCCGACAATACGAACTCAACAATCAATAACAGGCTATTCGGGTGAGGTTATGTTTGATAGAGCTACTGCAGCGGTCATTACAATTATTATCTATTAAAATGGGTAATGTTTACCCTGTTATCAAATGTCAACATCTGAGTAACCGTTACCCAGTTTCTGTCGCAGGTGCATTTATCAAGAATTGGGTAAATGCATGTTTACCCATTTTTAGGTAGGTCGCAGTTTTGATCGATCTGGGTGGATGCTACCCAAGTTTGGGTAGTGTTGAAATAGCGTGCATGCTATCGTGGTATACACGGTAAGAAAAAAGTACCCAACGGCTAGTTCACTTTTACTTACTTTTGACTAGTTTGTCTCCTTTTCTCCTTCTAATGTTGTCAAAAACTGAGGAGCAAAACCACTCAACAGGGGTAGTAAAGTGTGGGAACCCAACATTGAGTATAATCATATTTACCTACTGTTGGGTACAACTAACTTACTTTTGGATTGAAAGCTAGTGGAAAATTCCATACGAATTGCACACAAGTAAATGAAAATTACTTTGACCCGCTTTACCTACTTTTGGGTTCCTGCACTATAGTGCCAAGATGAGTGAAAAGAACTTATTTTTGGGTACTTTTTTCTAACCGTGTAAGCAAAGATGACAAAGAACTCAGAGAATACGTTAGCTGCTTGTTGAATTTTATTAGTTCCCTGGCTGCACCGACTGTACCACTCAGTGTGTGGTTCGCATTCTCAAAGATTAGTTGGAAAAGAGTGTGCGAAGCAAATGAGTGAACCACACACTCTTTGTCGAGTGTTTTGCGATGCATGTACAAAGTTGATTTGTAAACGCTCCGAGGTGCTTTCCAGCCCTGCTTGCAGGTATAGAAAACCTGTTTAAAATATTGAATTGCCAAGGTAGGAACAATGTAAAAACACTTAGCTATATATCATAACAATTAAGGCTGGTAAGTTTCTGTAGTAGCTGGAACTATAGTCGCTATATTCATAGTCTGGTGGATAGAATCTCGGGACCCAATTGAGCTGTCAAATAGCGGAACCAATCGAGCAAATCACGACCAACAACAGAAAAGAGCACATCAGCTATTGCGAACAAAACTTTGGAACCTCTTTTCTCGTGACTCAAGACTCGCCTACAAAAATTAATACCATCTTTGGGTTGGAAAAGGTTTCCTCTATCCGATGATGCTGGTAATTTGTGTTTGATTGACGAGGAAAGAATAATCAACGTTTTGTTTTTAAAAGTTGATAGTACCTTGATGAATTGGTTCCGCTTTTTGATAAATCGAAATTCTATCCGCCAGGCTATGAATGTAGCGACTATAGTTGGAACACCTACGTTAAAATTAAAAGTAATTTATTTCAAATTTGAAACAAACAGTTAAATAAAAAAGAAAACGAAAAAAAACTTCCGCCGCTTGGCGTTTTAAAACTCGATTGGACTACTCCCTGGCTCTTCATCAATACCCTACAAAGACTCTGAAATTTGGAGAGCATTGATCAAATTTTGAATACCACTTTGGCCTTGTACAAACGAGTGTAGCATTCCAGTGACTCCGGAAAGGTCAATGTGGTCAATGATCCACTTCAATACTATAGAAAGCATATTCATGAAAACCCATGAAGAAAGAGCTGTCGCACGGCATGTTTTTGAGTAAAAACGCAATTGCCCCCTACTACAGGTTCCCCCGGGGGTATCCCGTGATTCCGTGAGCTGCCAATGTGGTCACTGATCCATTTGAAGTTTAATGAATGTCTATTCATGAAAAACCAAGAACAATGAGCTGTCACACGGCATGTTTTGGTGTAAAAATGCAATTGTCCTCTGCTCCAGGTTCCCCCGGGAACATACCGGAGGTCCCGAGAGGGGCCAATGTGGTCACTAATCCATTTAAAGTCTATCAAAAGCCTATTCATGAAAAAACTTGCAGAAAAAGCTGTCGCACGGCATGTGTTGATGTAAAAATGCAATTGACCCCTGCTACAGGATCCTTCGGGGGTATCTCGTGATTCCAAGAGCGGCCAATGTGGTCAATGATTCATTTGATGTTTATGGAAAGCCTATTCATGAAAACCCACAAATCAAGTTAGACAAGCCCTCCGGAAACCCGGAATATCTCCGGTATCCGGTGACCATGATTATTTTCGTGGCTACACCGTAGAACAATACTAGTTTTCCAGTCAAATGCTCTTGGAAGATTTAAAATCGGATCATATTTGACGAAGTTAGAACACTCCAAAGTTGACCAAAAATTTGCCTATCCTAGTTATTTTGAGTAACCCCTGTATGTATACTCACATCATTCACTAAAGGTTTAGGTTTTTCTTCTTCCAAACATCATTCAATTTAGGGGAATTTACGTATTCTCGGCAACCTAAGCAGCGACGTTCTTTCTATAGCCTTTTTCTCTAAGGAACGCACACATATGCAGTATTGGTTTGTTTACAATCTTTTGCTGCCAGCTGCTCTAACAATTTCAGTCAAAAGAATTGTCAAAAACTGTTTTGAAACGCTTTTACAAAGCTCCAATCTTCTCTAGTGAGAGCGAGTATTGTCGGCAACCAGTTTCTCTTAGGCAACCGTTCCATTTGAACTGCATGTAAATCTGCTGTTCTATTATCGGCAACTCAAAATCAGCTACAATTTGTAGTGCGTGTGTTTCATTTCAAGAAAACCCTGCTAGATTGCTTTTTCTCAGTGGTAAAAATATAGTCAAATTGAAGCTGAAAGCATAAAGAATCGTTTGCATGCATTCAGCGAAGTGTTTTCGTAAGAAAACCCAGTGAAAATAGTGTTTCAATTTGGGTTGCCGAAAATAGTCTGGCATGCCGAAGCCGTCATTTCCCCTATTTTATTGTTAAGGAATAACTTGTCTTTCAACTCGAAAATGAAACATATATGGGAAATGGCTCTAATGTTGGCCCATGTATCTAAGATTGGGCGCATGGCTAATAAACTGCTATTTATCAATTTTATCTAGATGAACCCGTTATTGAGACGGTACTAATGGATATTTTTGAGTACTATTGAAAATTTAGTCGATTACTGAAATTATGTATGGGCCCAAATTAGGGGCATTTAGCCTGACATTACATCCATTTCCCCTATTTACGGAAAACTTCACTATGATTTGGTAGATTCACTGAATGTACGAATGACGTTAGATATTCTCCAACTAACCAAATATCACCCATGTTAATCAAAATCACCGTCGGTATGATAAACTGTATTTTGAATACACGTATTTTGTTCGATGATTATACTCGAGCGAAAAACACGGTGTTTTTTAATAAAAAAAAAAAAGAAAACAAAGAAGATGTACCTTATATACTGTGTTATTGTCAGGTAAAGAGTTGCAAGTTTGTGTTTTTGGGTGCAAACTGGGGCTGTTTATTATCTGATTTGACTGTAAATTTTTTGGAATTACTCTACAATTTACAATTTTTGCTTAAAGTACTGAAAGGAACAACCTAATAATAAAAGCTTATGTAAATTTAATACCTTGAAAAAAGTTTGACACGACGATTTTGAAAAAAACTCTAGAATAAACCCTGATGATATTTTCAAAATTACGTTTAGATGCATTTGGTCAAAAGTTATGACTCTTCATGTATTCTGATTTGTTGGACCACCCTAATGAAAAATAAGTGAACCACCCTAACTAAAATGTGGTTTACAGCGATACACAAGTAGTTTGGAGTCGATTGTGAACAGTTCTAGAAACCAATTCATTAATATTAAAAATCTCGCTACAACTCATGAAAACATTCTAAATCCCTGAAAGTCGATTTTTGACAAAACAAAAATACCGAAATTACACTAGATTTCGACGTTTTATTAGGCATCGACATTTTTTCGAATTCCACAATTTCATGTAGGGTTAACTATCCCATTTCCGACCTATTATGCACAACCCGCACTTAATATTTCTTAATCTAGCGCAGTTTAGCACCAAACGGAATGTTTTTATTACTGTTGGCTTCCAAATTTATTTACCTTTCCGTATGTACCGTTAGATTTGATAAAGAAAAACCAATCGTTGAACTATTGTCAAAAGTCTAACATTGCTTCTTGACGCCAAATTCGGCCTACGGATTCTAAACTAGGCCTAACGCATTGAAACGCCAATGAATTCACTTCGGCCTATCGGATGAAGATAAAAATTGATTCGGTCGGAGCGCTTCTTTTGTTTTTGAGAATAATGGGTGCAAACCTTCACACCACGCGTTCTCATTGACTTCGTTCGGTAGCTTATTAACTAAAGTACCGTACCAAACGCATAATTGACTTCTTAACTCTGAAATCATGGATTTATTTGAAGTTTTTTGCTCGATAGGCCCAAACTGGGCGATTAGGCCGAAGTAGTTCTCTATCCCCCCCCCCCTTGGGAACTTTTCGAAAGTGGGGCACTCCTTTGGGGCACTCCTTTGGGGCACTCCTTTGGGGCACTCCTTTGGGGCACTCCTTTGGGGCACTCCTTTGGGGCACTCCTTTGGGGCACTCCTAAATCAAGTCCGATTGTCTTGCAATTTACTGATTACGATTGCATATTATTGAAGGTACCAAATCAGCCATTTAAATCAATTAATTCCAGGTTGTCAAAGTGATAAGCTCATTACACCGATGTTAGTACAGATTCCAATGTTAATTGATTCGTCCACTGCCCGACAATGTAGATTATAATGCTTTAGCTTTACATTTGACCACCGAATTACCATGCGAGTAATTTACAGCGCCATTAGCCTTCAACCACATAAATAGGCTTTATTTGTGTCCCTTTTAGCTGCTGACCACCACCGACCACGATTGTCTCATGGGATGGACGAAAACATCCCCGACCATCATTTTGCGGTTTCACCTGTGATTGTCCTCTGCAAGCTCGAGTTGCATAATTTCTGTTTTGTGTCTGTGTGTGTTTGCATTAAAGTGTAAAATATTTGCCGGTTTCGCGAGGTTTGGCGTGGTCCCCCAAATAACATAACCGCAAATTAATTGAAAACGCTCACTGCAATCGCCCCTCGGCATTACTAATTGAGTTTTTCCCCATAATTTAATACGAATCTGTCCATCATCAACATCAGTGCGTTTGTTTATGTTTGTGTGTCGTATTTTACGCGGTGTTTTTATTTTTCCCAGAGACACACACCCGCGCGTGGGGGTGTGTTTTTCATGAACGCGATGAAAATATTTTTATTTTATCCAGTATTACCACTACGACAACCACAACAACCACATCGGTTCCGTTGATTTAAGTTTGATTGCACCAACCAACGATCCGGCTAACTGACCAGGCCTGGCACAGCATGGGGACAGAGATTGAAGCGCGGCGAAAAATCACAGACATCCACACAAACACCCACCCACTCATTCCACCACTTGCAATCTCCCCCTACAACGCGCGAGATTTTCCCCTTAATGACCCGTACGTGCAGACCGACGTTCCGATGGCGACGGTGTTGGCGTTGCCACTGATCGTTGTGGAATACGATGACCCAATTAAGACGTGTAAGTTTCGGTTGCTTGGTTTTTTTTAAAGAATAAACGTGTGCTGACAGCTTTCCGAGGTGTTATTTGTCACTTGGTTGGGAAATTTAATCTTCTTGCCACCGTACCTGATGCTGAGTGTTTTATTTTTTAAGTGTCAATGTCGTTGCCATCATAAAAATGTATCACGCAGAGCGTTCTTATAGAACGACTCATGGAATGAATGCAACATTTTAAACTGGCTTTCTAATCAGCTGATTTTTTCTAGTCAATACTAATGGGGCGTAGAAATTTCTATCGACATGCGCTCCTCGGATAAAAGCTGCCCACGAAAATGCATAGATTACTGTGGGCTTATATGAGAAAAATTAATCTGTGTCGAAGCGTGCCAATCAAGCATCGCATTAGTTTGGCAACCCTGAAGTTTTAATGACTCTAGATATTGTTTGTTTGATAAAGATAAATTGAAGTATCTAGCCTAAAATCACTGCTGCTGCACGGAAATTTCACCTGAATAAGCAAACGGGGTCAAGCAAACCAAAGCTGTTCCAAAAACACTGATTGTAGCCCTGATGGAAGCCGGTTCCGAAGCTCAACGCAGGATCATCATAAATCCGGAAACACGCGTCAACCACCAGTACATTCTGACAAAGTTCAAGTTTCTGGTAGGTCTGGTAGGCAAGCTGGACGGGGTTCTTCTTCCGTGGCGTTGATTATGGAACAGTACGACCAACCGGTGGAAACTGACGATTTTAAATTGGCTCACTACTTGACTAGCCTATTGATACTTACCTTTAAATTTATAAGCGTATCCCATTCTAGTCGAAATTTTTGTACTACACTATGTTTGTTTTGATTCGCTATGAATGTTTGACAGATAAAATGAGGGGTTCGTGGATTTTCCTACGTTTCGAGGGGTGTATCGATTAGCTTGGGACCAAAAAGAGTACCAGAGCTGAGCTAAAAAGTTGAGCACGTTTCTTCGGGACCTTCTGGTCTTAAAGTTACCTCTATGGTTGAACTGTTCAATCGGCTGCAAGCGTAAGTTTATCGATTTCCTCGAGGTTAACAACTGTAATGTACCGAATGCGGTTCTGTAGTATGCCAAGGGGAAGGTAACGACTTAACGTACCTGTCACTTTCGAATTCCATCGCTAATTTCTAACTAACAATCATTAAATCAAGCGAAGTAATAACACCATAGAATATATGAGATAATCCTCCATATAGACTGTTTCTGGTTGGTAGTTGGTTTTATGGAAGTGTAATATTACATGAATCAATTACAGCATATGTTTCAGAATAACACCGCCTTTAACCTTTATGACTTGCTTCAAACTTTTTTCAAATCCATCGCAAGTGGCATACACGACTTCCATCGGCATTTCGTTTCAAATTCGAAGGATTACGGCTTTGAACTGGGCCAAAGTAGACACCTTGTGCTTTTTTGATTTTCTACAGCATGTATGACCACACAAAATAATCCAAGGAGTTTAGATCTGGTGAATTGGAAGGCCGTTCTTCCTTGGCCAAAATGCTATATGAACGCTACGTCCTGCTGAAACACGTTTTCATCCTTCCCGTACATTCTTTCTAAGCTTGGCTTCACGACATTCTGCAAAGCTTCCGTTTTATAATAGGGGTTTTGATCTAATTTCCGTCCTACTAAGCGCAACTCATGCTTTACCTTTTTTTATTGAACGGGTTTGAACAGAAAATTGAATATTTCTGTCAAAGGTGACTTTTAAATTTATTCACCTTTCCATACGTACCGTTCGATTTGATAAAGAGTCACAAATTGTAGAGATTTTGTTCAAAATCTAATTCTGCTTCTTGATTCTATATTCGTCCTTCGAGTTTCAATTCAGTCCTAACGCATTGAAACGTCATTAGATTTTCTTCGTCCTACGGATAAACGTAGAAAAAGGTATGTAGTAGCTCATGAACTAACGCATCGGAACAAACCTATTAATTTTTGCACGGTTAAATCATTGATATTGTTGATCTTTTCTGATCGATAGAACGGAAATGGGCGATTACAACGAAGTAGCGCTCTACCGTATAAAGCGTTGGGCTACAAAATGGTGAGTTGACAACCTGGAAGGAGCGGAATACCTAGCCCTGGTCCTCACAAGTTCCTACTTCACGCCTCCTCGAGTCATATGATAACAAAAGACTACCAGCTGAAACATGGACACAGCTGGTTGGCGTAGCCTGGGCAATGTTGCCAGTCCGGCAATAGCAAAGTGAAGAGGTGCGACGCGAACACTGGCGCGGTAACCATAGTACGGTGATAGAGGAAATGCTTCACCAAACCTGAGCGTCTGCTCACCATGGAGGTGCGGCTCAAAACGGCGTCTGTTCTCCATGTTAGGAGCGGCTGATCACCGTCCTAGTGCCAGCGTGGGACTCTAAACAGAGCTGTGCACGATGGTCCCCCGGCGAGACAGGGGGTTGGGGCAGGCCCAACAAGCCGCCCTGGAAAAAAACAAAGTTACAAATACCGAAGAAAGAAATACGGATCGGAACAATCGGCACAGACCTACGCGACGAAATAAGGACTACGATTGGAAACTCGGAACATGGAACTGCAAATCGCTCGGCTTCCCGGGTTGCGATAGGTTAATCTATGACGAACTTCAACCACGCAACTTCGAAGTCGTAGCACTGCAGGAACTTTGCTGGACGGGACAAAAGGTATGGAAAAGCGGGCATCGAGCGGCTACTTTCTACCAGAGCTGTGGCACCACCAACGAGCTGGGAACCGGCTTTGTAGTGCTGGGTAAGATGCGCCAACGCGTGATTGGTTGGCAGCCGATCAACGCGAGGATGTGCAAGTTGAGGATTAAGGGCCGTTTCTTCAACTACAGCATAATCAACGTGCACTGCCCACACGAAGGGAGACCCGACGACGAGAAAGAAGCGTTCTATGCGCAGCTGGAGCAGGTGTACGACGGCTGTTCGCAACGGGACGTCAAAATCGTCATCGGTGACATGAACGCTCAGGTAGGACAGGAGGCAATGTATAGACCGGCAATCGGGCCAAACAGCCTGCATGCCGTATCGAACGACAACGGCCAACGATGCGTGAACTTTGCAGCCTCCCGGGGTATGGTAGTTCGAAGTACCTTTTTCCCCCGCAAGGATATCCACAAAGCCACCTGGAGATCACCTGACCAACACACAGAAAACCAAATCGATCACGTTCTAATCGACGGGAAATTCTTCTCCGACATTATCAACGTCCGCACGTACCGCAGTGCGAACATAGATTCGGACCACTACCTAGTTGCAGTATGCATGCGCTCAAAACTCTCGACGGTGCATAACACTCGTCGAAGTCGAACGCCACGACCCAACATTGAGCAACTACGGGACACCGGAGTTGCCCAGGACTACGCGCAGCAGCTGGAAGTTGCACTACCCACGGAAGAGCAGCTTGGCGCAGCTTCTCTTGAAGATGGCTGGAGGGACATCCGTTCAGCCATAGGTAGTACTGCTGTAGCGGCACTAGGTACTGCAATCCCGGACCGAAGAAATGACTGGTTTGACGGCGAATGCAAACTGTTAGTAGAGGAGAAGAATGCAGCACGGGCGAGAATGCTGCAACACCGCACGAGATTGAATGTGGAGCGATACAGACAAGCGCGGAACAGACAAAACTCGGTTTTCCGAAGGAAGAAGCGTCAGCAGGAAGATCGAGATCGCGAGGCGATGGAAAATCTGTACCGCGTAAACGACACACGGAAGTTCTACGAGAAGCTAAATAGTTCGCGCAAAGGCTACGTGCCGCAAGCCGATATGTGCAAGGACTTGGACGGTAACCTTCTCACGAACGAGTGTGAGGTGATTGAGAGGTGGAAGCAGTACTATGACGAGCACCTCAACGGTGAAGCAGCAGAAAACGAAGGTGGCACGGCAACAGACCTTGGAGCACGCGCAGAAGACGACAGGCTACCGGCCCCTGATCTTCAAGAAGTTGAGGAGGAGATCGGTCGGCTGAAGAACAACAAAGCAACTGGTGTAGATCAACTACCAAGTGAGCTATTGAAATACGGTGGTGAAGCACTGGCTAGAGCGCTGCACTGGGTAATTGCCAAGATTTGGGAGGAGGAGATATTACCGGAGGAGTGGATAGAAGGTGTCGTATGCCCAATCTACAAAAAGGGCGACAAGTTGGATTGCTGCAACTACCGCGCGATCACACTGCTGAGCGCCGCCTACAAGGTACTCTCCCAAATTCTATGCCGCCGTCTGTCACCATATGCAAGAGAGTTCGTGGGGCAATACCAGGCGGGATTCATGGGTGCCCGCGCTACCACGGACCAAATTTTCGCGATTCGGCAGGTTCTGCAGAAATGCCGCGAATACAACGTGCCCACACATCATTTGTTCATCGATTTCAAATCCGCATACGACACAATCGATCGAGATCAGCTATGGCAGATTATGCACGAGTACGGATTTCCGGATAAACTGACGCGATTGGTCAAGGCGACGATGGATCGAGTGACGTGCGTTGTTCGAGTATCGGGGACACTCTCGAGTCCCTTTGAATCTCGAAGGGGGTTACGGCAGGGTGATGGACTTTCGTGTCTGCTGTTCAACATCGCGTTAGAAGGTGTGATCAGAAGAGCTGGGATAGACACGAGTGGCACGATATTCAGGAAGTCCATCCAGCTCCTTGGTTTCGCCGATGACATTGACATTATGGCACGGAACCTTGAGATGATGGCGGAAACGTACATCAGACTGAAGGCTGAAGCTAGACGGATTGGACTTGCCATCAACGCATCAAAGACAAAATATATGAAAGCAAGAGGTTCTAGGGAAGACAATGTTAGCCTCCCACCCCGAGTTCAGATTGACGGTGACGAAATCGAGGTGGTCGATGAGTTCGTGTATTTGGGCTCACTGGTGACCGCCGAAAATGATACCAGCAGAGAAATTCAAAGACGCATTATGGCAGGGAATCGTGCCTACTTTGGACTCCGGAGGACGCTCCGGTCGAATAAAATTCGCCGCCGCACGAAGTTGACTGTCTACAAGACGCTGATTAGACCGGTGGTCCTTTACGGCCACGAGACCTGGACTATGCTCGTGGAGGACCAACGCGCCCTTGGTGTTTTCGAACGGAAGGTGTTGCGTACCATCTACGGTGGAGTGCAGATGGATGACGGAACGTGGAGGAGGCGAATGAACCACGAATTGCACCAGCTGCTGGGAGAACCATCCATCGTCCACATTGCAAAAATTGGGCGACTACGGTGGGCTGGGCACGTCGTAAGAATGCCGCACGACGACCCAGTGAAAATGGTTCTAGAAAGCGACCCAACAGGAACAAGAAGAAGAGGCGCGCAGCGGGCAAGGTGGATCGACCAAGTAGAAGGTGACCTGCGGACCCTTCGCAGACTACGAGGCTGGCGAACTGTGGCCATGGATCGAGTAGAGTGGAGACGACTTCTTCGGACAGCAGAGGACAACAAGGCCTTAGCCTGATTGGTAAGGTAAGTAAGTATAAAGCGTTGATCTCAACGGCTTTCTCGATGAAAACAAGCGGTAGCTTGCCGCGCTTGCAAATACAACCCCCTCCCCCAACCATCACGGAACCACCGCTTTGAAACCGTGGCATGATTCTGTCACTATCTGGAATGCCCTTGGACCAGCAAGCCCACAACCTATCGTTTTGGACATTGTGAGACTGCTGCATAACAAATAATTTTTCATCAGAAACAAAAAACAAAGTCTCTTCCTGCGTGCCGCAATAGAAGGAGCGTTGCTCTTTCAAGCCTTGGCATCCATGGTCCTGTTTGAGTACATTGTGCATGGTCGATTTCGAGACATTACGTACAGTGCGTTGTGATTTTCGTCGAATTCATTCCCTGACGGTCTTAATCACTCGTTCAGTCCTAGCTGCACGTCTTCGGCCGGATCTTTTCCGGTCACCTAACGAGGAAGTCTCGCGGTACCTTCTAATGGTTCGATACACAAAATCACGCGTTACTCCCAGGTTCTCCAAACTGTTGAAAATAGCACCTGGGCGCTTTCATTCGAAAAACTTTTTTATCACCACAGCACGAAATTCTTTCATCGTTGATAAAAGATAGACACTAAATGAAAGTAATCAAGCAGAACTTTTGTGTAAACACAGTGCAAGATTACACCAATACATAGATAGTGTATGAGCTGTAGCTTCACCACTACGACGAGATAAAATAGTGTATGATTGAATCGATCAAATTGCTATTTGTAAGCTGTTTAAATAGAGCCTATCTAATTTGTTGATGAATGCACAATAGAGTATCATAATAATCCTGAACCCTGATGACTCAAACAGGGTGAGGTACCGGTGGTTATGCTGATCGCTCATCCCGGGAGGAAGATGCCTGATTTATATGACGCTATGGATCTGGCCACCGCTTAGTGCCTGTGGAATCGACCCATGTGAATCGTGGCTACCGATATTGTCGCTACCGGAAACGCCAAGCAACAAATGCAATTAATATAATCTAATCTAATCCAACACCCACACAGCCAGTTCTTGAAAGCATCCTGGAAAATGATATATATATACCTGTATCATTTTTCTTGTCTATTTGATAAATGTTTCGCATTGAAGATGTGTCACACATATCAAAACGGCCAGGCCTACAGTGCAGCATTTAAGGGACAAGATGATTCAGAAAACGTTGAGCCATCTCGTACCGTTCGTTCCGATTTAGGAGGTAATTATATGATTGGTTGGTCGTTGGAAGCATCAAAGCTAGAAAGGTTAAGTGATGCTCCATTTTCTTCTGACGGTTGGGGTACAAGCACTAACTCTTGTCCTAGCCTTTTATAACTTATGGCTATTGGCGTTGACGAGAGCTCTGTAACTCTTTACTCCTATGGAGAAATCTCATATGCAACTGTCAGTCTATGTGTGAAACATGGCGGACTTTTTCTTATTCTCTCACTCCAACGCAAACCCCATAAGTAACTGTCAAAATGTGTGTGAAGAATCGTCACTTCGGGACTGGTGTCAAGGCGAATAGCGTCATTACTCGCTTTCTGAAAAGAGAAGAGGGAAAGGAAAAGGAGAAGGATAAAGGGAAAAGGATTATGTGAAATCTATGAACATAAACAATATTTTTGATTTGAAATATCTATATCTATCTATCTTCTATCTATCTATATATATATATAAATGAATTTCTGTCTGTCTGTCTGTCTGTCTGACCCTTATAGACTCGGAAACTACTGAACCAATTGGCGTGAAAATTTGTATACAGGAGTTTTTGGGGCCGTGGAAGGTTCTTATGATGGTTCGAGACCCCTCCCTCTTCTGTAAGGGGGGGCTCCCATACAAATGAAACAGAAATTTCTGCATAACTCGAGAACTAATCAAGCAAATGGAACCAAATTAGGCATGTGGGGGCGAGTGTGGGGGTATAAGGAGATAATCATAGGGGGTAGCCCCTTAGATTATAGGGGGGGGGGGGCTACGTACAATATAGCATGCTTTTTTTTTTTAATCGGCGCATAAACTCAAGCTAATATTGAATCCTGAGCAAGACCGGGCACACTCAGCTAGTATATATATATATAAATGAATTTCTGTCTATCTGACCCTTATAGACTCGGAAACTACTGAACCGATCGGCGTGAAAATTTGAATGCAGGGGTTTTTGGGACAGGGAAAGGATCTTATGATGGTTCGAGACCCCTTTCCCATATGTAAAGGGGGGCTCCCATACAAATGAAACAGAAATTTCTGCATAACTCGAGAACTTATCAAGCAAATGGGACCAAATTTGGCATGTGAAGGTCATAGGGGTAGCCCCTTAGATGAGAGGGGGGGGGGGGGCTACGTGCAATATAGTATGATTTTTTTTATTGGTGCATAAACTCAAGCTAATATTGAATCCCGAGCAAGGCCGGGCACACTCAGCTAGTATAATATAAAAATGTGGTCACTATCCGAGTCTTGTCACTATTATCAAGTCATAAAAAGTAACAAGGACTAAGAAGTGATCCTTTGATTACTGGAAAATCCTGATGCTTGGGACTAGCAACCATCCTCAATGTGTAAAAACTGGTGATCTCAAACTAGGCAATAGCAACGCCGGCCGCGCCCTAACGCAGGCCAAGAAAGGAATGGGTAGGAATGTGTTGACCTGACACTCGCCAAGCAACAATTTCAATCACGTTAGTGGATGACCCTGAGGGCTTAAATACTTCAGTAATACATCTTCATGTAATCATGTTGAGTAAAGTTCTATACAACCAAATGCAGTTATATCAAGGTTATAGAAACTGATATTCAACTTGTGTGTTGACACTTTAACAACTCTTGCAGGGGATTGACTGTAGGAGAGATCCGAGAAAAGTCCTATACAAGTCCCCGGCAAGGTGACAGATAACCTTAGTTTCACGTACCCACTTGCAAATAGTAGATGTCGCCACACAACATAAACAAAGGGATAGTCCTTCACCGCCGCAATGGCATTTCTCTGTGGAAATCCAACTTTTTGTTTTTCCATGTGTGGATGTCAAACAACAAGCAAGAATGCTATATGATAAGAGCGAATTTATTATTGGTGAAATGAAATAATCCAAACAAATTGAAACCGATTGATGGGGGTTCATTTTCCTCTATAATCAAACGGCAAGAAAAACACTTTGCTATCTTCTATTTTATTTTCCTCTTGAATATAATCAGCCTACAGATTTCTTTTTTCACCATAGTGGTGCGATAAAGGCTTGCCATATGAATAAACAAAAGTTTACTTTCCCGTGTTTCTCTATTCTTGTGTTCTTGTGTATTCTTCTGACATGCAAGACTTCGGAAATTAAATTGAAAATACTCAATAATCACCACAAATATTTCAACGTTGGAACATATTACGAACGGTTTGAAAATAGAATCCTAATGAGCATGTTTGCAGGAGTAAACAATCATCGCAATATCTTGATAAATCAAATAAGGGTCTCACAAAAAATTATAGTGAGCTTCTAATATTAATAAATTAAAGTGATTATTTGTTGTTACATCCGTCCGTATCATTAACGTTATTCCTCACCAAACTTGAAGCCTCAAGAAGCAGATGAGTCCATAAATTTGTATGCTCTATTATTTAGTTACACAGTTATGGGCATAGTGACATTGGCAATAAAAATACCATGAAGAACGCTGAAAATGTAGTGATCATATAAGTGAAGTGATTGTTAATCAGAATGTTCTAGAATATTAACTGAAATTGAGCTCTGATGATTTTTGCACATAATAAATGGTCACAGATCCGTTGTAGCAAGATATTTAAAATTTAGAAAAATTGAACAATATATCACATATTATGTTTAAATTCATTAGAAGCCTTCGATATACGTACAAAGTACACCGTTGTACTATCGTTGAACAATCGTTGTACTATCATTGTACTAACGTTGTACTATTTTATGTTATTTCCTCAAATTGTAAATTTTGCAGTACTAGCTACGTATAATTAGTACACTCTTAAGCTGGGTTTAGACAGGACAAGTCAATTGAATTCAACTGACTTGAACGCAAATTGAACGTGTAAGCCATGTCATTCAACTGACTTGATCAACTCACTTGAATTGAAAAAAGTTGAACCAGGCTCAACTTTTCAAGTCAATTGAATTCAACTGAGTTGATCATTTGACTTGCCTAGTCTAAACCCAGCTTTACTCTCTGTAAAACCATGCTTTCTTTGTTCATCATCGACGATAATAGCAATAGCGTTTAAAATACCGAAAGTGTCCTTGTTCAATTATCATTTGTTCCCTGAGAATCAAAGCGAAATTTTTAACTGGCATAACTGGAGTTCCTATGTCGCTAACATCGCGTGTGCGGTTTGGTGAGCGCGCAACAATAAGATGAATTTTAAACTTTAATTTTGTTTTCTGTATATCATTTCCGCATTCACCCTTTTAAGATATCACTTCTGAAATTTGTGAGTTTGACAAAACCACCAGCACCAAATTGTTGGAGTACACTGGCAATATACCGGAGCTGTCAAGTTGCCCCTGAGTTGGTCCTATAGTTATGATTTCTAATCCGGAATCTGATCTGATTTGTTTTGGATTTATTTATTTCATCCTAAAGAGAAGATCAACGACTGTCAACAAAGTGTTAAACCATAGCAGCAATTAAAAAAAAAACAAAGTGATGCCGTTTTATATTACATTGCTGAAGCCGCCACCATTGGTGGTGTCATCACTGTAGCCTACAGTCTTTATGTTATGTTTATACGTGCTTTAACGACACGTTTGCGATAAAAAATCATTTATGAATTGTCATTCATAAATTGTGAATTCTTCATGATTAGCAAGCAGAATTAAAAAAAATAGTACAATAAACATGTGATTCCTAAATGTACACATGTGCTGAACATAAACTCAGTTTTATTTTGTAGCGCATCAAATTGAACATTTATGTGAACGGACCTTAATTGCTCAATGCTTGCATCAGCTGTCTTAAGCGAACCCCACACGGTAGGAAATATTGTCAATACTTACAAGTATTGACAATAATATTGATGATGTGAATACAGAAATATTGTCAATACCGATGTATTGCCGTCAATATAAAATGTATTGACAATACGATTATTGTCAATACAAACTGTCGTGTAGGGTCCACTTTAGATTGAAAGATAATTGAACCAAAGAGCCAAAAACTTTGGCTTCAAGCAAAATGTTTGTGGATGACGTTTCTGTCACCGCAGTGGCCCTAACGTGCCAATCAGTGTGCTGTGATGTGTTTAAATTTTCGGAATTCTGTTGATGAAAATAACTTTAGTAATTGTTTGTTTGTAATTGTGAAAGAACACGTAAATTGATGTATCTAGCCTAAAATCACTGCTGCAGTGCGGACATTTCACCAGAATAAGCAAACTGAGTTAAGCAAACCAAATCCACAGACAAACAGACGTAACTCTTCATTGTGTATCTTTGTGCACGCATTTAACGGTTGATTTGAATATTATGAGTTCCGCGAACTACTCGCCGCAGCGCTGGCATCGGATCACTTTGACGTTTCTATACATTCTAAAGAACTTTAATGTAATATTGTTTGCGAGTTAGCGAGCAAGCTTGTTTTCCGCGAGAAGCCCGAGAGATGTCGTTACTGAGGTTCTATGTTTTGAGATACTATATTTTCACGGATAACTTATTCAAAGAGTTACGTCTGTTTGTCTGTGCCAAATCTATTCCAAGAACACTGATTTAAGTCCTGATTGACGCTGGTTCCGAAGCTTCCTGATGGATTACGCTAAGCTGGACGGAGTTATTCATCCATGGCGTTGATTGTGGAACAGTATGACAGCGATAACAACTGTTCAATCGACTGCAAGCGGAGGACGGCTACTTAAAGACAAGAGTTTGTCGATTTCTTCGAGGTGCAGGTTTGAGGTTCCGAATACGGCTCTGTTGTTTGCCAAGGGGAAGGTTTGAAGGGGTTAAGGCTCAGGAAAGTCAGAATTTAAATGAAGCCACGAAATGAATGTAAATAATTTCTCATGTCTACCTACATCTCTTAATGAATTTTCATCAGATCCCAGCCGCTCCTGTAGGTGAGACAATGTTGCTCTGCCCATCGTGATAAAATCTTCCTTTTCATCTCTGCTCTTCTTTCTTATAACCACTGGTAGAATCCTTCGGAATAGTGCATATTGAATGAACTCTATCATGCTTTTTTACAAGCTGATGTGGCATCAATCGGTTTACAAGTTTATTGCAGATTGTTAAGTTTTTTCACTATTCACACTAAGATTATTTCACTAATATCTGTGAAATTTTACCGAAATCTTAACAGCTGAACGTTCGGCAAACAGTTTGGTGATTTTTCGCAGATTTTCTGTTTTTTTTTCACAGATATTCGTTGAAAAATCACAGGAAATCTGTGAAAAATCACCGAACTGTTTACGGAACGTTCAGCTGTTGAGATTTCGGTTAAATTTCACAGATTTCGGTAAAATAATCTTAGTGTGTTTCCATCCGTGATACTGAAAGCTAGGATTACATTGGCCCTTATTACCGTTGTCACTTCACGGTGAAGTGACAACTTATCACTCACGGTGAAGTGATTCCCATTTGATTAGCATGGCAATCACTTCACCGTGAGTGACAAGTGGTCACATTCACTTCATTTTCACCGTGAAGTGACACTCGTAATAAGGGCCATTATTAATATTTAACTTAGCAGTGTCTTAATCCTGTTAGTTATTCTTTCCCAAATTTTCCATCTGACCAAGTGTGCTTCACATCAAAATGTACCACCATTCGACCTTTTATACCTTATACCTTTTGTCAATCAACATTTTCTCCATTCGACCATTTTATTTTGTTTTCTTTGAATCGTACAACCATCTGTCCCTATTTGAATGATTCGTCCTTTCGACCATTCGACCTTTTGTCTATTCAACCTTTTTTTCCATTCGACCTTTTCTATATCCGACCTTGTGTACGTTATACTTTTTGTCCATTCGGTTTTTTTGTCCCCCTTCTTGTTATTCGACCTTTTATCCATTTGAAATTTTGGCCATTCGACGTTTTGTCCATTCGACCATTGGTCACACTTATAATAATTCGACCTTTTCTCTATTAGATCTTTTTCCCCCTTCTCATCATTCAACCATTTCCCAATTCGACCTTTTGTACCTTCGACCTTTTGTCCTTTCGACCATTTGTCATTCAACAGTTTGTCATTTGACCTTTAGTCTTTCGAACTTTTGTCAAACAATCGATGTTGAATCAATCGGTTTACAAGTTTTTTCACTATTCCTGACACTGAAAGCTAGGATTGCATTATCATTATTTTTCGTTCTTTTAATCACTGCTCGTTCTTACATACAATGACAAAATGCATCTATTTTGATGATTAGTCATTTAATATTTATCGTCACGGTGTCTTAAGCATGTTAATTATTCTTTCAACAATTTTTCATCTGGCCAAGTGTGCTTCACATCAAAATGTACCACAATTCGACCTTTTTTACCTTATACCTTTTGTTAATCAACGTTTTGTCCATTCGACCTTTTTAATTTTGTTCTCTTTGAATCGTTCAACCATTTGTCCCTATTTGAATAATTCGTCCTTTTGTCCATTCGAAATTTATCCATTTGACCTTTTGTCCATTCGACCTATTCTACATTCCTTCTTGTGTACATTCAGCCTTTTGTCCATTCGGATTTCTGTCCCCCTTCTCATAAATCTACCGTTTGTCCTAGTTATCATAATTTGACCTTTTGCCCATTCGATCTTTTGCCCATTCGACCGTTTGCCCATTCGAGCTTTTGTGTTTGCAACCATTTATCATTCAACAGTTTGTCTTTCGACCATTTGTCATTCGACCTTTTGTCTTTCAACCTTTTGGCTTTTGACCTTTTGGTTTGTGACATTAGGACCCATGCATTAATTATGTCACGCTAAATCGGGCAAAAAATTACCCCCTCCCCCCTATAGTGACGTTTTTCCTATACCTAATGCATTGCTTGTCACAAAATCTTAGACCCCCCCCTCCCTCCTTAGAGCGTGACATAATTTATGCATCAACTATTATGTCTTTCGACCTTTTGTCACACGATAGACTAATGGCAAGGGATTTGGCTTATCATGGTGAGGGTCTGGTCAAATCTAGTTGGCGAAAGCATTTTACGTCTCTCCTGTCGGTAGCCAACAAAACAAACTGATTGCATTTTATGAATGGCAATCTTAACATGTTAATAGCTCGTATTTTAAGTTTTTTGGTCAGCTAATTGCAGAAAAGTTTAACCAATATCCCGGTGTCAATAAGAAGGAACTGAATTGTGTGTACATTAGGGTACGGCTTATTTTTCGAATGTTCATGAAATCTAAAATTCGTTCGTTGTTCTGGTTCAAAATGGATTGGAAAGAGATGCCCTCGAGCATGAAGCGAAAATATATAGATTTACAAGTGGCACAAACGTCTTGATGGTGGATTTTCGACCTTTAATAAATGACTTTCCCAACAAACAATTCAAAGTCACAAATAAGCATACACATTTAATAAATGCTGTATAACAGTGTACAATGCTGAATAAAACAGAATGTCGAATTATGTGCTGAAAAAAGCTCATTCAGGTTGATAGATGCGCCTGTATTCTGCCGTTTGCTCTGATATGATTAATTTCCTTATTAAAAGCTTTATAAACGTTGACTGTCTTCCTTATTCAGAACCAGAAGGTTGATCTAATAACAAACTGAATAAGTGTTATTTGCACATACATTGTCGCTTTTATTCGACTGTTTTCAATTGATTGAATAAAATGCTTTTTTAAACGTTTTATAAATGTTTTCTAGCTCCATTATTAGATTTCTTTGCATTGTTTTACAATATTGCTGTATAAAGGTGAATACACTCCGCAAAATAGCTCTTATACCACCCAACAAACAATTCAAAGTCACAAATAAGCATATCTTTTGAATAAATGCTGTATAACAGTGTACAATGCTGAATAAAAAGAGTTTTCGAATTATGTGCTGAAAAAGCTCATTGTTCCACTCTGATCCCCTGATTACTGATTAAAAGCTGTAAAAGTGTTAAATGTCTTCCCAATTCAACGCCAGAAGTTCATTCTAATAACAAACTGAATAAGTGTAATTTGTACATGCATTGACACTTTAATTCGACTGTTTTCAATTGATTTAATAACCTGCTTTATTAGACGTTTAATAAATGTTCTTCAGCTCCTTTATTAGATTTCATTGCATTACTTTACAATATTGCTGAATAAAGGTGAATACAGTCAGCATAATAGCTCTTAAACAACTATGCGTCCATGTTGTAATCACATGATTTGTAAATGCTTTATAAACGACGTATTAGATTCATTATTCGACAACACTGATTCAGTCTTACAACAAGGCGAAATAAGTAGAGTAGTGGTTACCGTTTCCGCTTTCCAATTAGAAGGTCGTGAGTTCAATCCCAAGCTCAACCTTTTTTTTTATTTGTGTAGAACATAATTAATTTAAATAGTAATATCGATCACATGACTCCCGATAATGAATGCATTGATCTAGTTTAAAATTTAACCGAGCATCCTTTCTTTCGACTTGGAGATGTGAAGAGGCAACATTGGTCAACAACGACGAATGAATTAATCATTCCCACAGGGCCTTGAAGGAGCTAGAGTTGCGATCGGGAGTGCTGATAGGTATCTACTTTCATGCAAGCTTTTATAGACACCCCTCACCATCCCTCTCCAAAGGGGGAGTTTGGTAAAGAGAGATGAAAAAACCGATTTGTACCTTCCTTAAAAGTTGTTCTAGCTCGCTATTCTAATATCTATATGCAATCTTCACACTGCCGTACTCTAACGGAACTATCAACTCTATGCTTTCATCTACTCCATCTATCGTATAAAAATTACCACTACAGTCTGTTATTTGAAATTAGCATCTTCAACTAAGCATTAGATGGTTACATTTCTCCAGTTGGAATGAAATCTCGAACCCTCATCTTGATGGAGCCCATCAGCGCCCGCACAGCGGAAACGGACATGGAATCAGCGCATTTCTTCCATTTTGCTCGCATTTGCTTGATGTCCTTGACTATCCCGGCGCTTCGTCGAAGTCGCTGCTTTGAAATTGCCCAGCTTAGGGACAAAATCGATCTTGTTGGCAGCATACCACTCCAGAACCACCTTGGAGTAGCGGCAGCTGACCAAATCGGGCCAAAAGAAGACTTTGCCCCTATGCTTGCGAATGAACGGCAATACACGCTTTTTCAGGCATTCTTCGATGTAAACTTGGGATGTCATCGTCGAGGATGCACAACTGCAAATCGCTTGCCAACTCATGGCCTACTTCGCGAACTTGTCATCAAACACGAACTTGAATCTTCCCGGCACATCCCCACGTCCAGTCTCGATGTAAAACTTTTGACCAGGAAGCTGCTTAAAATCGGGTTTGACGTATGATTCGTCATTGATCAAAGTGCAGCCCTTGTGTTTCGTCAAAACACGGTCGTACAAGAGCCTTGCACGCTTTTTGGCCACGGAATTCTGTGTCGGTTCGGATGTTTACTGACTTTGTACGACTTGTATCCTTCCCTGGTAAGGATGTTCCGCACCGTATGAAAGTTGACATTGTACCTTCTGGCCACATCTCAGATCAAAAGACCGGGGTTGACTTTAACGCACCTCAACACCTTGCTGACGATACCTGGTTCCAGTTTTTCGTAGGTCCGCTGATTTCTTTCCACACTCAGGGTTTCCTTGTAGGTTTTGAGCACTCGACAAACTCAGGGGAAACATGTCAGAAGGGTCTAACTCGAAACGTAAACAATGACTTGGATCGTCGGTTTCTTACGAATGACAACACACCCACTCAAACTAACTAAATCATCTGACAGAGAAATGTTCGTTCTATGAGCTGGTGTAGTCAGATTCCGCGGATGTGTGGTCACTCAAGAGAAATCGACGTTCAAAGTCATTGTTTACGTTTCGAGTTATACCCTTCTGACATGTTTCCCCTGAACTGTTGTTTTCGGTATCTTCAGTACTTTAGCGGGACCACTAAGAATTTTCCAGGTGTTTGTGCACAGTATTTTTTCTTCCTTCGAGTTCCATTCGACGTTATTTCTGAACACGATCGACTACTTTGATCAAACTTGCACCAGTTGCTCTCTATAGAAGTGTAAACAAACCACTGTCAAAGATTTTCGATTCCTAACACGAGTGGCGTGCGAGGGGTGTACAAATTTACTTTTAATCAGCATTTAGTCAGTATTGCCAAGCCGGAGACGGCGGGTTCGGGTTGGACATTTTCTCGACATCCCGAAAGCTTTCAATTAATAACTGTGCACTGTTGAACAATTTCCTAAAAAGTGGATTTACTCAAAATTGAGTTGAAAATTGCAGATATTTATAGGAAAAAACTACTAGAATATAAGGCGAATTGAAAGAGGCTTCACTCAGTCCAATTAAAATTTTCATGGATTTTACTCATATTCGAGAAGTTTTTACTGGAAATGTCCGGAAAATTCAGCTCACTTTTGATGAAATAGAGATGACTGGGCTCAATTTTCAGTTGTTTGATCGACCGTGTGAGTAGTATAATCAAAAAATTCCACACGTCATCATCATGTGTCTTACACTTAATTTGACACTTATTGTGAAACACATCCATTTCATGTGTGAATCTTATGCTTTGAACCATACCTCAACACTATTGGTTCGAATTGTGACGCACTTGGAGTCTATGTGCCTCAAATGGTGATATCAATAGCTTTGCACATCATAGTTCAATGCTCTATAATATTTTGCTTTATCGACTTCTACTTTACTGACTCCAAAATTAACTCGACAAATATATAAACAAAGCTGCCAGAAAGTAGATCATACACAATAGGCTGATGCAAATTTTGACATTTCCACTCCACAGTGCTCAAACGGTTTCAAATCGGGTCCTGATAAGTCTCCCAATATTTTAACTCCTTTGATAAGAAACTGACTTGGCACAAACCATTTGAAGTTTATATGGAAATTACTATGGGAAATCCAAACTTTTTTCAATGTATTCTTACCTTTTCCCATATCGCATTTTTCAAAAATTCAAAAGCTATACTTTTGGAAAATTTTCTCAACTACAACATAGCCGAATATAGTTGTTGAGTCAAACGTCAAATAACATAGTTATTAATTGTTTAAGAGATTGATAATCTTATGGCATGATCAAGCAGCTGTTTTGTGAGCAACACTGTATCTTGCAGTGTGACATAGTAGCCATGATTTTTTTTGCTGTATTCTAAGCACCAGAAACACCAATGTTGCCTGCTGAACACTTGATTGAGCATAATCATAAGACATTTAGTTGCTTGAATTATTGATAACTTTTGATACTTACATTATATTGAAAAGTGGTTTTGGACAAAGTTGTAGCTGGGAAAATTTGCTACGAGCTCAGTTATCATCTTGACGTAGGACTAGGTCTGTGATTTCTATATGGGGGTACACTTTGTGAAAACCGAAAATGGAACATGTAACAAAATTATGAAAGATTTTGAACGTTAATAACTTAGCTGCCCCTGGACCAATTTCAATAATTTCATCACTAATCGATCAGATATATTTCTACGCAACCGTTAAATTTAAGACTTTTTTCATTTTTCAAAATGTCACTATTGGAAATTGCCTGCATGTGCAACTGTTGCTTTGATAATTAAAATTATCACCGATTGCTTTGCGCACAGCGATTTCCCTAACACAGATTTCAAAGTTGAATTCGATCCGGACTCACCAAACGGTGTTTATTCAATCACCGCGTGGTGAGTGGTGATGTTCTCCAGTACAAAACGAACGGCTACCTGTAAGCAGCGAGTTGCAGCCCACATGAGCAGCCATAGAAGGAGGAAGAAGCCGGACCGCTATTGATCGGAATCAGTAGCTCCTCGTGAGTTGCTGTGGGCCATTTATGTCAAGCGCGTTATACTACAGAGTAAAAACAGAGATACACGCTCAAATTCCTATTCCTACTTAAAACACAAGCTCCAGATGCAGTTAACAAATAAGATTTATTATATAAGACCACGTAGTCCTACGTCACCATTGCGTACAACCCCAAAAGGGTGTCCCTTGTAGTTTTTAAAGCAGAGCAATATGGTAAATTGTTAGATGGATATGAACAAAACATTTGGTTTTCCCATAGTAATTCCCATGTAAATTTCAAATGGGTTGTGCCAAGTCAGTTTCTTATCGAATGAGTTCAAATTTTGGGAGGCTAGTCAGAACCCGATTTTGAACCGTATGAGCGCTGTGGAGCAAAAATGTCAAAATTTGCCATTCTTGATGGATTTGATTTGGGAATTGGACTGTTGGGGTGTGCTGCTGCAGTTGTCTTCGTTCGATCTCACTGGACCACGGTTGTTCTCATATATGAAGCTGGTTAGTAAGGATGAAGTCACAACTCATGTTTTCGATGTTTACCTTATTAACAAGGTCGTTTATTTGGAAGGCTCATTCGCGTTAGCTTTACGGAGCCGATAGTTCATTGTTCTTTGTTTGTAACAAAATTCACTAAATTCTATGTCTAGTAGGAGTTGGGCCGAATACTCGCGGCTTACCCGACGTTAGAGAGGTACATTGTCACGATGTTTACCTTACAGAATAAGCAATTCACATCGCATTGAAATGCAAAACACGTCAAATCCATCTGTTTTGAACAGTAGAGTGATTCATTGTGCTATGCACTTAAATTGATAGAGAAAGATTATCAACATGTCAAAGTTTCAAACACAAGAAATCAACGTGCATAACACATTGAACCATGGTGAAACACAGTTAAAATAAATGTGATTGTGCATATGAAAAATCAAGTGTATGTTGAGAACAGGCGAAGGCTCGTGTAAGAGCTCCGAAGCCAGGAAGAAGACAATTAAAGCCCGATTCAAAGTAAATTTGGACGCATTCAAGTGATCATAACTCAAGAATTAAACAACATACACGGTTGATCAAAACGTCAAGTAAAAGGGTATTTATTCAGCTTTTAAACGATATATAACAAGTTATTACATTTCACCGTTTCAAACGAACTGTCGCACTTTACTTGTGATCGATGACACCATGATTTGCACAGTCACTGGTGACACTGTACCGGCAAACTTATTTCACTTTAAACGTATTTGTTGTGCATTTGTCACTTCTTTACTGCATCCTCAAAGTTTTCGCTTGACAATTGTCCAATATTTTTCGATCGGTCTGAACTCAGGGCAATTCGGAGGATTAATCTCTTTGGCGACGAAATTAACATTGTTTGCAGCATACCATTCTAGTACCTTCTTAGAGTAGTGGCAGCTGGCTAGATCCGGCCAAAACATAACGTTGGTGTTGTATTGCCGAATGAAGGGTAAAATCCCTTTAATGTAAACCTTCGACGTCATTGTGTGAGACGTGATGAAAACCTTGGTTTTAAGGCCACAACTGCAGATTCCTTGCCAAATCATTAGTTTCCGAGCAAACTTATCAGCAAAAACAAATTTACACCTGGAAGGGACATCCCCACGACCAGTTGCCAGGTAAAATTTTCGTCCGGGGATTTGTTTATTATCCATTTTGACACATGTTTCGTCATCCATTAAAATACAGCCATCAAATTTCGTCAGAACTCGTTCGTATAGTAATCGTGCTCGTGCTTTTTGGCCACTAAATTTTGTTTCAGGGAGCGATTCGGATGTTTACTGGCACAAAAAGACTCATATCCTTCTCTTGAAGGGATGTTACGCACGGTGGAAAAGTTGGAATCGTATTTCTTTGCCAAATCACGTATGGAGACACCTGGGTTGCTTTTCACGTACCTCAACACCTTTCTCGTCAGCTCTTTGTCACTAGTGCTACTTTCATGATAGATGCGCTGTGCTCTATCAACACTCAGAGTATCCTTATAACGTTTGATTACAAGACTCGCCGTTGACTCTGGGAATTTGAACACTTTTGCTATTTTTGAGGCAGACCACGAAGGGTTCTCTAGATGTTTGTGCACAATTAATTTTCTTTTCTCAAGTTCCATGATCCGTAATTTCGGGATGCGTCGATCAATCGAGAAAAACTTTTCGCCAATTTCTTCGTCAATGAAACATCAACAAATGCCTGTCACATGTTTTTCGTTCCAACCACCAGGGGCGCGGTGGTGTGTCAAACCGTGCGTCCAGATTTACTTTGAATTGAGCTTTACAATGATGGTCGCTTCTGAACGGCTGATATGCCAGCATTTTGATGTTGCCTGCTATTTTTCACCCACACACTTACAACCAACGCATATGTTGTTCAAGTTTGTTATGGGCCATCAATTTATAGACCAGTTAAGAGGGTACTGTCAAATTTGTGAAATCCCGTCCCGTGCTTCTGATAGGGGCGCATGGATTTGCGATGGACGGGTAGCGCACATTTGAAAAATCAGTGAGTTACCAGCTCTAAATTCACTATGGCAGCATTGTTTCTAATGTGTCAGTAGCTAAACGATAGACATAAGCAATAGCGTAATAAAGCGATTTAAATAACACGAAACCCAACATTTAAATTTACCAAATCGTAACAATTCTACAGACAGCCCACAAACACTACACAATTTCACTTCCCTTTCCCCAGCAACAGCTGTAATGATCATCAGCACGTAGCAATTAATATTCTTCTTTCTTCCATATCTTTTTTGCATTTTCCATTTGCTGGCTTCGACCACCAACTCGGACTCGGACACCGGACACCGGACTGGACCAACCAAACCGAATTCACTTCACAGCACCCTGGAGTACAGTATCGTGATAATGAAAAGCTTAGCACCACCAAGAAGGCACAGCAGCATCCACAACTACAGCAACAACAACAACAACAACAACAACAACTGAGCGGAGATGGCCAAATTTGTGTACGCCAGACTCCGTCGGGATTGCCCGGGAAAACTTCGACGAAATAACTTGGATAATTGTGTGCGGTTTAGACGAAATGGACGCAACCGGAACGACGTCGGAAACTCCAATTAAATTGAATTCCAAAACAAACATCGTCATCGAGAATGGTTTCATTTTTTATTTGGGTGATTGTTTGTTTGTGGAGACAACTTTTAATATTTGCTACACCGACACCGACAACGATCTTCTGTGTAGACTAGTATGTTTGTTCAACAATTGTGGATTAGGGAAGAGTACAGAAAAATAAGAGGCAAGAGTAAATAGTATTTTGTAACAGACAGTCTACGGATGGAATTTCATCTCATCCGCTAACAGAAGTTGAAATGGAAAATGTTTAAGCTTAGTCGGTTGGATAGGGTAAATACAGTCATTTAGCAAAACGGAGTTTTCACATGCAGCAGGTACTTGATGGAGGCGAAATTCAGGGAGGGTGTAAATATTTACTCTTTCGATATGCAAAACGTTTGAAATTGTGGCGTGTGTGATCAGTGAATAGATTTAAAGTGTCAGGCCTAGATAGGATTTTGGTGTGGCCATATACAATTGCGAATTGAGAGGTCTGAATTTGACAGGCAGCTACAGAGTGTTACAGTGTACAACAGATTTAGGCTAGATTGTTTAGATGTAAGATTCATACGAATAAGAGACCGAACCAAAGCTTACGAATGTTCATATTGATGGTAATATTTTTTGTATATATTTGAAGGCAGAATACAGACACATGTTTATAGCTAGCATCTCGATGTAAACCGTAAGCTGTTTTACCTTGGAAAGAACGTCTAAATGCCCATTTCTCACCCAAACTGATCGACAGCATTATTAAATTCACACATTCATAATCCAATCATCTTCCTCGTGGAAATCCCAATGAATTTTGATCTCGAGCCAGCAAATTGCAAAAGTTCATTTTATCGACCATTTCAGAAAGGCAAAGCCCCAATTTCCGTGCCAACAGTCGGTCAGTCCCTCTAGACCTCCCACACCGCATGCACATAATCCTTCCATAAATATTTACACGTTCCCTCCATATCTGGCAACCGGCAATAGAACCACTTCGTCCCACCAGAAGCCTGAGCATCAGGTCTGCTGTGGATGTCTGGCTGCCGTGCATGTAGAACTAAATAGATGTACACTTTGTGGCTAGAAAGCGAACCGCAGAATGGCATATCTAACAGTGCCCCGCTCTCAGAATCTGCAATACTGCATCCTGGCGCTCCATCTCCGTGTGTGGCTTTGGCCTTGGCGTTGGATATCAGTCGGACGGTCGGAGGATGGCGTTTGCATTCTGTTTGTCTTCTGGATGATAAGCATATCGGACTGCTCGAGCACCGGCAGTAGCAAAACTATTACGAGGTTAGGAACGAAAAGTGAATTTGATGCAATACAATTTGCTAGTGGTCGCTTTTATAAAATAAACCCGGAAGGAAATGTGCAATGGCGGTGATGGCTTTGGGATGTTGAATACCGTTTGAGCATTTATTTTGTGAGCAGTTTTCCGTTTCAATCATAATATCCGGGAAATTTGTATGTGCTGTGTAGGGTGCTTCATGTTGCAAAAACCAGAATTTATCCAACTGACGTCTTACGAATTTAAATTCTCTTACAAAATGCTGATCATAAATAGAAGTCAGACATAGGGATATCATCTGGTGAAGTTCAAAATTAGGATATATAGAAATTGTAAGCAAGCAAGAACCGATTTTAAGAGGTTTATTCAATTAATAATTGTTGGTTTCACCCTTCCCAAGTAACCAAAAGTTCCGCATTCAACGATAAAACTCACTTCCAAGTTCCATAAAGTTCAAATAAAGTTCCGACAAAACCTTCAAGTTCCATAAAGTTCGAATACAGTTCTGACAGAACTTGCAAGTTCCATAAAGTTCAAATAAAGATCCGACAGAACTTTCTTCTCAAGCAACCATAAGTTCCGTATTCAACGATAAAGCCCACTTTCAAATTCTATAAAGTTCCGATGCGTACTCCTAGCAACTTGAAGTTCAAAAAAAGTTCCAAAAAGCATCCCTAAGCACTTCTGAGGAACTTCAGGCCAGGCTGAAAACAAAGTTCCGAACAAGTTCCCAGCAGAACTTCTTAGCAACTTTAAAATATCTTAAAAGTTCCCTGCGGAACTTCTCAGCAACTTGCAAGTTTCTATAAAGGTCTGTCATAACCCAGCTGGCACTGAGAACTCCAACAGTAGGCGGGACAGCAGCTCACTTTAATATTTATCAGATGACGTAGCGGTTCGTGCCGGAGGCGCTCACCCAGAAGGACCGGGTTTAATTCTTCAAACAGCTCCAAAACTAATAATTAATTCTGATAAATCAGTACACGTTCGTCCCTGCCTATAGAAATAACTTTCATAAAAGTGCGAACAATAAAAAATTGGCCTGAGAACAAAAAACTTTTTTTAACTTATTTTCTAAAAGTTCCATTCAAGCTCCACCAGAAGCTGCTTAGAATGCTCTTCAATTATGGTACCGGAACTTTCAATTTTTTATAACGACTTAAAAATGAGGCTGTTTAGAATTCTATAGACCACCTTCAATCAAGCTGCTTAAGCCACAAATAGTGTTTTATCGGAGCTTATGGTTACTTGGGCTATTTCCTGAGGAAATCAATCCTATGATAAAATATTATAATATCCTTGCTTTTATTTTTTTATTTTTTTTTTCATTAAAAAGTGAACAAAATACGAACATATCTTTTATTTATGAACAAAATTTCAAACTGAGTTCATCGATACATCGAGATGGAAAGTCTATTTGTTATATTTCCAATCCAATCATCTCGAACAAGGAGCAAGCATTCCAAATTACGATGATGGCTTCACGGTCCATATTTAGTGACAAGGGACAGGGCAGCGTGTAGCTGTTCAGATCGAGTTTTGCATGTGCGCATGATGATGATGACCAAGGCCACGAGCGTCACAAGTTCCTCCGAGGTAAACGGAGAATCGTCGACAGATTCACCTGAGACAGCACCAGCGTATGATAAACCAGGGGCGGTGGATGAACCTGGAATTGGCTAGGACGCAGCAGCAGCGAGACGATGCTGAACTGTCCGACTGGTGGGAACCATTTGGATACTCGCAGGATTGGCGTGTTGCTTGTTGAGCGGAAGCGGGGCTACCCTAGTCGCATGTCACATATCGGTTGTAGAAACTTCCTTACGACTTATTTCAGTCATAAACAATTTGCTGCAACTTTTCTTAAGGGAAGTGAGCTACTCGGGTAGGTTCGGAACATGTCGACGGGGCTGGAGAGCTGGGTACTGGACTTCCGTGAGTACAGGAGGCGAACGATGATTACGGAGGCGACCGAGCTGGTTGTTGATTGTGGCCTTCCGAAGGATATTAATGTACTCCACTCGCTTGGGACATCCGCGATTGGAGGCTTGGTGGTTTCCACCACAGTAGACATACGTTGGCTCGATGTCATCGGCTTGCTCACATGACGCAGTTGAGTGAGTTCTAGCACACTTGCCGCAGTTTGTCTTCATGTGGAAGTTTTTGGTGCCATGGCCATATTAGAGGCAGTTCATACACTGCGTTACATCACGATGTTGGGGTTTGTAATGCTCCCAACTGATGATGACCTGAAACAGGTCCCGGATTTTGGATCTCAGAGCCGCAAGACTGGTGGATCCCTTCGTGAAATGCACCAGGAATAACTGACCACGAAAGCTGGTGTTGTGGTTCGAACGCCGGTTCATCGGGTACACTGCCTCAGGCTTGAGCCCAAAACCGTTCCAGCTCGGATTTCACCGCAGTCGCCTAGAACGACGGTAACTCACGTGAAACCACCTTCAGTGGCTTGCTCGATGGCAGATCTTGCGTGAAGAAGTCCATGTTGTTATCCTTCAGGAAGCATCCTATTTGTTTGTACTCATGGAGCACATGATTTTGGTACCAATGCTGCAAAGCTTGAAGCGGGGCAGCAGCTTGTGTTTTGCCAGTTCGGCACCCAGCTTGGCAACATTCTTGATCGGCGTGAAAAGCGGGGGAATCCGCTCTCTTCTTGCAATGGGAACGGCGTCACCATCGCCATTTTCTTCTGGGAGTACTGCATACTGGTTGGCTTGCAGTACTCGTTTTCCGGCGTCATCCTGCGACGTGCTGGGCTTGCTTAGCACCTTCTTTGAAGGGCTCGCTGCTGACTCATTGGCACGTTTACGCCAAGGGGGGAGGTGGCTGTCAAATACGAACAATCGTCGCCTACCTTGCATAACTGGGATAACTGGTTCCAAACGTAAACAAGCCATAAGAAACCTACACCGTTTGTTTACGTTTGGAACCAGTTTCATACAAGAATGATCAGTAGGCTGATTTGACAGTAAAGGGCGAACACGAAATTATTGCGACACCGAAAATGTCATACCAATTTTCTTATAATGTTTAGAATCAAACCAAAATTTTAGGGTAGTTTTATACATATATTTACTTCAAGAATCAAAAGAAAAGTTAATCGATGGAGCCTTGAGTGTAAAATTGAACGCATTTTCGCTTGATGCCCTCCATCAAAGTCTTTACAGTGCCATCCGGTACCAGTTTCTCAGTTTTTTTTTCCATTTTCTTAACATGTCCTTCTCGTCTTTGACTATCTTCTTGCTCTTCCGAAGTTCCCGCTTCATTATTGCCCAGTACTGCTCCACCGGGCGCAGCTCCGGACAGTTTGGCGGATTCATGTCCTTTGGAACAAAATGGACAGAATTGGCCTCATACCACTCCAGGACACTTTTAGAATAGTGGCATGATGCCAAATCTGGCCAAAATAGCGGAGTTTCGTCGTGCTGCTGCAAGAACGGCAAAAGGCGCTTCTCGAGGCACTCAGATTTGTAGATCTCGCCATTCACTGTGCCCTTTGTCACGAAAGGCTCACTCCTCAGTCCGCAAGAGCAGATGGCCTGCCAAATGAGATATTTGGAGGCGAACTTTGACATTTTCTTCTTCTTAAATTTGTCGTCCACATCGAACTTACTCTTGCCGGTGAAAAACTCCAACCCCGGAATTTGCTTAAAATCGGCTTTTATATACGTTTCGTCGTCCATCACACAGCAGCCATATTTTGTCAGCATCTTCTCGTAGAGCTTCCGTGCCCGAGTTTTAGCCGTCGATTGTTGCCGCTCATCGTGGTTTGGGAAGTTCTGTACCTTGTATGTATGTAGTCCAGCTCTCTTCTTTGCATTCTGGACGTAGCTCTGCGACATGCCGATCTTTTTAGCCAAATCACGGCTTGAGACGTTGGGATTTGCTTTAATCATCCGCTTCACCTTTCCCTTCGTCTTTTTGTTCTCCGGTCCCGGTTTTTTCCAGCTCCTTTGCCGTAGTCCAACGTCAACCGCTCCTAGAACCGCTTCAACACTCTGGAGACGGTTGAATGGTGAATGTTCAACATTTTTCCCAACTGCCGGTGCGACAGATCAGGAAATTCCAGGGTTTGGGAAGAATTTGTTCTCTCAACTCGCGTTGGTTCACCTCCATTTTCGTTGAATCGAAAAACACGACTTCGAGTTTGACAGCATGTACACAATACACATCAATGAGAAAGTGTGCAAAATTTGGTTGATTTTTACCCAATGGTAAAAAGTTATGCCCTGTTGAATGTGTCGCAATAATTTCGTGTTCGCCCTTTACGTCCCTCCCCAGGTTTACGCACCATTTGTTTCACGTTTGCAAGTTCAAGTAAACTTGCCAGAACGCGAGAAGGTGGCGACACTTCCACGGCGCAACGGGACAGCACAAAACGAAACAAAATTGAATCGAGAACTCGAGCGAAAATACGGACTGAACAGCTCGACAGTCGAGCAAAGAATGAGGGGTCGTAGAGTTCTCTGCATCTCTCTTAAGTAATTCTCGGACTAACATTCCTTCCCCATCCCCACCAGTTACAAGGACGTGGACAGGACAGCTCTGGGCTGCTGGAAGGAGAGACATCATATGTCTAAGAGGTAGTGATTACTCCCAAATTACTATCTAACAGTACCGGATGGAGATGGGTCTTCTTCTTAATAGTAATTTGGAGCTGGTACCACCTACGAATTTGTGCAGCTTGTTCTATGCTATGCTAACTTTGATAGTAGAATATAATGATTAAATTTACACGTTGCACTATTTCAGAATTTGAAACATTGATTCCATTTTTTTACCTTTGATATCGTATAGAGTTTTTTGTAGTATGTTTTACATACACATCAAAAAATAAATTTTAATATTGCATCCAAGAGGATGCACTTCAATCATGTCGAAAATCTCATGTAATTTTTATGGCCACAAAAATAAATAAATGCAGCAAAAGCAACGTAATGTCAGTTCATGCATTGTATTAATGATAATTTTGTCCTTTTTGGCAAGTAATATTACACCATATTTTCAACACGATTGAAGTGCATCCACTTTGATGTGATATTAAAATTATTTTTTTGCTGTATATTTTCCAAATACCTGCAAAACTATTTTTTTTCTTTTTATTTAAAAAAAAAAAACTATCAAAGTTACCCCGTTTTACGGTACCTTTTTTAAATTATTGAATGTCATTATGTACCCAAAAAAATAATGATTTATGTTAAATAATTGAAAATGTGTTAGGAAAACATGAGAAATGACAAATTTTTCTCATATAGCATAGATCCCAAGGAACGTGTTAAACATATAAAAGGGTTGGGTGGCACTAAATGTCGATGCATTAGAAATATTTGTTCAACTTAGACTATAAAAAATAGACATATTTCAAAAATCTCATCGGAGCTACACTACCGATCATAAGTTTAAGGACACCCCCAAAAAAACATGCAAATATGTTTTGTTCAATGATCTCTCATTTTACGTTTTATTTTTTAGGATATCGAGAGGTTATTTGAATAGTATGAATGGTATAGCATAAATGTTCTACTACTACTTTTATTTCAAAATTCGGCCAACTCAATTCTGAGAACATCAGTCACGTTTCATCAGAGTAAATTTTGAAAAATATTGTAACTTTGAGTGAACTTTTAGCATACAAAATTTGAAAATTATATTGAACAATTTGCTTACGAGGAAAGTTCCATTCAATACCTTTCAAATGATCTAAAGAGAACTGAAATTGGACGTAACATGACAGAGATATGAACATAACAAATTTGTCATGTTTTTTTGGGGGTGTCCTTAAACTTATGATCGGGAGTGTACTTCTAAATCACGATTCTCAGAGTATCACACGCAAAAAAAAACCGTCCCGGTATTCGTTAACAACAAATCACGAAAGCATGAACTGCTAGTTCGTTTGAATTCATGACTTAGTTCCCGTAAACGTGATCGAGTAAATAACATTTTCATGAAGTAAATCCCAAATCCATGAACTTAAGTCACGCTTGTTGAGCGCGACCATCGATTTCATAAGGCTACAGAAAACACAAAATAAAATCATCATTCAAGCACCACATGCAATGCTGCAGCTGTCATTTGCAGTTGTTGTTGATTTTATCCTTATAGAGTGCTCGGATCCTTCGAGAATAGTATCTCGTTTATTATTGAGTGAGCTGAGCCGTATCATCAGAATGGTGGTCCGGCACATGGTAGTGGCTGGTAAATGTCATCATACTAGCCGTCCTCGAAAGAAAAGAATCCCCGAACGCATCCGGTGTTCTTGCTCCCGCCGCTCCGATGCAAGTCCAAGGTGGTGTTGATTTGTTGAGCTGAAAACTCGGCTGAAAGTGTGTTCATTCCATCTGCTGGACAGATACCTGCTGCCAGTTTGGGATGCGGGTAAAACCTGCTTCAAGGCTTCCGTTGTTTTCAATCTACTTCCTCACTCCATTTAAAATATTGGTAATTATAATGAAGTTGACATTTTACAGTCCATGAACCATGTTCCCGTTTTTGAGAACAAGGTTCACGGTATCAATCACAACGCATGAACATAAATCACGTTTGCCAGAACTAGATCATGATTTTCAGAACAGTGTTCACGATTCTATGACTTTTGTTGCCTTTGCAGGCGTTACGTTTATTTTGTGGAACAATGTTCACGATTTCATGATTTTTATTCATGGTGTACTTTCGTAAACGAAAAATCTACCTGTTCCGAAAATCGTGACTGGAGGTTGACGAATTTCGGAACGGATTTTTTCCCGTGAGCGGAATGGTGCATCTTCTGGTCTCACCGCACCCAACGTCACCGATATCTGAGCTACACCTGTACTACCAAAATGTTCGTGGCCTCAGGACTAAAATTGATCAAGCTTTTCTTGCAACCGCCGAATTGGATTACGACGTGTACGTGTTCACAGAGACAGCTTGCGTCGACGTGGCGGAGGCGTACTGATAGCCGTGAAGCGAAAATACGCTTCTTCAGTTGTCCAGCTTACAAGCAACATTGAGCAGCTGTGGGTGAAAGTCGCTGTCAAACCACTACCTCTGTTTGTTGGTGCACTGTACATGCCGCTAGATAAAAGTCAGGACCAGAATTTTGTTCAGCTTCATGTAGATGCCATCTTTGAAGCAAACAGACGGCATATCGATATGGGTGAGCTCGTTTTGTTCGGTGATTTCAATCAACCTCGTCTGTTCTGGAAAAGTTCGGGCAGTGGATACACCTTCGCTGATCCGATACTGTCACAGACTTCAATGGCCAGTCAAATTATTCTTGATAGTATGGCATTTCTTGGATTGAGGCAGCGTAATTTAATTCGAAACTGTTCTGACCGACTACTAGATCTAATATTTTCAAACGATTCAATTATGACTAACGGTACCGTAACATTAGCAGCTGAAAAAGTTGTGCCAATTGATCGCTATCATCCAGCTCTCTCTTTCTCTGTGGTTTGTGTGCCTCCTGTATCATTTCATGAAGATGTTGACCTTTCTGAGCGTAGCTTTCGTCTAGGGGATAATGATAACTTGAATGAACTGTTGTCGCAAGTTGATTGGTCTGAAGTATACCAAAGCCATGACGTCGATAGCACCGTCAGCTCCTTCAATCGTATTTTGCATAATTGCATCATTCAAACTGTACCGCTAAAAAGGCCCCCAAGGAATCCTGCTTGGTCCAATGCGCATCTTCGCACCCTGCGTCGACGGCGCGCCAAGTTACTAAAGCACCAGTTTTAAAAGCTAGTCGAATCTATCGTGGATAAAATCGTTTTTTTGTACAAAATGTCCGTTAGACGGAGACAAGATGATCTTCGGCGAAACCCGAAACGGTTTTGGAGCTTTGTAAATTCAAAACGTAAGGAAAGCGGATTGCCGACTACGATGCACTTAGGAGATGTTCATGCTCTTTCTGCAGAAGCAAAGTGCGAGCTTTTCTTTCAAAAATTTGCTAGCGTGTTTGAGAATCGTATGCCAACTGTGGAGGAGAAAGTTGTAGCTGTTGAGCTGGTACCAAGATACGCGGTGGATCTTGATGTATTCAACATCAACACAGCGACGGTCGAATCAGATCTACAGAAGCTCAAGCAGTCTTATCGACCTGGCCCGGATGGCATTCCTTCGTGTGTATTCAAAAAGTGTAGTGCACTTTTGGTTGCTCCTCTTCAAGTAATTTTCAACCAATCATTGCACCAACAGTGGTTTCCTTCTGCTTGAAAGACCTCCCATATGCTCCCAGTGCACAAGAAAGGTGATAAGTCAGATATTTCTAACTACCGTGGGATAACTTCGCTGTCAGCTAGATCTAAGTGCCTCGAAATCATCGTCAATAAAGTACTGTTCAACTCTTTCAGGAACTACATCAGTGCCTCTCAACACGGATTCTACCCCAAACGATCAGTGGACAGCAATCTGTGTGAATTTACCTCTTTTTGCGTCGGCACAATGGACGATGGAGCTCAGGTTGATGCTGTATACACCAACATAAAGGCTGCTTTTGACACCGTGAACCACGATATTCTTCTTGCCAAGCTACTTCGACTAGGCGTTTCCAGCAGAGTATGTAATTGACTTCATTCGTACTTAAGCAACAGGCAACTCGTTGTTAAAATTGGATCAACAGTGTCTGCACCGTTTACTCCGTGCTCTGGTGTGCCTCAAGGTAGCAACCTTGGTCCATTGTTGTTCGTATTATTTTTCAATGATGTGACGATCCTTTTAGCAAATGGGGGACTGGTGATTTATGCAGACGATTTGAAAATTTATCTCGTAGTACGATTGCAGGCAACTTCAAGAGTTACGGGATCGATTCGCTCATTGGTGCAACTCCAGCTTCCTCAAAGTGAGTGTATCTAAGTGTTGCATCATCTCGTATCGGCGGTGCAAAAGGCCTATTCTGTACAACTACACGATCGATGGACAGGAACTTGAGCGCGTTCACAGAGTGAAGGATCTTGGAGTGTTGCTGGATCACCAACTCACATTCAAGATGCATTATTCAGCTGTTGTTGACAAAGCCAACCGTCAATTAGGATTCATTCTAAAAATCGCGCAAGACTTCTATGATCCACTTTGCTTGCGTGCTCTTTATTGCTCTCTAGTTAGATCAATACTAGAATTTGCATCGGTTGTTTGGTCACCGTATGAAGCTGTGTGGATCTCCAGGATCGAATCTGTGCAACGTAAATTTGTCCGGGCTGCACTACGAAGTCTACATTGGCGTGACCCAGTAAACCTACCGCCTTATGAGCATGGTTGTGCCTTGCTGAATATCGAACCGCTGGCAAATCGTCGTAAGATGGATCAAGCTGTATTTGGAGCTAAGATACTTCGCGCAGAGATTGATAGTTCAACCTTACTGACTCGTATGAGGATTTATGCCCCAGAGCGAGTGTTGCGGTCACGACAACTAATCCAACCAACTCCGAGGAATACTTTGTATGGCTCCAATGACCCTTTGAACTCTATAAGCAGACGGTTTCAAGAAGGGTGTCATGTTTTTGATTTTAATATGTCTACAAACACTTATAAACAACGTATATATTTAATACGCATATATTTAATTAGTGATAGATAACAATAATAAGTATAAATAAATAAATATAAACAAATGATCAATCACCAGCCAAGGTTTCTATTCACAGTGTTGCAAAAAGTAATCCATTCAGGTGTAGCAACAATTTCTTGACACACTATAATAGCTTTAAAAAGAAGCTTGGTGTGCTCACATGTGCCCAGGTCTTCCATTGTGTCTCTATTCTACTGTCGTCCTATAATTATCCTCAGGAATTAATGCTGTTTGCATTCAACACCACGCTCGACAAACAACCATAACACTGTTGACCATTCCCTCTGAATATGACATCCTCCACCGTAAATTAATCTCCAATGTAAACCACTCCCCACCATTCTGCCAAATTGTAGGGAAAGATATTGCCATTAACTGCGTCACGGTTCCTAAATGGATGACACTGATGCATTCGAAGCGATCCGGCTAAATGTTCTGAAGTGATTAAATTGCACCGAATGGAGAAAAAAACGAACTGCAACTTGAGTAAATATAGCATGTTTATTGTGATTGCTTCCTACAAGGACGTATCCAAACACAATCATCGTGTCAGTAGAGCTAACAGTAAACGTCATTTAGTCGAACATCGCTGGCATCCTACAAAGTAACAGCCTATCATGGTAGCATATATATTAGCATCATTGCACATGCTCTGGCTTCCGATGATTTTCCGCACTTTATCGTCGTCGTTGTAATGCAAACAATTGCACCCGGCAACGTCGTTCCAGCATAAACAAACACATGGGTCCACCAACCGTGTTACCCACTTGTCGGAAAACACCCACCACCCATCCATCCCACACACGCACTCAATCTCTCCCGCTCTCAGCCGGCTGTGTTCGAAATTCGAAAATAAACATAAACAAACCGCTCTCCGAGATTGGAAATGCCGGCTGGAAACTCTCACCCACCGACCTCCGGTTTGGGAAGGAAAGCACGTGCGGGAGAAATTATGCGAGAGAACCACGCTCTCTTCGAAGGATGATCCTGCTGATTGTGCTGACTATCGGCACACGACGCGACCGGCCGCCTTCAGATGTGACCAAGTGGACCAAGCGTTCAACAGTTCTTCGCGAGCGGTTCCAGTGCAAACACGTCGGTGTCGAAGACGGATCTCGAGCCTGTTTTTTTTTTATATCTTTGAAGGAAAGCAATTATATCACCATTCGGTGGGTTTCAGCGTGGCAGTTGATTAGATTAAGACAATTTCACGGGAAGGATTTATAGGATTATGATGTGTTCCCGGAATTTGGAAAAGTAGGACACATTTTTCGGCGCGGAAAATTGGCAACGGACGATACTTGTTGATTCGTGGTGGTGCAGAAGAAGATTATTTCAGTGTTGGTTTCGCTAAACAATCAAAAGTGTTGAACCGAGAGGCAGATTAGTGCGGGCGTGCACTGGTTCGGAATAATTGGGAGCTGCAATTAAGGGGGAGAGTGGGCGAGAGAGTGGGTGAGTTTTGCGGTAATTATGAATGTTGGTATGCAGATTAAATTAAGACTGGCTTAAAAATGTTTTAGGATTAACACAAATTTACAATCACAGTTGGCTATGAAGGCAGCGAGATTGATATGCGGTTTGGGTGAGGAATTTTTTTCAACACGAAAATGGTATAGGTCAAGAGTGATCCTATATAATTAACAATTGTGGAAGTGCTCAAGCTAAATAAAGGCACGGTAAAGCTAGAGGCGGCAGGTTCGATTCCCGGTCCGGTCTAAAACATCTTTAGGGTTGGACATTTTTCTCGTCACCCCCGTCATTGTGCTTGTCACAAATTCATGCATTGGTTTTGGCATAAAAAGCTCTCAATTACTGTGGAAGTGCTTCAAGAACACTTAGTTGAGAACAGGCGAAAGCTCGTGTAAGAACTTCAAAACCAGATAGAAGAACAGGAAAGAAGTGTTCAAAGAACATTAAATTGATGGTCAGGCATAAAAACTTCAGATCCAATTTAGTACTTTGTGGTGCGAGCACCATGTCAAACCAGAAAAATTCCTAGACCAGGGGTCATCAAATTTTAAATGGCGAACAGAATTCATATAACCAGGCTGAAATCGATAAGCTGTGTTGGTTCATTTTCGATTGACGAATTTCACGCTAACTCGACAAAGGAATTGGCAACCCCCTTTCAGATTTCAATGAAACTTTGTGGGTGTGTAGATTTCGTCTATTTAAGCAACTTTGCATACTTATTTTCTTTAAAAACGCCTAGACCAGCATTTAAAAAGGTCGGAACTATTTGGATGAATATTTTCTTCAAAAAATTATAGCTCAATAATGTCCTACACAAATATTACCAGAGAATTATTTGTAGAGAAATAAATGAGCTTCTATAAGAAAATATCAAAAAATTAAAAATGTTATTGCCATATTGAAAAAAAAAATGTTTAAAACTTAAATTTAAGATTTCGCAAAAACGCTATCGTAAATTTTTTACAACTAGTTCATATATCCCAAGATAAACACTTTTATAGAAAAAAAAAATTGAAGGTGGTGTCCAAAGCACGACCACATTGTTGACGTATTACTACGAGATTATTGTTGCTGCTCCATTCAGTAATATAAATACATTATTAATTAAAAACATAATAAATGGTTTATATATTAAACTCCAAAATTAACAAATCATTCATATATTTTTCTGAAGCTAAGTGGTTTTTGAATAAATTCTAAAATTAAGATTCAATTCCTTTATTATTCATAATTAGGTTCCAGATATGTTCACTATTGTTTCGGAAACTTACTAATGTTAGTCATGTTAAAACAACTTTAGAAATCAAAGTGCACATGACATCACAAATCTTTCTGTTGTAGATTTATGACAGACAAGGGGCTTTCAACTGAAATTTATTTAATCTAACTTAAATTCAGGTTATCTTTATCTGTGTGCTAATTAATACCCATAAAAAAAGCAAACATTGTAATTAAATAAATGGAATGTCAATTTGATTGTTTCATTGAAGCATATTAAACACCCAATAAAATGGATTAAACCGCATATAAGCAACATATAGTTTAAGTTCCTAACTTTCATTATTCTTTATTATCTTTTCTTTCGAGAAAGATGGCATACATCGTGAGATATTAACTCATTCTTGTTTTCGTTCGAACCAAACAAAATTTTCATGCATAATCATTATGTAGTTAACATCGTGTTCGTACTGTGACTTTTATCAAATCAAACGTTTGGTTTCCAATAAGTAGTAGTTTAGTACTGGTGGTTGTGTGGTGAAACAAATCTTCTAGTTCTTCTGAGATTTTTTCGTATTGCTCAGTGGATATATAACAGAAATTCAATTTTGTTATGCTTTTCTCTGTTTGTTTAACTGCCCAGTCGTAGAGCGCTCGTGGACTTGTAAGGCATTCCACGAAGGTTCGCAAATCGATCCTGACCAATCATTTCCAATTACGCTGAAACTTTGCACAGTTGTTCCTTTTAAGTAAAGGCGCCATTTTGTGCTCTCAGTTTTTCATATTGAATTACGACTACTTTTTGAAAAGGGCCTGTGTAAAAATAGTAATAATGAGTTTAAAAATATATGTTGCAGAAACACTTTGTTCGATTGATTTGGGGTCTAGAGCAAAGTTGTAGATATTATTTTGGCAATTGTGTAAAAAATATTCACTGTAAAAAAATTCGTTTGTATCAATGAAAAAAATTATATTTATTATTAAAAAAGTTAATTTCTCAAAAAGTGCATTTTTGAAAATTTTCGTTTTAAGCCTCATTGAAGCTCATAATGTTTGCTACTAACTGGCAAAGTTTGGTGATGGTAAACTCAAGTTATGGTTTTTTGAATAGTTCACGATTTTTAAATTTTCATTAAAAACACATTTTTTTAACCGTGTATATTTTTTCAAGAATTGCATTTTAATTTTGTACAACTTTTCCGAAGACACCATAGCAATCAAGCAAGCCGTTTTTGCAATGTATTAAAATGTTTATTTTATAAGCGCTTTTCTACACAGGCCCTATCGGAAAAGTAGTCGGGGTTCGCTATTACAATTTGTAATAGCGAATCCCGACTACTTTTTTATTTTAAAATCTCAACTTAAATCCACAAAATACATTTATCTGCTCTTTTTTACTTTTCTTTTATTCGAAAACCTTATGGACAAATGATACATAATTTATTTTCATTGTAATACACTTACTTTCTATTTTTAGTTACATCACTTCTTAAATAAATCGAATATTTTGGCATCATTATCATTACAGTTTGAGTATCGTTTGGCTTTAATTTTATTTTCTGATACAGGAATGAAAGAATGAAGCTTTTGAGTTCCTTGAATTATTTTTGCATTATTATATTGCTCGTTGAGGTGTGAAGCCATACATTCGTATTCCTCTGTTGTGGCAAAACTAAATGATAATTTTGTTAATTCTTCTTCTTTTCGATTATTTGCCCAATTATAAAGCTCTCTTGCATTTTTTATTGGATGTTCACGTTCTTTGGCCAAACTTGCTCTAGTAGCCATGCGTTTTATTGTACCTCCAATAGCGTCACAAGGACCTTTCCCATGTGATGTTGCAAACAAATGCCATTCGGCTTCAATTCCATACTTTGATTTAAATTGACAGCAAAGGCTAGCAAAATTTTTCCGGTTCTTGTACTGTGACGCGGCTCCATCGGACATGAAATAAATCTTGTTGATATTTTTACTTTGATTAATGCGTAAAAAACTTATCATTTTAGAAATAAATAAGTTAACAGCCACTGAGTCATGCCTTAACTCTTCAGAAATTATAATAAAACTTAAATGTTTAACTTGCATATTTTCTCTAAAATATATAACAAATGGATGAATGGTAGCTTGTTGGACATTCCAGTGATGAGACTGAACTTCATCCTGTAACACAAAGCTGTAGTTTTCGGATCGAAATCGCAAGTAACTAAAAATTCACCTTCTTGCAAATTATTTCGTGTAGTTTTCAAAAAATTAGATTGCTGTGTTTTTATGAAATCATGTGGTATCAAACACGTCAATTTCAAGCAGAAAAATGAAACAAACTCGTCTGCAGGCTTTACAATAGTTTCTAAATCACATCTATCCGTGGTAACCCACTGTTCAAATGAAAGCTGATCAATGCATTTTTCCTCTAATTGTTTTAATAAAATGTTTTCTAATGCGGATGAGTCTGGACAATCTTCACAACACCGTAGATAGCAATATGTTGTCTTGTTTTCACAAAGTAGGCTGTCAGTGAACGTTTTTACATCATTTAAATGGTTAAGTTTTTTCAAACTGTGTTAAATTAGATTGATGTTTTCATGCGTTGTGCACACGCAAACATTGTGGGTTCCAGAGCTGGTTAAAAGTTTACATTGCTTAGGGCGGAGTTTTGCAAATGAAGAGAATCCAATTTTTACATTGCAGTGAATTTCATTGAATCGTTTATAAGCTTCTCTCAAAGTCATCATTAGTAATCTTTTTTGAATGGCTTGTCGTTTTCCTTCTTTCTGCACAGACACATAATCTTTTTGACCAGGCATTGCCCGGCTTATATCATCATCTTCAAAAAAAAAATATGACTGCCAATTTTGTTTCATCACTTAAGGCTGTGCCATATTTTGCGGTTTTTGACGAATGACCTTCCTTTATCAACTTAACCTCTGTTGCAATATATCTACTAGCATTTAATTGATCCATAACTTTTTGTGGTGACCATGAATAAGGCAATAACGATAAAATTAATAATTTTTCACTTCTTGCAGTGGATGCATTGGAAAACTTTTCCTTCATGTTTTCTAAAACTTCTTTGAGTTCTTTCTTTTCTTCAGCCTCAGGCTCGAAGTTGAAAAGATTCTTTCTAATACCTTCGTTGATTTCACGGTGCTTCTTTTCGGGGTAGTGGATGTAGTTGAGTTTTCCCACGTCTATCGGTGATACCTGGATTCCTGCAATGCCTCGGTTGAATATCTCGATGTTGACTGGTTGAGTAAATTCTTGGTACGATTGAACTGAAGTAACTGATGTCATTGATGGTACAGTTGTAAGGCTTTCACAGCTCGGTACGACAGGTACTATCACTGTAGTTGGCATCTTTAAGCTTCCGGCAACATGCTGTTCCTCGTTTGAGATGAAAAGAGCTTGTTTATCAACACGAAGACAACAGGACGTGCAAATGCGAAAACCAGTATTCAATCCTGATGCTTCAGAATATCAAATCGATTTTAATTTCTGGATGGTAATATTCGAAATATTCCTCAGCTCTTTCGAGCACTTGACTTCCTCGAACGGCCGAATGCACCTGATAAAACATGCTCGTTCACTCATGTTGCTTCATGTATTAAAAAAATTAAAAATAATAATCTTTAAAAATGATTTCATTGAAATACAACTGAAGGTTATGCTTACCTTTTAACCAAATGGTGTTACACTTATTTCCTATGATAACTTTTTAAGATGTATGCGGTAAAAAGCAATCTTTGTGATCAACTGCTTGTTTTCACCATTCAAACTCATTTAAGTATCAGATCGATAGGTATAATTTCTACATTAGGTACAGACAGATGTTTTTGGTGTTCACTACTACAGTGTTGAGTATTTGACTTATTACCGTTACTGATACAACTATGCAAAATTGAAGACAATGAATAAAAAAGAAAATTAATCGCTAGTTTGAGCATCATTTCACTTTTATTTAGTTCTAGCTCAATATTCATCAAATGAATTTTTTAGTTTTGTTAGTAACGATACCTTTTCATGGTATCAGATGTAATGAATCCTAACTTTTCAATAGGGCCTGTGTAGAAAAACACTAATGAAATAAACATATCTATATTGCAAAAACGGTTCGCTTGATTGCATTGGTGTCTTCGAGAAAGTTGTGCAAAATTAAAATGCAATTCATGAAAAAATATACACGGTTGAAAAACATGTGTTTTTAATGTAAATGTAAAAATCGTGAAATTTTAAAAAAATCATAACTTTTTTGTTTTTATTTTTTACCATCACCAAACTTTGCCAGTTTGTAGCAAATATTATGAGCTTCAATGAAGCTTAAAACAAAAATTTTCAAAAATGTACTTTTTGAGAAATTAATTTTTTTAATAAGAAATATACTTTTTTTCATTGAAACAAACGAATTTTTTTACAGTGTGTATTTTTGACATTATTGCCAAAATAATATCTACAACTTTGCTCAAGACACCAAATTAATCGAACAAAGCGTTTCAGCAATATAAATTTTTTAACTCATTAGTACTATTTTTACACAGGCCCTGTTAGAAAAGTAGTCGTGATTCAATTTGAAGAACTGATAACACAAATTGGCATCTTTACTAAAAAAGAACAACTGTGCAAATTTTCATCAAAATCGGAGCCGACAAATAAAAAAAAAATTAAAAAATTCGTCAATCTGTAGAGATTTGCTCCCCAAACTTATTTTTCACTAAATAAAATATGATTGTATTATTTTCGAATGGGCTTGGAATCTTTTGAATGGACTTCTGATGCTCATATATTCTGATTTCTCGTTGGAAGGTATATTAGTTTCCCTTTTTTTGGTTTAATTAACTATGTCATATGGTTACAAATACAATGTTTAATTAACTATATTTATATGTCAAATCGGGAAACAAGTCATTTTAGTAAACCCCCCGTTGGAAACAGATTTGTCTCTCACTACAACTGGAACTTAAATTTTTGTATTTTCTGAATTGTAGAAAAGATCCAAATCACTTAAAAACTAGATTATAGGATTTTGTGATTTAAATAAAAGAAAAATTCTTTAGAAAGCAAACTTTAGTCATTTTTCAAGATTCTAAACATTAAACACACTCCTTCTGAACTATCAATGACCTCAATGGAGATTTAGGTAAATTCACACTGAGACCATAATAAATAAATTACTTTGAGATTTTGGGCCGGTTCGATTTTGGCACCATGCCAAAATCGAATGGGTTTTGAAAATAATGTAGTTTTGTTCCTTGTGACTACAATTTTTAATACAAAAATAACTATTAATAACGTCTATGTAATAAAGATGACTCTCGGTGGTTCATATTCATCGAAACCATAAATTTAATTTAAAAATAAAACCGTTAGATTTTGGCAGCACTAAATTTTCGAGCTTGTTGCCAAAATACAGATTTTTTTTACAGATTTTTGTCAGCTAGATACACATTTAAAAGATTTTTTGCGATGAAAAAACAGATTGAAAATCAATAAAATGTGACATCACTGTCAGCATGAGGCAATAATTTTCCATCGATCTGTTTGTAAAAACCAACACGACAAGTTCTTCAGCGCTATATTTATGTAAAATGAAAAAAAAAAAAAAATCAATTTGCATTTCATCCTCAAAATCATCCCCACCAGATGAAGACAAATGTAGACTAACATTTGAAAAGGGCGGAACAAGGGATAAGCCAACTGTACTCAGAGTTAATATTTTTGCAGCGAGTAAATTTGAGTAACTCATGATTACTCAAAGTGGATCAAAGAGGTCACACATTCATTAACAAATAAGAATTAAAAACTATTGTAATAAACATCAACTGTCAGAGTGATCTTTTTCGTAATATTTTCATATATTGATTGATTGATTTATCTTTATTAAGGAGGCTTTCAGCCTGAGGCTGGTTCGCCTTAATTCATATATTGATAATTATATTAACCAGGTAAATTTAATTCATTTACAGTTCATTAGCCAGATATGCTAAATATTGAAAAAATTATATGTTCAGGTTGTGTGACGTTCCATTCCAATCCAAATGAATCAATAATCATGCATTTGGTGCTGATGAACCGGGATCGCTCAAGGCAGCTTCAGAAGTTTTCCACCTTCTTTAGTAAAATACAATTGCGTGTGCTTGAAGTTGTACTGGAAGAAGCATTACATTTTAACTAGGTACCAGCATATAACTATCATTGTAACATACACTGCAAAAATTAATAGAACCCACTGGGGAAAAACCCGACGGTAGTCCGCAAAGATCACTGAGAATTCAAACAACGTAAACTAACTCGTAGTGTAAACAATAATAAAGTCACGCACAATGCTGAAACATTTTGATCCGTGGAAAGTGTTGGCAGCTTTTGTAAACAAAACAAATCACGTTGCCAAATCGTCTGATAATATTTCCGCTTATATAGGATTACTAATAATGAACATCCAACCAGCTAACCAATCCATTATCTACAACAGGCCTGATAGGACTAGGAACTGTTATTAATAATAATTGAAATTCAAAAGAACTAAAGTTGAAAAGACGCATCTGTGTCACTTGATAAGTTATACATGTAAACCACACAAATTCACGAAATAAAGATCATTTAAAGTCAAAAGTGAACAACAAATGTTGACTTCGATACTCAGGGGTTGCCTTGATCAAGATAATTTTTTTTATGTCAAAATCTAGGGGCAAGGCAGCTGTACTCAGAGTAAATATATTTGCAATCAAAGTAATATCGACTTTCTGATCATAGAAAATTTCGTCAGACAGCATGTTTGGTTTTCAATATAAACACAGTTTTTAAGCATTAAAAGAGCCAATGCAGACCAGGGATCGATTGGTTAAAGTATTGTTGAAGATTTTTGATGATGTGGCAGTGTTATTTCAGGACTATGAATGTTGGTACTCGACCAGAGATTTGAGGAGTTTCTGCCCTGTGAACATAAATAGCTTATCTCGCACATTCTGTAAAAGATCCCTGTCATCTTATTGACCTAGTTTCAGACATGGGGAAATCGACCATAAATATTGAGGTATATCGTGACAAGTAAACTATGCCCCAAAGTTTCAATAACGTGTGTAACCGCAGTAGTAAGAAACTCCTCTAGCTGGGTCTCAGGGTCAGCTTATTACTTGGTAGTCCAAGGACAAGATATGTAGTGTACGGTCATCTGACTAGAGATTATTGCGGAGTATGAACTGAAAGATATGGATTGACGTGGAAACTATACTGCAAGTACTCGCTGGCTTCTGTTCGTGTGGTCTAATTGGGCCTGACCAATCGAAAATGGAGGGATCTGGTGTATAACACACGAATGCTTGATACATGTAACCGTTCTGTTACAAATCTTCTATTCGATGTTTTTTTAATTGCAGTATGTGATCGATCCTTCAGGAAAATTTAAACCCACTGGGAAGACCATGCTTAACGGCCGATTGTTTAATAAGGCATGCATGGCCACAGAGTCACGGGGTGATGGGGTGAAGGGTCCTGCAATGCTCAGCGAACGGTCATCGTTCACTTTTAAACAGCCGAGCGTGTAGACTAGAAGCGATTAGCTTGTGGAGTAAAATTAATACATACGGAATCTAGTGCAAGTAGTGAATCGTAGTGTCCTGTTTAACACCGATTTCACCAATGCAGGACCTTTTCCGTACGTTTTTCAAACCGTTTTCTGGTTGATGAGCCTCAGATTTCCATTACACGCTACGGTAGATGTGACTTTCTAGTCACGGATATCTAATTGCCAAGTACCATTGTTGCTCGTGAAAGAGGACACCGCTCTCGAGCAGACGGCTCTAATTGCTAAGAAGAGATTCCCTTCCCGGTTCGACAGAGGGTGGCCTTGCCGTCGTTGACTGGCTTCGACTGAAGGAAGCGCCTGTGCATCGGGACCAGCTCTACAATCCGTCATACCAGCCCATCACCAAAACACCACACCGCTAGCTAAACCAAACCGCAATCGCACGACAGCCAACGAACGGTAGACGACCGCCATCGCGATTGTCTTGAACATAACCTGATCATCGCTGAAGTTTCTGCATTTTTTTTCCAGTTCTTTAAACTGCATTGAATACCATGGAACTTCCTTAAAATGATCTCACATATTCCTGATGCTCATGTAAGATCTCTATGTTTCTAAAATTTAAATAAAGGTCTTGGTTCTTTGATGAAGTTTCGGAAATTCCCTGATCTTCTTAAACATTCTTAAATGTCCATGATATAAGATTATTTATTTATTTATCTAGTTTTTTTTCCATTCCTGAAGTACTCTCAATTCTATTGAAGTTCTTGGTACTACCCTGAACTAAAAAGAACCGTCAAAAAATTCTCGACGTTTTTCTGAATTTTATTGAATTGACCGGAATTTATCGGAGCTTACGCATACAAATCTTCGAACTTCCCTGAAAGTCTGGTATTTTTTTTAATTTCTCGAAGTTATGAAGTGATTGGAAGTGCTGTTATTATCTCTGAAATTCATTAAGGCTCTCTAGTTTAACTTCTTCGAGATTGGTAGTTCTTTAAAATGTAAATTTTCCTCAAGTTATCTCCACATCTCTGAAATTATTTTGACTTCCCTAAAGTTCTCTGGATATCCCTGAATTTCTCAAATTTTCTTAAAAATTGCTGACGTTTTACTCTAAGGAAGCCTAAGCGTGAAACTTCAAAGGCACACATGTCAGCTTCCACAAAACATACAAATTTGAAATAGCTACTCTCTGTTTGTAGTAGCACAGCAAACAAGGAGTAGCAATTTCAAATTTGTATGTTTTGTGGAAGCTGACATTTGTGCCTTTGAAGTTTCACGCTAAGGCTTCCTTAGAGTATCACTTTAAAAATCCTGAAGTTTGTCTGAAGTTCACAAAAATTTCCAATCATTTTGCTGAACTTTTCTTCTGTTCCCGCAGTTTGCCTATGAAACTTCCTGAAATTCTCAGTACTTCTTTTAATTCCTCAGACTCTCCTGAAGATCTCTATTGTTTTCTGAAGTTTACGGAACTTCCCTTATGTTTTCCTGATGATGTTCCTGGAATTGTTCAGAAATTAATGGAACTGCCCAGAAGATCTTTAAATGTCCCTTAAAACATGGATCTTCTGTGTAGCTTTCTTAATGTTTTGTTGTCCCTGAAGTTTTTTTACTATCCTTAAATTTTTGGACCTTCTTGATGGTTTCCTCTATTTTTTTCTGAAATAAATGGAACTGCCATAAAGTTCTCGAAACGAACCTAAAGTTTTAGGAACTTTCCTCAAGTTCTCACAGTTTTCCTGATCATGGAACTGCCTTAACATTTTCAGAACTTAATTTAAAGTATGTAATCTAGTAATAGGCATCCGAAAATGCCTTTATGCATTTTGGTGTGCAACTTTTATAAGATGAGCATACGAAGCTCGATATTTCGTTAATTTTTACCACTTTTATGGATGTTCCGGATCTCCCAAAGGACAGCTTCGTAACCCCCAGTGTACGCATGCTGGTCCTAGATTCAAATTGATGCATGTAGCATCACAAGTGATTTAAAAAAAAATCGCTGTGCTAATCGGATCTTCCGGAGGACCGTTTCTTGAGTACCTGGGTCTGTAGTTGAATCTTAACCTTCAATCTTCAGTCTGCGTGGTAAGGTATATCAATATTGTCGAAAAAAAAAATCACAAAACTCTGTGATCAACTTCAGTTGGAAGTTCGACGATAAGTTTAGCAACTATCGGTGCGAATACCGAAAACGTAAATTCACAATCGTGATAGCAACGACCACGTAGTAAACAAGTTGCTTACTAAAATAGCAATGGCTAAAGTTGTCAAACTAGCAGCCCGAATAGCAACGCATTGGTGTGGGTGCTCTTATATAGGATTACTAATAATGGACATCCAGCCACGAATGAAGAAAAACAAATGTTGACTTCGAAACATAGGGGTTGCCTTGATCAAGAAAATTTTTTAATGTCTAAATTCAAATTCATTCGAATCTATCTGTTATGGTTGTCTGTATTTTCAGCTAAGTTGAGGGTAGAAGAAATGATTTTTACCAGAACTGGTCCTGACTACTTCAAACTAGGGAAACAGGATTTTTCAGTAATTAAAGGAACACATCATAGTTCTTCTTACTTTTTATGCCTTGTTGATATTGACAAGACTCGGTTTTGTCCACCGAGGTTGAGATAAACATGAGCTAGGTAGATATTTTAATCCACATGATTCCTAATTTGTTACTCGCTATTCTCTAGTTTGAAGGGGTTAAGACTAGGGTTCTGATGCATGGTCATTATCGGTGTCATTGCTTAATTGTGTTGCTAAGGAATCCGTTTTTGACTGACAAAGGGGCGTGCTTTTGAAGGGTGCTTTCAGTGAAGCCTTTCACTCTTCGAAGGGTATAAATAGCGGGACCTTTCAATTAGAATCGATTCCTTGCGATGAAGGCAAGAATGAAAACTGTATCAAAACCGAATACTTCACCATTTCTCAATAGTTATGGAGTAATACGACATGCACTAAACTAAGGACACGGGATATACTACAATAGATCAAATTACTGGTCGCAGTGATGTTATGTCCCGAACGTTGTGAAGAAAAATTTAATAATTTCTCTAGTTTCTATGTCACCTTAAAGACAACGAAGAAACGCCTTTATTCTAGAACAATAGCACTCCTACATCAAAATACCAAGAATGAACCATCCCCAATAAAATACTACGGATGTTATTTTTAGTCCCCTATATCGTCCACACGACTCACTCACGAGAGCCAAAAATGTCACAAGCTTTTATGTTGCTTCTGCTTATAAATAGCGCAAATAATCCGTGCCGCAGTTTGCTTGAACTTGGAATTAGGTTTCTTCACTTTTTTTGATAAATGCTATTACCTCGCTTTTTTTTACTTTCCTAGTCCTAGTCGGGAAAGGTGCAGCATACCATGCTCAAGGAACACCATGGAAGTTCTAGGTGGCCATTTTTCGATGTTTGCCAAAACGTTAATCCTCCGCTATTTCTTTTCCCTTCGATTAGCTCATTTGCTCCGATTTCTGTAATCCCCACCATTGTTGTTCTGTCCAATTCGATTAATACGATCGACATCTTCGCGTTGATTCAAGACATAAAATGAGATTAAAATTAACTCGAACAGCAAGCTAACGCCATTGTCTTTCTTTTTCTCCCTGCTCCAGAGTCTAATTGAACGACACACCCAAACAGTGCGGGCGCAGCCAGGAAAACAGCCCAATCGGTCGTCATCGCGCCAAGTGCCAAGAATTGGAAGTGATTTGCTGCGAAGCGAAAACAAAAAGAAGAACATCCAGAAGAAGCATAAGTCGTTCCATGTGCTCCTTCGGTGTCAGTTAATAGGATTTGGGATTAACGTTTGCTGTCATTCAGAGAACGGACCAGTGTGCGGACCGGAATTCCACCGTCAGTCTGTTTCGGATTTTTCCGACTAGCGATCCCTCGCTTGCCTGGACCTGATGACCAATAAATAAGGCACCAGGCTCAGAAGGAAAACTACCGAGAAAATAAGGAAAACCAAAGCGGAAGTGGAAATAGAAGCGGAATGACCGGGAGCGAAGTGGGGCCTGAAGTGAAATGAAATGAGAAAATGGTATATGGATTTCATTTTGTCCGCGCTCAAGTCAAGCACAGGAAATCAGAGGAAAAAGTCCAGTGATGACGGTTTAGTTTAGATTTAGTGCGGTCGGTCCTCACGCGAACGAACGAGCAGAAACGGAACCAGTAAATACTAAAAGTCCCCCTTCGGCGGGAGGGGTCGGAAATAAATTGTGGGTGGCAGTAGTTTCAAGTTTGTGCGGTCTCAAGGGGACTGAGATAGTGTCGTCGTGTTGTTGATGCATTATTGTGACGCCATCCATCGCAGCAAGGGCATTAGCAGGAGTAGCTGTGTGAATAGTGGTGCGCTATTGTATTTGTGTGAGTCTGCAAACGGATCGGATTGAAATGGAAGTAATTGAATTTGTTTTAATTGAGAGCTGAGCTGGTATATTTCTGTAGCCGGTGTTGCCTTTGTGCTCTAAATCGGGTGCTCTGGTCGCTGTTTATACTTTGTGCCTAGTGTCAGTGGTGTTGGAGTTTCCGGATTTGCTCGTCAACTTGAATGCAGAGCTTTACAGGGAACGTGGCTTAAAGTGTGAGTATGATTTAATTAGTGAGAGCTTCATTTATGTATTTGTATGAAAATCGCGGTCTAAGGCTTTGAAAAGCTCCCAATTAACAACTACGAAATTGATCAAATCATCTAAGAAGCCAAAACTGATGTCTTTCTTTAAGTACGTGGAAATCTCAAATTCGCAGAGTCTGTATTTAAAAATCAAGCAATCAATACTACTCAAATCATCCGCTTGAACGCTCCCACCAAAACATGCGTCTTCAGAACATAACCTAATATATATTTACCCAACGAACACATTCACAACAAACAATATTATGTTTCAATCTCCTCGGCGGAAATAACTTGTGCAAGCCGGTTATATCCGTGTCGGAACCCCAGGCCTAGTAGAGAACTGCTTCACGAATCCATGGTTTCCAGAAAGAAAGAAAAACAGCTGGAAACAATGTTCCACTTTCCCATTTTAGTCCTTCTGGATTCCTGGAGAGAAACAGGATATTGTAGACATTCGCGCCTTTCGCAGCCGGAAGCCAAGGAAAAGGGGTTCAGGACACATTTTCGCAAAAATATCTTAAATAGAAGGATGGATGATGGATTGTCTTCGTTGGCTCAGATTTCTTATCGCCTCGCAGCAGGATAATTTCAGCTTCGCATAACAATGCACAGGATATTCCTCATTTTTATTTTCGTACTTCTTGTTCACATGCTTCGTGGTTCCGAAGGCTTGTTGACAAGTCGGAAAACTAGACCCGCTTCAGATTTACAGATTTCTTGATCAAAAACGACACGAAGATTGTTGCCCCCATTGCGCCCGCTTCCGACAATTGATTAGAGAATTGAGAACCGTGAGGATTTAAATTGAACCGTAACCAACAAACGTAACTGAAGCCTGCTGGGCGTTGTTTCAATCGAATCAGAATCAAACCACACAGCAAAAAAAATTAATTTCACATCAAAGTGGATGCATTTAAATCGTGTTGAAAATATTCTTCTTTCTTCTTCTTCGCATTTCAAGCTTATTGCATATCGCATATTAGCTTATTGCGTGCTCTCAACTTAGTGTTCTAGATGCACTTCCACAGTTATTAATTGAGAGCTTTCGATGCCTGTACCATTTCTGCATTAGTATAGTTGTGTGGCAAGTCCAATCATACTTCTATGCCCAGGGAAGTCGAGAAATTTTCCAACCCGAAAAATTCATAGACCGGACCGGGAATCGAACCCAGCCACCTCCAGCATGATCTTGCTTTGTAACTGCGCCTTTACCGACTGAGCTAAGGGAGGCCCCAAAAAAATATGATGTAATATTATTTGCCAAAAAGGACAAAATTATCATTGATACAGTGCATGAACTGAGATTACACTGCTTTTACTGCATTTGCTTATTGTTGTGTTTTATGGCCATTATATGATTACAATGCTAAAGATGTCATCCACGTACCTATACCAACATTTGGGCAACAAATTCCTATCCTCAAGAGTATTTTCTAGGTTAGCCATGAACAATTCACATAAAAATGGAGAAAGCGGATTGCCAATAGGAGCGCCTTTAGTTTGTTTATAAAAATTTCCTCTGAAAATGAAATAATTTTCCTCCATACAAAGACGAGTAAGCTTGAGATATGCCCGAACTTTGCTTGTCCAAGTCGAATCCTCACGTTGCTTCAGAAACCAGTCCTCTAAAAGGCTGATGGCTTCCTTTACTGGTACACTCGGAAAAAGTGCTGTGACATCAAATGAAACCATGACTTCATCTTCCCGAATCTCTCCTGATGCCTGAAGCTGACTTGCGAATTCCTGTGTGTTGTTAACTGAGCGAGTGGAAAAGGGTTTAGGCATATTTTGAAATTCCTTTACTAGCCATTTGGCAAGCTTATGAGTGGGGGATCCTTCAGCCGAGATAATCTCCCTCATTTCGTTTCCTGGTTTGTGGATCTTTGGCAAACCTTTGATCCTAGGTAGAATAGGGTTTGAAACTTTCAATTGATTCGTAGTGTTGCCAATAAACGCCTTGCACTCTTTCAACGTTTTGTCCACATGTTTAACTATAGATGGGAGGGGGTCAATCCTCAACTGTCTGTATGGGCTATTAGTATTTTTTTTCCGTCATCCGATTGTCATAGTCCTCTTTGTCCAATATCACTACTGCAGTACCTTTGTCTGCTTTGATATAGAATACCGGCTTTGTTTTTAGTTCTTTGAGAATTCGAATTTCTTCTTTTTCGGTTCCTGTTTTTGTATTGTCTCTGAAATAATATTCCTGGCAGTCCCGTGTAATTGAAAAGGAAGTGTGTGAGTGATTGCAGTCTTCATGTCAACGATGGTCTCTTCCACGTCAGGTTTTAAGGAGATCGCATATCCTAATCCCTTGTTGAGAAGTGTCAATAAAAAAACAAAAAAATAAAGATGCATAAATATGGATTCACTTTATACGTTTTACTCAGAACACCTCTGGAGTTTTACAATTTGGTTTCTACGTTGCTGTTCAATTTATGCTGGAAGTTGTGGATTTTTGGTATCTTGAGTAATTATAAATTATGACTGCTGTTAAGATAGCATAAATCAATCGCCAGCATAAAAGAACAGCAACCATAAAATATATGTAGAATAATGCAAGTGGCACATCCCATGTGTCTCTCGTACAAGAAACCTTACTTTCGTAAAGGAAACTTTTATCTAGGATACCTCGTGAACCTAACTTTTGCTACTTTTAGCAAAAGTGGAATGCCAAACTCCTCGAACATGTGTGCGACACGGAGTCGTAGCTACGAAAATCTTTAAATAAGAACCAGAGATGTTTGTGCTGTTACAACTGATGTTACCTTTGAAAACCTTAATAGGCCATACGTTTACTGTTTCAGAGTCAGGTTTTTACGTTTGTAGCAGGTTCTTATTTTAGACGTTCCCAAGCGCTCGTGACATTACTGCTGAAAGTATTAAATCAGGCCAGCAAATTTAACACTTTCGGAAGTGAGTCTATCTTTGAGCGATTCAACATTTTCGCTACTGAACTCAAGCTTTCCTGAAGTTATTAAATATGTTATGAGCTGAATACACGGATCCAGTGTTTCCAAGTTTTCCGAAGTGATTTAAAACTTTTGAAAAGTTCAGTACTGTTTGAAGTTATTCTGTACGTGCTATTTTTTTTTTCTTTTCTCAAGTATTCAGTACTTTTTGAAGGGATTCTTAGCTTTTCCAAGGTGATTCCAAACTTTCCTAATGTAATGTAATGTCAGCATGGACAGATTTCGTTTTTGGAAACGTAGCTACAGTGCACTCTCTACAACTCGAGTTACAGAATTATCGAGTTATAGAATAGCAATCTCATACAAATTCGCTATCGCAGTAGCCATGACACTTATTTTTATCGATATCGAGTTGGTGGACATCGAGTTTTGGAGAGTTGACTGTACTTCATCCTATTGTTATTGCCTATCGTAAAGTTTGAGACTAGCATATTTTACACATTGAAGATAAATGCTAGTCCAACGCATCGTTTTTTGCTTCTCTGTCAGATGATCTGGTAATGACGGATTAGCAACCGCGAGCGGTAAATCATTCTCATGCTCAATTATATCTGTGCTATTTGAAGTGATTCAGTACTTTCTGAAGTTTTTTCTGTAGTAATTCAGTACTTTTCAAACTGATTCAGAGATTTTCTAATTTTCAGGCCACGCGTCGTAAAAACACGGTCGTACAAGAGCCTTCCCGGATTAAAATAACAATACAAACACAACGGAAATGACTGTAACAATAAAATTGAAAATTATTAGCACACAATAGAATGTATCATATTTCTAACAATAAAAATAAAATAAAATTAACTGTTTATGACAATTTGTTCTATGGTATTTAGCAAAAATACAATAAAGTCAGGGGGTCGTTATGTATCTTAACCATAACCAAATTGAAGATTTTCCATACATTATTTTTCGAAATACTATAAAATGTATTGTAAAGCTATTGTGTAGTTTTAATTGTTGAGAACGTAAAAAACATTAAACTTTTAGATAATTTAATTGTTAATCTTATACATTTTATGTATTGTTAAATTGATGGCATACAATAAAAACTATCGTTTGATGTTATTGTTTTTACCATTTTTTACCATTAATAGATATTTCTTTTTTCAATTTAACAGGTAATACTTTTGCTCTTTTGAATTCTTTTTTATTAAATTTCCATGTTCATGTTTCGACCTTGTTCACAACGACAAACATTTGTGCTTAAGTCGACTTATAAAACAATTTTTATGATATTGTTTAGATTTGTACTGTTGTTTATGTAACGGTTTAAAAATTCCTTTTAAGGATAAAGGACAGAATGAACGATGAACAATATAAAAAAAAAAAACTTAACATGACCGAAAATTCAAATCACTCATTGTAGAATTTAAATGATGTAAATGAAAATAAAAAATTAAATTTGTGTCAAGTTTAACAGTTGCGATCATCTTCCTCAGTTGGCTGCTGATTCTCCGCTGCAATCTTAGCTGCCTTCCTTAGGTTAGCTATTTTTTTCAGCAATAGCACGATTAACGATCGTTTTGTCAGCAAGTAGGGAGATTTGTTCGATGTTGTATACACCAACTTGCAGTGCAACTCGCTCACGAGCTTTCGCTATAGATAAATATAAAAAAAATAATGTTTAACAGTTCATAATGATACTATTACATGTACTCACCGTAGATGAACTTAAGCTTTTTCGGTGAAATTTGTGGTTTTGGAATCGCTGATCCTTTCATGCGGTTACACCATAGAGGTAACTCTAAGACCACTGGGTTGCCCCGTAACGTGGGTAGATCACCTTTTCGTGGTACGTTACGGGATGTAAGATCTACCACCGATTCCTAGTCCTAAAAAAAAAAGACCACTGGGTCCCGAAGAAAATCATTATTATTTTTGGCTCACTCAGTACCAGAACAACGGTCCCAAGCAGTCCCAAGCTATTTCACTCACCCCTGCATGTTCTGCATGAATCCACACACCCCTGATGTTATCTGTCAAACTTTCATAGCGAATCAAAACAAACATAGTGTAGTAATAGAATTTCAACTAGAATAGGGTACGTTAATCGTTTGCTTGGGACCAATAGGCTACTAAAGTGGTGAGCCAATTTAAAATCGTTAGTTTCGTATTGATTGTTGGTTACACTGCTTCCCGGTGACCGATCTCTCCCGCAGATTTGAAGCTCCATACATGCAGATAGCGAGGTTTTGTGCACAGTTGCCAACGCTTTTTGACATGTTATGGATTTCGTGGATTCGGTCGACTGACATATCAATGTCAGGATCTACTGTAAAAGTCTACAATGAAAAATGAAAAACATGAGAAAATCAACCATTAAATAATACAACATGTAGTACAATTGAATCAAAGTAAGGTAGATGTACCAGTTTTGACTATACGTTCCTGTTATAGTATACACCTATTACGGCGTATGGCATAAAGTCTTTACTTGTACGTATACCCTATGTAAATCTATCGATAGGACTAAAATCATAATTTGGATTGTACTTACAGTGCTCGAGTTAGGATCCATTTTTGCCTTTTTTGCTTCGGCAACTGTGTACACAAACAAATCTTTCATCTCTGCGTGCTTCCTTTTGAGGATGTCATGGTTCTTTTGGGTTTGCTTCAGTTTTTCCGTCTGTTTCTTATATTTCAATTGCAAAGCAACGTATTTTTGGTTTATGTCCTTCTCTGACTTGCCTTCATCTGAATTGTCCTCGTCTGACTTGTCATCATCTGACTTGTCGTCGTCTGAATTTTCTGCAGTAACTGATTCGGGTTCCGGAAGCAACGTTAGTGGAGATGGTAGCAGTGACAATTATGGTGCAACAACTGAATTTGTTAACGGTACTGGTTGTAATTCGCTTGTACATAGCTCCAATGGCTTGGTTGACAGCAATGAGGTGTTGGCAGTAGATTCAGTTAGCGATTGGTCCAGACCCGGTTCTGATTCCACAACCGCATGTTGGCTTAGATCCAGTACTTCCAAAGGATCGGTTTTGATGGGCTGTCCGAAACTTCTTGAGCTGTGTGCCTGCTCCACCGAGACGAACACATGTCCGGTTTCACTGTAGTTCTCATTGCCACTTTCAGCTAGAGCCGAATTCAACTAAAGAAAATAAAAAGATAGTTCAGTTATTGTACTTTTTTTGCTTTAATTATATCATGCTGTTTGTAAATAGTATGATAAAGGTAACAGTGTGATCATTTGGGATTTTTTTTTTTACTTTTGAAGGTTAGGAAAATTCTTTTCATAACAAAACTTACCGCTTCTCGCAGGAAAGCTTGGTTATGTTGCTTTTCACGCTCCGTAAGTGCTGAGGATTTTTTTTTGCTTCTGGCGTCCTGATTAAACATTCATAATTGTTATGCATATGATTTCTAACTTATATTTTCGAAATATTACCTGTCTCTGATGGTTTTGTTGCAGTTTTCGCTGTATTTCTCCGTGTTTTACGAGGCATTTTACCGAAACATCACACAGCACACGAAAACCTGACTAGAAACCGAAACGCAAAATGGTGAATGAAACAAAAGTCATCAACTAACAGGGTATTGAAAATAATAAAAAACAGAATTTTGAACGCCAATTTTCAATAGTTTAAATAGGCGTTCCCATGTTAAATAACAAAATAAAAGAATAAAATATCAATGTATTTATAATATTGTGCATTGTGCAAAACAATAAATTGTACTGTCAGGACAATTCACGCTAGTGTTAATACAATTAATTCTATTTTATTGTAAATATTATTTTTATGTTTCGATATTGAGTTTAAGTTTGCTCTATCAGATGGTGTAGTTAGTATGCGTGGGTGTGTGGAATCTTGAGAAATCGATGTTTAAAGTCACTGTTACTTTTTGAGCTAAGGCCCTGAAAAGTAATCAACTTCGATACACACTGATTAAATTATGAGTAAATGTTAGTAAATAAAATTTTCAATATAAGCTTTTTTCACAAATCTAACATACAGAAGCTGGAATTTTTCTTTTTACATATTAAAAACATAAACCGTACAGTGTTTCGTGTTCTATGTTTATGTATCCTTTCCTTCATAAGGCCCAATTATATGCAAAGATTTTAATTGGTTTATTCGATTGCCAGGTGGTAATTTTTTGCATATTTTGGGTAGTGCGTAATACGCGTGTTGAAACTGTCATTGCTCTGGGTTGTCTAGTTTGTATCTTTGTTTTTCTGACGATTAAACTGTTTAAATAAGTAGTGTAATTTATTATTGTAAGCAATGAATACGCGTAATTCACGGATGAATGGCTTATTTCACACGAATAAATCAACGCCTTATGCTCGCAGATGCCGCAAAGTAAGTATCAAATAATAATAATGCTTCCTAAGTTGAAATTACCACTTAATACATTTTTAGAAACCAGTTCTATCACAACAAACTAGTGGTGATGATCTTCCACCAGAAACACCCGTGTATTTTCAGCCGGTCCTCGAGCCGATCCCAGAACCGAGACCAGAACCTTTACAACCCCAGCAGGTTTAAAAGTGACAATAAAAGCACAAACGAAGTGACAGACGGAGCGGCTCGAAAACTTTGGTGACTAACCTGCTCTTGCAATTTTTCAGTGTACCACATGGCAACACTACTACTAGATTGAACTAGCATTTTCACCAAAAGTATTAGAATGTTGTGGTTCTATCTCTTTCACTCTACTCAAAACTGAAATGCATAAAAAAATGACAAAATGATACACTCTTTGCACACTGTCAAAGAATCATTGCACACAAAATCAACTTTGTGCAAAACCAAAACAAAAATACTATCCCATCTGGTGGATGATGACACAAGCTTCAAAGAAAATTCTATTACAGCGAACCACATTATTTAAATTGATTTCTTCGCCAGTTAGTCGTCTGTCACTTCGTTTGTGGTTTAGATTGGCAATCTTATGTTTTATGCAGGCTTCCGGAAATCTCACGCGTACACAAATGCGACAGCGAGCTGTGAGACAGAGCGTCGCATGACTCTCAAATCCATGGTGTGCTACATTAATTGTACAAAAGAGAGACCAGAACGATGCGCGCGACAAGCTACACGCTCTCAACAAATTCAAGCGTTTTAATTTTTTTATGTCTCATCGCATTGCTCTCTCAATGCGACGCATGTATTCAATCACATGCGACTGTTTCATTGCAACATCTCTATGCGCTCTCTCAGGGCGCCATCGCCGTGCGCTGTTTCGCATGCCTTGACTCTCGCGGTCCCATCATATGTGATGTTGTCGGGTGACGAGAGAAGGGACTGGAAGGGTTTGTTCACAGAAGACTTGTGTGCCCTTTTCAAATGAGGTAAAGTTTTTAAATGGTTCCAGAAATATCTTCTAGTATAGATTCAAGCAGACTCAACACATGGTTCCAGAGTTATACTGGAATCACCGTAAGATCACCACTCATGATCCTAGGAAGACGCAATTGCTTTTCGAAAGGATGCTAAAGGAAGGTAAAGGAAGACTACGTGAGCGGTGGATGGCAACCTTACGGTAGTTGGGATCAGGGATGGAAAATCATTTACATTCATTTCGTGCATTCATTTACATTCATTTGTCTGTAACTTTTTCCATCAGCAGAATACCGTAAAATGATGTATGAAGCTTTTGTGGCTTTTGATATTAACTACAACTTTTGAAAATAATTAAAATCTGAATCTCTTATGCATGATGAACTAGAGCTGGCAGAACATGTTATTGTTTTTCAGTGAATGCAATTTACATTCACTGAAAAACAATGGTGGGTTCTTATCGCTCTGATTCATCATGCATAAGAGATACCGATTTGAGTCATCTACAAAAGATGTAGCTAATATCAAAACCTTCAAAAGCTGGCAAATGAATGTAAATGAATGCACGAAATGAATGAAAATGATTTCCCATCCCTGGTTGGGATACCGTTAGCATGTTAGCACCCCAAATAATACCGGAATATCTGTGGAACTATGTGTCCTTCAACAAGTTCTTATGAGGAAATCTTCTAAAATACATTTTTTGGAAGCCTCTGAAGCTTTCAGCCCATTTGGTGGAAAAATAAACAAGTTATTGCGCATTTGCACCAAATTAGACTCAGAATCCCTCAGAATACTTTTACTCAGACCAGTAAAAATATAAATGGACGATTTTGAATGTAAAATAGCACTACATTTTACTATACAAAATCATATAGTCGGCGTTAAGTCAGAAGCGATTAAGTAGCAAAATGAAAACAAAAAATGAGTTAATGATATCATAAGATCAAGAATTCTCTCAGCTATATTTCACTTTTTCAGCCAGATTTGAAAAATTAGAGTAGCAAGAGAAAACCGTCAAATGATTTGTCCCATTACATAAGACACAATATTGAACAGCCAACTTTAAATTCGTTTTACTCGAAATCAAAAAAAAAATCACAGTTCGGTCTGACTTGATCGATCATATCAAGACGCTAGTAATGATAGAACTCTGAAGATTAATATTTGTATTTTGTCTTGCTTGAGTGAACACTATTTTAAGGGATTATTTTCAACGCAGAAGTGTACTTTGCTGCAAAAACGTTGGTGGTGACTTCTTATTACATACACACAAGTCTACACTTAAAAATTAACCAAGTTTAACATGTTGTAAATTTGTTCTGTTATGATCAATTGAGTTGAAATCTTGACTCAAAACTTGCTTTTCCATTGTCCTTTGTCCGATCAGCTATGCACAAATTTTAATTTTATTGCCACCTTCCAGCAGGTGCTTCAAAAAATTTGGTATTTCTTATACGTGAAGCTCAAAATAGTTTTGCGTCAAAATTTCAGCTCAATTGATCATAACAGAACACATTTACAACATGTTAAACTTGCCTAATTTGTATGAAAACGACCTTTGTCCGATCAACTTAGCACCTCAGTGTACGTTGGTACGAAATGCTGGATTAAGGTTAATGTAATATATTTAGGAAAAAGTTGTGTCATATCTGTATTACGGATTGTTGCTAAGCTTCTTGCTTCAGGAATTGTATTGAATACCTGTCATATCAGCCACCATGATGCTGAATTGAAACAATCAATTTGTGACGACAGATTTCTAAATAGTCCTAGTGTTAGTACCGTGGACCCTCGGTGAAATAAAAAAAAAGCATATGTATTAACGAGCAAATAAACCACAACTTGATTGTACATTTCGCTTACCAAAGTCACATCTCTTCCTTCGTTCGTTATGAATGGGCTATTTTTCAAGTTAATTCTTTAATCAACGAAAATTGCCGCTAGGAAAACTTTGTTGGTCATAACCATCCGACACCTATTCTCCATGTTCGATAAGAGTGTAGTAGCTAGGTCGCTTTCCATCGTTTTCAAAACAAAACAACACTTTTCCCACATCAAGAACACGAGTTGGTCTTCCAGTTGTGTTTGTTATTTTGATGTCGCATTGAAACGTCGCTTAGCGACGTCTCATTGCGAAAAGCGCATGAGCTTCGGCTCACGCGACGTCGCATGATACTCGTTCTCATGAAACGCATACATCCGGAAATGTGCTGTGCTTACAAAACAGTGCGACACACTGACATTATGAGAATGTGAGATGCGACAAAACTGAAGAGAGAGAAACAGAGTGCTACAAATCTCTTGCGCATGAGACTGCTATGACTATGAGACTATTCGTATTGCGTCTCGCATACGGTAGCGCGCGCACTGGAAGCCTGGTTTTATGGCGAGCTGATAGCAGAAAAGTTTTACCCGTACCCTAGTTATTGCAGCTCAGATCAATTTTGCATCTCGTAAAAATCAAACGCATTCGCATGATGAACCAAATATACATACCGATAGTGATCACTCATCCGACTAATGTTCAGAAACAAGCGATATCCCGTCGGATACTAGTTTCGAAGCTTTTCCTAATTGGGAACAAGAAGAGGTTAGCATAGCGCCTTATTAAGCTCTATTTATCCATTATTTTTTCTAGCGGCTGCACTTTGATGACGCGGAGCTTCTTCACCCACATTTGAACATCACAAAATGCGAGGTCATGATCATGTTGATGAATATTTTCATGCGTCATAACCTTACCAACGTTGCGCTAGAAGACTTATTAAAAATGATAAATGTTATTGTTGGCCGTGTAGCAGTTCCGTGTACGTTCTACTCTTTTTCGAAATTTTTCATCGAGAAGAAATTTGGGCGTCATTATATTTGTAAATCCTGTGGACTTTATTTGGGAAAATCTCCTGAAAATAGCTGTGAGATATGCCAATGCACGCAACATAGTTACTTCATATCGTTTGACATTATATCAGCAATAACGGATGTTATTAAAAGGAACTGGAACCATGTTCAGGATTACGCAGCATCCAAACCGGATGGATTTATAAAGGATATCATCCATGGAAGAGTAATTCAAAAGCTAAAACGGACTACCCAAATTTTCTTATCGTTCAACACAGATGGCGTCGCTGTGTTTAACTCAAATATTAAAAAGTCCATGTGGCCAATTATAATCACTATGAACAACTTGCCCCCTTCCATAAGATTTTTGCGACGCAATACTATTATAGCTGGACTTTGGCTGTCAAGTGGTGATCCAGACTTGGACATATTCATGAAACCGCTCATAGTACAATTGCAGAAACTGGCCAATGAAGGTTTGCAGCTTTTCGATGATGTCAACTATAAAGTTTCCACAATTTGTTGTTGTGCAGATAGTGTAGCACGATGTAAATTACAGCAAATCAAGCAATTTAACGGCTATGAGGGATGTGGTTTTTGTAAACATCCGGGTAATTTGACTTCAAGTAATCAGATTCGGTATGGTTACATGGAAAATGTTCAACTTCGTAGCCACAAGGATACTGTAGATGCAATGCAATTGTATTTAAAACGTGGTACTCCGGTAAGTGGCATTAAAGGAATTTCTTGTCTACTAGCTATTCCTCAATTTGATATAATTTTCTATTGTCCTTGTGAATATTAAATATTTTCATATACTATCAAATATTAAATTATATAATTATATGTATGCCGTTTTGCTGGGTGTATGCAAGCATTTATGCCATTTGTTGTTTGAAGGATTTGGTCAAGATTGGTATATTAAAAAGTACGTTGAAGAAATCGATAACATTTTAACTTCTATCAGTTATTTCCACGAAGCTTCCCGAAGTCCAAGAAAAATATCAGATAGGAAGTCATGGAAGGCGAACGAGTGGCAAAATTGGTTACTGATATACAGCTCGGTTTGTTTAAAAGAAAAGTTACCACAAAAGTACTATGATAATTTCCAACTGTTAGCAGTATGTATCGATACACTACTTTCTGAGAATTTAACAAAAGATCTGATAAACACATGTGAGACTCAATTAGCCCTTTTCGTAAAAGACTTTGAAACGATATATGGTATTAATGAGATGAAGTATAATGTCCATCTTTTAACTCACCTTACTGCATGTGTGCGTGATTATGGTCCTTTGTGGACATTTTCGTTATTCAATTTCGAAGACATGAATGGTGTTCTAAAAAAAATATGTGAAAGGTCCCAAAGAGCCTATTATACAGATAGCAACTCGTTGTACTCTGGCTCACGTCAAAGAAAATGTAGATTTTACTCATACCACTCAAGAAAAAGTTCAAAAATTTTGTGAAGATATAAACAAAAACCAAAAATACGAAGCTATATGCATTAATTCCAATTTTACTATTCCCGATAGCATTGCCAATACATTTGCAGACCAATGTTTTGAAGAAAAATCTTGTTTATATTTCAATAGGTATTTGTTCAAGTTACAAAAAGTTTCTTTTGGTAGCAATTCACATGAATGTAAAACTGATGATTCGATGCTCACAATAGTATCTAAAGAATGGTTCTAAACGTTATTTTTTGTACAACCCCATAGTCATTGAAAACGGAAATGAAGAACCATTGTTTCGAATAGAGATAGCGGCCATAAAATTAATTGAGGTGAACAATACATTACAAAAATGTATTCCAATTTTTGGCCTTGATAGGATGTTTGTTAGAAAAATTGGGTTTGTATCGTGGATTGATTAACTGAGAACAATGTAAATTAAATACAAATTTGTATCGAACAATAAAGTCATTCATTATTCCAGTAATTTTTCACACACATATAATTCTAAAGGAAAATTACAACATAATTAGTTCAGATCCCTAATAAACGAATATAATACACGAACGATACCGGAAATGGTGCAACTATATCACATAAGGTTGGGATGATATCAAGAATAGGGTTTTAAGCACTTCTTATGGTTATTTTCTATGCGTGATTGCATATCAAATAAAAACTACCATTGAGTTTCAAATAACAATAGAGTAATTTGTTAATCAAATGTACAAATGTTGTTATGTTGATTCAAGGGAATCTGTTACAATATGAAAACGGTTAATTTTATTGTCAACAATAAAATGAATTATTCACTTATAATATTTACCACTGACTGTATTGTAATTTTTTATCCGGGTTGCACGCTTCTGTGCCGGAATTCTGCTTCATGTGCCGGTTCGAATGTTTACTAGCTTTGTACGACTTGTATCCTTCCCTCGCAAGGATGTTCCACTCCGTTTGAAAGTTGGCGTGGTACCTTCTGGCCATATCCTGAATCGAAAGACCGGGGTTGGCTTTAACGCACCTCAACACCTTGCTGACGATCCCTTGTTACAGTTTTTTCATAGATCCGCTGATTCCTTTCCATACTCAGGGTTTCCTTGTAGGCTTTGAGCACTCGAAAAACTTTTGTTTTCGGCATCTTAAGCACTTTAGCCAGTTTGGAAACGATCCAACGAATAATATGTTTGTTTCTTTCGAGTTCCATTTGACGTTTTTTCTGAGCGCGATCGACTACTTTGATCAAACTTGCAACATATGTTCTCTATAGAAGTGTCAACAAAACACTGTCAAAGATTTTCGATACCCAACACGAGAGGCTTATTTACGTCAGCCTTTATTTTGCTTCAATATCACGCGTGATATTGAGAGCATATAAGTGCGGAAAAATATCAATTTGCTAATGATTGTGCCATAACTGATCTCATGCATGTATTTTAAAGTCAAAAATGCCTTAAAAAGTCCAAATGTAGGGACTTTTTTTTCCTGTGTTCTTTGCTTCACCGACAACCATTGCCTTATTCTATCCCAATTGCAATTATAAATCTGCCGTTTACCGAACGTACCCTTACCAGATTTTACCATCCCACTAACAAACATCACAGCTCCTGTGTCACTCGTGTTTATTTCAGTTGCCGTGGGGCCGTAGTTTGTGATTAGCCCCGGTCCCTTTCAAATTGTATCATTATTTATGTACGGTCCTTATATTTGAAATGACGTTTCACATTCATCTAGTGATGGGCGATTTTCATTTGAATAATCGATTAACGAACCGAAAAGTAAAATATTTGTAATCGGTTATATAAGCATTAACATCATCAGAGGATCATCACCGCTCGTTTTAAACATGTGCCGCACTCTCATTGGTGGAAAAATGGCAGCACAGCGAACAAAAAAAATCGATTAGTTGTTAATCGAGTAATCAAAAGATGGGACATCTCTGATTTTGGTGTGATTGTTTTGATTAAAATGAGCGCAAAATTTCATCTCTACCGAGGGGGCAGCAAAACCACAAAATTACCTTGAATACGGGGGGTATTCATTGGATGAAAGGGACCGTGAAAGAGGACACTAAAATAGAAAGTTTTTCTTCCGACAGTTTCATCTTAGTATTCATCTTTGGTTGTACCACCTACAAATTCGTGCAACTTGACCAAATTATTATTATTATTTTTCCAAATATCGTCAACATATATTTTTTGAGTTTGCCTCAAATAGAGATCAACATTTGGAAAAAGCATATTTTCATAATTAGACTTCAATAACGCTTGAACGGCCTAAGGTATCGACAAATTCTGCACGGCTTAAAATGCGTCATCAAAAGTTATAAAGCTAATTTGCTCAAAAATTAAAAAAAATAGAGCAAAATATATGTTTTTTGATAGAGACAGCCTAAGTCAATTGTGGGAAGTTGGAATGTTTGGATCAAAGCTATATTACATTAATGTTCGATATTGTTCCCCGTCAGCTCTATGGTGATTGGAAGTGGAGCTATTGGGACCAATGCTTTCTATAATTCTAGACACTCTTAGTTTGATCCAGAGAAATTTTAAAAAAAAACTCAAAACAAGCCTTACTGGCAGCGTTTTTAATGTGCTCGGATTTTTTAATGTTCAACCTTTATCATCCCTATACCAGACAAATCTTACATTCAACGTGAATAAAATGTTGTAATTAAAACTGAATTTCATTCATAAACGACCCAGTTGTAAGCGTTAAAAACCTGACACTATTTCGTCACACAAATTGCTGTGGAAAATTGTTCTAAGTCAGTTAATTAAAGAGATACAAACAGTTTTTTAACAGTTGCATGAAATCATCTGAGCTACACTGCAGCTCATCGCAAGTCGGTCCCATTTGCGTTTTTGTCAAAACGGAGTTGTTCAATGGAAGTGTTAACTAATTACCCAAACATTCGTTATACTTCATGAACTCAACAACTTTGTTCTGGGAAAGTTTGATATAATAGCCAAACGGGTTGTCCGATTACATAAGAAGCAACGGTACGAAGCTAACTTAAAACGCGTTTTATAGTAAGAATCACCCTAGTATTAATTGACACCAAGCCCTCATAGCTATAAGAATAAAATTTGTAGAATATTTTTTTTTATATAATGTTTCGATTCCACGCTCTAAATGCATCTTTCCTACTAAACTCCCATTTGGACCACTTGCAGTGTTAATCATCAAGCGCCTTTACCATCATTTCTGACGATGTATATTATACTAACACTGGTAAATTACCCATCACACCACCGCTGGAAAGAAATATGATTTACATTCGTCTAATCGGTACCTTTCACTCCACCTTAACGAAAACGTGACGCCGACGACGGCAGCTCATCGTACCTAAATAGATTGGCGATAGAGTACCGTCCCGTCGCGTGTTCGACCGGAAGTACGCGATAACGATCATCGGAAAAAAAAGTGGCACGTCAATTCAAATTAATCGCAGCTCGTTTATCGGTTCGGATTAACTAGCTATGTATATCAGCTGATCAATTTTGATTTATGGGGGTAGATGGAAAACCGGGTGGGCTTCAAATTTATCGCTTTCAATCTGCTTCAACCACTTCTACTGAAAATAGACATTCCCGGGATTCCGTCTAGCTAGGCTGCAAAGCTTGTGAGATTTTTTTTCCATAAAAGTGCTTTTGCACTGACAGTTCTTTGAGTACTTTGCATGAATTTTCCATCAACTTGGCAAACACAGTTACCCATGCTTAAACCCTTCGGGAAGGATTGTAAAAGTGTAAAATACGGCAAAATAGCATTCTCAGTTCATCGAATAACAAACAACAAACTTTGGCAGTCAATAATCGAAGTAGGTAGAACCTCTCTGTAAAAATACCCTTCTGATGGGCCCAATAGCAGGGTGTCGTATTTCGTTTTTGTCACTTTTGGCGCTACTCTCGAGCCGACTCCCATTCTCTTCCCACTTCCGGAGGAAATCTGTCTTGGCTTGAGGGTTCAAAATTCGCACTACTTCGCTCTTTTCTTTCCTGGCGATACTTCAACAGACATACATATCACTTCACAGGAGAGCAGTAAAATTCCCCTCACAACAATAACAACCTCACTTGAATGGAATCACATGCGTGGGTGATAACGTTTGTGTGGCTACATGCATATATAGTAGAAAGCTTTTGTAACCACCAATCCTCATGTCTTTGTAAGTCCGTCTGTTTGTGCAATCCCCAAGGATTGAACCGCTTTTATCCCGGCCCAAGAAGAAGCGCCACTTGAGTACGGGTTTGGACCTCGAATCCATTTGCGATGAGAGGGAACACCCCCACAGATAGAGACAACCCACTCAAGCACACGCACTCCAGGATGAACGATATGTAACAAAACATGAAGCAATTTAACAAATCACCCTAAGCTGACTTGTTAATGGGATTTTGACCCAGATCAACCGAACGGATGCCGATCAGGATTGCCTCTAACAGATGGAAGGTGTTCCGTGATGAAACCCGGCGAGGGGGGGGGGGGCTTCTGGATTGAAGGAGGAGGCGAATAAATGTTTTCTTCTGGTTTGGATCGGATTCCCGAGCAAAGTTGGCTCACAAAATGAAATCAAATCGGTATAAAAGCTTCTTGTTCCTATCATAATGAGAACTTAATTTGATTTCAGTAGTCGCGAAATAAGACTGATATCATATTACGCTTTCATTGTGCAATACATATGTTTTACTGTTGACGTTTTGTTGAAAATTGAAGATAACTAACGATTATTGTTTGTTTGTTTTGTATAGCAAATTTTAGGTCATTTGAGACCTGTCCGGGTGAGATTTGAACTCAAGTCTTTCAGCGTGAGACGCATGAAGTCCAACCGTTTTTGCCAGATCAGTTCCTGGCTAAATACCATAAAAAAGTACAATCCACAAGTTCTTATTCAACGATTTTTGTACATTTTCAAGTGTCCATGGTTTCCATTTGTTACAATTTGTTACCCCTAACCTCGAGCTAGCCGCGAGTAATCGGCCTCCGCTTTACTGACGTTAGTTTTAAGTAATTTTGTAATCCAAACAATTAATATCGGCTCCGCAAAGCTACGGAAAATGAGCCTGAAAAAATAAATGCATTTTATTTAAAAAAAATGTCCATTGTTTGAGTACTCTAAAAGATTGCATTTTTTACAAGCTTTTTTTAAATAAAAAAAATGAAGATATTCTTTTGACGTAGGACTACGTCTGTGATTTCTATATGGAGGTACACTTTGTGAAAACCGAAAATGGAACATGTAACAAAATGATGGAAGATTTTAAACGCTAATGTAGTTTTTTGCGATATTTGAGTATTTAAGACATTTTTGGAATTTGTTCTTAATTACTAAAATAAAAATACCACGGATATTTTTTTCCAGGAAAAGTTTATTGTTCTCTGCTACTTTGTCTCAGAAGTCATTTCGATCAGAACTTCCGTTTCCGTGATACAATTTCTTGAAAAAGTTCAAAGACGCCATCTTGAAAAAAAAAAAAATTGAACATCCAAAATGGCAATTGCCGCACTAGAAGGACTTTCTTCGCTAGTGGATAACTAGCACCGAGACGAACTCTGCAGTAATACAGCCCAAAACTGAACCACCGATCACTAAGTCGCTTCTTACGGGGGAACTTTAATGCACACTCGATCACTTTGTCATTGACCGACCAGAGAAATAGACGCCGTAGGTACTGTTTCCTTCAACGTGTATTTTGTAACGCGAGTAACGCCACGATCGGAACCTCAGATGCCGTGAAAGAACATTCTTGATCGATGATCAGAAGTGAGCTCGAGCCAAGACGGACCATTCCACCAACGAGATGAATTCAGGATATCCGACGGATTTAAGCCACGCAAAATGTCATCTGCGGGATTCTCGGAACCGGCGGTGTGCCTCCAGTGTTCTATGTTCGTAGTGGTCTGGATCTTAGACACTCGGTTTGCAACGAATGTCTTCCATCGATTTGGAGAGGCACGTAGCCACTGTAGAACGGTACTGGAATCTGACCAGAAATTGGCGGTGGCTTTGATCTTCAACGACGCGTCGATCTTCTTGTATAATTGAGTGGCTAGCCTGGCGATGGAGTGGTGTGTAGACACAAGTCCTTCGAGCCAGATTGAAGGCAATTCATACCGAGAAGCTTTTGCGTGACGATTTTGCTGACCACACGTGCACTGGACATCGGTGTTGCTGCCATTGTGTTTTGGCAAAATTTGCTATTCTGTGCGATTAAAGTGCGTGTGCGCTGTGGGGTGAACCTTAGTAGTGGTGTGGAGAAGAAGATTTTTAATCAATCAGTGCATTTCGTGCTTTTGCTTCGCGCGTGGGGATAGTACCAAGTCGGCAGCAGTGGGAGATAATTCGATTAGCGTATACGATCTTGTGAACGATAGTGACTATCGCTTCTAGTGTTTCGATCGCGGGTGAAAAACGAAATCAAATCGTTCGAAACACTCTCTGCCGTCGGCAAACTGTTAGTGCGTGTATTTTGTGTGACGAACTAATTTGCGCTTGAGAGTGCACAAAGGCGTGTGTTACTCTATTTGGAGTAGATAATGGGCAGCAGAGTAAAAGTAAAACGCGTGTGTTATCTTGAACGGTTAAATCACAAGTGAAAGAATTTATTTTCCCTTCATAGTAACAGACAGTCATGGGTTGCTTCGATTTATTTCATCACTCCTCCTCAACCCATTGGTGTTTGAATTCCCATCGCTTCACGGCATGCAATCAATTTAGCAACTTATAACGGCTTCGTAAGGCCATCAGCAGTCTGCTCCTTCGTACTAACGTACGCCACGTTGATATCTCCTCTTTCCAAAGCATCGTGAATGAAATGGTGACGTATTTCAATATGTTTTGTCCTCGGGTGGTATCCTCCGTTCTTGGCTACAGCTATGGCACTTTGGTTGTCGCAGTGGATCAAGATCTGCCTTTCGTCCTCAAACAAGCCTTGCAATCGTTTCCACCAGAGCGCCTTCTGTACTGCAGTCGACAGCACCATGTACTCGGCTTCGCAAGTTGAAAGAGCAACGGTTTGTTGCCGCTTGCAGCTCCACGATATAGCTCCTCCTTAAGCGGTGAACACGTACCCAGTGGTTGATTTTGCGTATTTGGACGGACCCATGTCCTTCATCTTGAACTCCTGGCTCAATTGTGTTTCCATCTCTTTCTTCCAGCGCTTGCAGTTTGTGAAGATGAGAACGTCGTTCAACGTACACCGCCACGAAGAGCACTTGAAACTGTGCGCGGTGGGAGCGCAGGATCTGTCACGGTGTCAGCAGCATCCACAAAGGATTCATCACTTGACGTAGTTTCTTCGTTGTCCGTCACGTCGTGTTCATCGTTTTCCGGTACATCTGGGTTGGCTTCGACGGCTACCTCAGAAATCGTAAAATCCAGCCGAACAAAGCTCCGCTCTGGACCGTTGGACTTCACTGCTACTACCACTTCATGCTCACTGGATCCCTCGTTAATGAAAGTTACGTAAGCTGTCTGCAGATTGTACAAGCGGTACGCTTTCGTTTCGTCGTCGTACCCAGTCAATACGCACTGTTCAGCCTTTTGGTCCCAATTTTGTCGCTTTTGCTTCGGCACGTGCGCCATCACAGTCGTACCAAAAATTCTAATGTGGGAAAGATTCGGCTTTCGTTTCGTCCACGCTTCCTCGGGTGTCGTATCAATACCCTTGGTTGGCGATCTATTGATGAGGTAGACTGCTGCTGCTACGGATTCAGCCCAAAATGAATTTGGCAGCTTCGCTTCGTACATCATGCACCTCGCTCGCTCCACTACCGTCCGGTTGACACGCTCGGCAAGGCCGTTCTGCTCGGGGGTGTACTCCGCTGAAGTTTGGTGACATATTCCTAACTGCTTCAGGAAGTTTTAGAAGCTTCTGTTGTTGAACTCCCAGCCATTATCCGTCCTAAGCACCTTCAACTTCTTGCCACTCTGTCTCTCGACCATGCTATGGAATTCCATGAACTTTTGCAGCACTTCCTCCTGCGATTTAGTGCATAAAAAGTAGACGAATATTTTTCGGGTCTTATCGTCGGTTAACGACAAGTAATAACGGGCTCCTCCCAACGATATTTCTTCCATCGGACCACAAATGTCCGAGTGGACCAGCTCCAGTTCTTCATTGGCCCGTGAACCAACGTGGTTGAATGGCAATCTCGTTTGCTTCCAGACGGCACAAATTTTGCAGACTCCGCAGTCCGTGCCATCGTACTTGACCCCAGTCGCTAGCCCATTTTTGAGTTTCGCCAAATTTCCGGAGCTCGATGTCCCATCCGCTGATGCCACAGCTTCGCCGTTATTCGGGGTGAGCACGCATACGCCTGGGAGCTCTTCTGCTCCAGCTTGTATAACTCATTGGAACGGCATCCGGTATCAATAACCATTCCGCTGGGATTCACCACCTCGCAACCAGTCTTTCTGAAAACAACAGTGTGGCCTAGGTCAACTATCTTACCTACTGACGTTTCGCACTTCTATCGCATCGGGGTTACAGGTGGGCTGTAGCTTGGTAGATCCTTCCACAACGATTTTCATCACGCCCTTGTTCGCCGCGTAGATACTACCATTCGCTTCACGTAGGTTCTCCAACAGTTGTTTGTTGTTGTTGAGATGCTTGGCAGAACCCGAATCGAAATACCAACTGTTGTCCGTTGCCGCGTCTTGCACTGACAACACGGTGCAAAAGGCGTCTCCTTTCCGATCCGATCCGCTTCGTTTCGATGGTTCTTGATCCGTGGTCCTGGTTTGACAATTCTTCGCAATGTGATCAAATTTCTCACACCGCTTGCATTCCGGCCCTTGCCTTTCGAATTTGTGTTCGCGTTGCTTTGGTAATCATTTGAATTTTTTCTTGCAGAAATAAACGCCGGTCCCGTAGTAGGCGCTGACAAATCCGTCCCTGCAGCAACTTGGTTTTGATGATGTCACCCGTGTTTTCGATTCCCGAATTTTCAAGGCCCATCACCATCGGACGATACTTCTGGGGCAAGCCAGCCAGCAGCAGCATTCCGATCCATTTGTCATCCAACGGGAATCCGATTCCAATTAGCTAATGCGCTGTTGAAACCATCCGAGTCACGTACGCTTCTATTGCACCGCAATTGTTCAAATTCGTCGTGATGAGCTTGTGTAGAAGTGCCCGCGGGCGTGTCAGTTCCGTGTCTTCGAAGGTATTGGTCAGCTTTTTCCACACTGCCGCTGCCGTTTTCACCTCCTCGACGTGAATATAATGTTGCTACCCTTTCGCGCATCCACATCAGGGAAAGTTCCGTCGTCATTCAGGGTAGGCTGCTCCACGTCCCAAAGGTCTTCCACTTCCAGAAAAGTCTTCACTGCAAACTTTCAAGTTCTCCAGTTTTCACGATCAACCAACCTCTCAATCGCCGGATGGTTCTGTGTGGCTGCACGCGCTTGAGTTCCTAACGGGTCTCTGGATCCATTTCCTCCAGGGTTCGCTTGAAGATTCTGCATTTTTCTGGCTTCACAAAACTATCTGGGCCCATAACCTAATGGGCAGCAGAGTAAAAGTAAAACGCGTGTGTTATCTTGAACGGTGAAAGAATTTATTTTACCTTCGTAGTCGTAGTAACAGACAGTCATGGCATAGAGGTAACTCTAAGACTAGTAGCTCCCGAAGAAACATGCTAAACTTTTTAGCTCAGCTCTGGTACTATCTTCGGTCCCAAGCTAATCGATTCACCCCTCGAAACATAGGAAAATCCACTAACCCCTCATTTTATCTGTCAAACTTGCATATAGCGAATCAAAAAAAAAACATTGTGTAGTACTAGAATTTCGACTAGAATCGAGTACGTTAATCGTTTACTTGGGACCAATAGGCTATTCAAGTAGTGAGCCAATTTAAAATCGTTAGTTTCGTATTGATTGTTGGTCATGGGTTTCTTCGATTTATTTCATTAGTAGAAGATCGGAAACTGTTCCTGGCCATTTTGCATCGGAACATGATCGTAGTAGACCGCGCTTGAAAGCTGACGTGTTTTTATTTTGCTGCGTATTTTTTGTAAACGAATTAAACGCTTTTTGGCATTAAATTTGTTAATTTGTTTGCTGAAATTTAGTTTCAAGTGTTCATAAAGTTATCATTTTGTAATATATCGTGTTTTGCCTGTGTTTGCCTTGAATCTAACCTCAACAATATACGACTCAGCTTCAGTTCCATTGTTCGGTGTCGATTTTCATTGCCTCCCGGGAACCCGGTTCTCCGAGTTCGGATGGTACACTTTCGGTGTGTAGTTCTATTGAGAGATCGGTCCGGTTGGTGAATTAGGCCGGGAACGTGTTGATAATGTGTCCGTCGCGAGTTTTGGTGGTGATTCAGTCGTGAATCAGCAAGTTTTCCACTTGCAAAAGTGCTCAACTGCTGGTCTCTCGCCGGTTCCGGAGATTGCGAGCAATATGAAAGATGCCTCGCTGGATACGCCCAAGACTGGACGGGTGTTAGCTGGTGGCCGCGAACGGTTCCTGGGGAAAGCGCTAAATGCAAACCACCTCCCAGATGACCATCCCGGAAAAAAATAACCATACAATTACCATAAAATAAAATACAATTACAAGTAAATCTATTGCCAACAATCGATCTTATTGTGCGTATATAGTACACGAATTTTTAACATATTGTTATTACAAAAGATGTACAATACGTCCCATATAGTAAGAGTTTTCAACAATAGAACAACAATACAATTAATGGTAAATGGTTCAAGTTTGTTCGGGAAAAAGTGATTTTTCGTATGGTTAAGATAAATAACGACCCCCTTAATCCATTGATTTACGGGATGGCAACCCGTAAAAAAAAGAACCGTAGAGGTACAATGAAATGTATTGTAACCATACAATAGAGTTAATGGTATTTACAATAAATCGTATTCTCGACAACGGTAAAATAACAATAGAATGTATTGTTTCTACAATAGAATCTATGGTAAATGGGGGAATATACAATAGATTAAGGGGGTCGTTATGTATCTTAACCATACGAAAAATCACTTTTTCCCGAACAAACTTGAACCATTTACCATTAATTGTATTGTTGTTCTATTGTTGAAAACTCTTACTATATGGGACGTATTGTACATCTATTGTAATAACAATATGTTAAAACTTCGTGTACTATATACACACAATAAGATCGATTGTTGGCAATAAATTTCCGTGTAACTGTATTTTATTTTATGGTAATTGTATGGTTATTTTTTTCCGGGAATGCAAGAAAATTTGTGTTCGTTGAAGGAAGTATTATGACACAGGTGCATCACGAAATGAGGTACAAAGCTTAGAGAAAATCAAAACTACGGAACGCATGGATTGGAGGATCAAGTGAACATGGTGAGACCAGTCCAAATACATTTTACAATTAAAAAAAATAAACTAAATACGTTCTTCTTCTTCTTCTTCGCATTTCAAGCTTATTGCATATCGCATGATTAGCTTATTGCGTGCTCTCAACTTAGTGTTCTAGATGCACTTCCACAGTTATTAATTGAGAGCTTTCGATGCCTGTACCATTTTTGCATTGATATGATTGTGTGGCAAGTCCAATCATACTTCTATGCCCAGGGAAGTCGAGAAATTTTCCAACCCGAAAAAAACCTAGACCGAACCGGGAATCGAACGCAGTCACCACCAGCATGGTCTTGCTTTGTAGCTGCGCCTTTACCGACTGAGCTAAGGGAGGCCTCTACGTGCCAGGTTTGAAAAGAATATTTTCAGTGATGCATGCGGAGCTTACTGTAAGTGAAAGTAACCTCGGAATGGGCGTGATTTTCCAGACATTCTGAAATGGGTTGCTGGATCTGCAATAGGGCTATCACTTTCTAACTCCCGGACTAAAGCTGTCTACAATGACCGTAAGAGTGACATTGTAGAGAGAGTTCTTCCATAATAACACTGCCGGCCAGTGGGGGTTAGAGGGAATACACAAACACACACACACGCACACACACACACACACACACACACACACACACACACACACACACACACACACACACACACACACACACACACACACACACACACACACACACACACACACACACACACACACACACACACACACACACACACACACACACACACACGTGGCCTTTGCATGGTGGTGAATGACCCTGCATCGCCATCACGCCGCTTCCATAATCAACGCTTGCTAGCTTCGCTTGGTGACGCTGTTGGACGCCATCGCTCACTGGCGCCATTGGAACTACTTGGCGCAATTTCGTCGAGGCCTTTTGGAAAGCATCCGATCCCCAGGATTGCTCCTGGTGAGTCTGTTCCATACTAGTGCATGTGGCTAACAGTACCCGTGTTTAGAACATATGAAAGTGGGTAGCGTTTCTATTAGCTATTGTGGCTTGGTGGTTTATACGGCCGCGAATCGAGTGGAAAACCGGTCGCGCCCTCGATTTGCGAGACCGCGAAGAAGTGGGTTCGTTCGTGACGGGAAGGAGAGATCGATTCGATTTAAAAACGACTCATTTCCGTCGATATCTACCGTCGTGAAGGTTTTTACACCGCGTCGGGAAGGAGATATATTTCGTTCGATTGTGTAAGGGTGATCGGTGTCGGTTCCGCGTAGAAACGGTTAGTTTGCGCCGGGAAGGATTTTTCGTTTCGATTAAACTACCGTTTCCGTTCGTTTTCTTTTGGTGGAGAAGGAGAAGCTATTGGCTGAGCGCCTAACGCAGCGGAAAGGTCTTCTGAAAATATAAGATGCTCTAGAGCGGTTCATTCGTGAGTTTGACCACGGTCGTGGTGCCTGTCAAGTGTGTGTGCGAATTGAATCATTGGACAAGCTGAATGTAAGTTTCATGGACTGCCAGGAGAATCTGGACACACACATCAATGAACGTGTAAATTTCGGGCAGCGGTACTGCCAGGCAAAGGGCTTCCTACTGTCAAAGCACACTGGAGGTAGTAATCATCCGACACTGAATGATTCGATCTTAGCTTCACAACAACACCAACCAAGTTTTCTCCTTCGTCTACCCAAGATCGACCTGCCTGAGTTCAACGGTGACTTCTCGCGTTGGATTTCTTTCCACGACACATTTACGTCGATGGTCCACGTAAACGGTGACATCCCCACGGTTGCTAAACTTCAGTATCTGCTCGAGTCTCTTGAAGGCAGCGCCAAGAAGCCATTCAAATCTGTAGACATTCAGGCTGACAGTTACGCTACGACATGGGACGCATTGATGAAGCGGTACGACAACCGCAAGTACCTGAAGAAGCAAGATTTACCAGCAGTTAAGCAGGAGTGTGCGACACGCATCCATTGGTTGGTTGACGATTATCAGCGCCATGTTCGAACTCTAGCCAAACTTGATGAACCGGTAGATCACAAGGACTTGCCATTATCCCAGCTTCTCTTGTATAAACTGGATCATGCAACACTACGTGCGTGGGAGGAGAAAACTAGCCAAAAGGCAAGATGTCTATCGTCAACATTTCGAATAACCCACAATTATGCAAATTTCATGTAAATCGGAGAAGGTCTAGTTTCTCCAAATTGTCGTTTAAAGTGGAATTGCTCTAAGGTCAGCAAAATATTATGAAAATCAATAATCATTTTGATATCACTGAAAGCAGGAATTATTTAACAATTTAAAATTTGCTGTGAATATGAATACATTCAAAACGAGATCAACTGGAGAAATAAAAAAAAATAATGTATTAGAACAGCAAATTTTGATTTCCATTTGATCTCTATACACACCTGAGTAGTAAAGAATATCAAACCAATACATTGAAACCTCCGTTTACAAAGTCTTTTTACGCAGTATTCAATTTACGTCCCTCTTTTTACGAAGTAAATTCCAAATAACGAGTTTTTTTTGCAATTTTGGGAAACTGGAAAATGCTGTCAAATTCCCCACAATATAAGTATTTCTGGAATCAAGGTGATGTGTTATTGATTCTTCAATAACATACCAATTACTTAATTAGATATGATAGCAAAATTTGATATTATTTTGCAAAGATTTTGCTATTTAGCTTTGCTCGTGTAGTGAACTTGAGTGATGTGTTACCCAGTAGAAAGGGGGAAAGGAGAGTAAGACATTGATACTTATTGATTTGAGATACCTAGAAGAGAGTCCTTCATTTGGATGGATGATGTAAATCAAATGAAGTGGAAAATGTGAGATTGCTTTTGAAGTGAACTAATTGAACAAGTTGAAGTTGAACTTTCGACATAAACTGTTACCAATTTGCGTTCGCTGAGCAGCAGGGTCCCACTCTACATCGTCCTATGGAGAAGAATGAAGGCGTACCTTGGCTAGTTCCCTCACAGTGAATGTGGGAGTAGATTTCAAAATCGCCTACCAAACATCAGTTGTGTGATGGTGTGATTGAAACAAACGAAGGTAGTCCTGTATTGCTTCTTTCCAATTAGTTCAATTTAGATAACTAATCTGTAACACCTTCAGGAAAGACCGATTCTGTCGTTCCATTTCCTCGTTGGCACAGGGCTAATTTGAAGTCATCGCAAAAGTCTTTCAACTCCTGACAGGAAAATCTATCATCCAAAAGCTTACACAATTTGGAGCAAGCTGAAAACAAAGACCTATTGAGATAAAATTTAAAAACCAGAAGAGTTGAGCAGACGGTTATTGGTTACCGTAAATCGCTAACGTTATGCCGCGGGATGCTTTCAAATGCCCACCATCACCCATCTGATGCCCGTTAAGAGTGAAAATCCACATGGGAGAGCGGGCAGTTGATCCTGATGAAAATGACAGAAATAAATTGATCAATATTATTCCATTATCATGCTAATTCAGTTCCGGTGCCGTGCCGTAGCATACGTAGGTCTCTTTCCGTGATACCAAGTGTGGCGCAACTATGAATGAATAGTCAGGGATGATGCGCAGGCAGGATATGCAGGAATGATGCTCTCTGCAATTCCTAGCACGTGCACCACTCAATTGTTGGTTGGGTGTCGGGAAAATGGACTGCTGCCGCTGGCTGCGAGCCGGCCAATGCGACGCCAGCAATCATTCAAATTGTGAGCATTGGTAAGCTCCACCGGCGATTGACAGATTTCTTGTTCTTAATGGAAAATGCTGATCGTGTCGGATTGATTGCGTCGAATGTATCAATCACTCGGCTCTGTGTGAGCGTAAAATAATTGCATCTGATTGTTCCCTTATCTTTTGCATCCGTAGGAAGACGGATGGATGTCCTGTCATTTTGTAATACATTTCAAAGTGGGTCGTAAAAATAAATCAATTTGCAACAGAATTGAATTGAATTGGGAATGGCGAGTGTGAGGTGATGTGATTTTGCACTCCGGAATTTATAACAAAAGGTCGAAAGGACCAAACGTCTAAAGGGACAAAATATGTTTTTACCCTTCTTACAGAGAAGGGTATACAATAGGGTCAATTTAACAACCCCGAACAACTGTGCCAAATTTTAACGAATTTGTTAACGATCTGGATTTGCGGGAGAACTTTAAAGGTTGTATGGGAAACAGATCAAAACTATTGATTTTAATGGCAAAAATTCAAAAATTCTTAAATGTTTACCAAACCTGAGACATAGATTGGTTAATACTATGCAGAACATCTTCGTAAAATACCACAAATCTATTCGACTTCTGTGCAAAAAGCTATTATTTTTATACTTTTGATGAAGAAAATGTGAAAGAGTTACGCTGCTTGATCATTAGACTGATGCAAAATTCGTGTTTTTCGCTCCATAGTGCTTAAATGGTTTCAAATCGGGTCCTGAGTAGCCTCCCAAAGTTACAACTCATTTGGTTAGAAACAGACTTCGCACAAGTCATTTGAAGTTTACATGTAAATAACTATGGGAAATCTCAACTTTTTGTTCATTGCCTTCTAAGGCTTTTTCCATATTGAGCTGCGAAACAGTTCGATAGCCATTCTTATAGAAAATTTTCTCAGCTACAACTTTGCTGAAGATCGTTTCTATGTAAAACGAGACAGGAAAAAGTTATTAATTATTTAAGAAATTGGTAAACTTATGACATGATCAAGCAGCTGCTCTGTAGGCAACACTGTATTTTGCAGTGTGACATAGTAGCCATGATTTTTGTGTCCAATTCAACGCCCCAGAAACACCAATGTTGCCTGCTGAGCAGTTGATTGAGCTTGATCATAAGACATCAGCGCATTGAACCATTGATAACTTTCGATCCTTGCATTTAATTAAAAAGTAGTCTTGAGCAAAGTTGTATTTGGAAAAATTTCCTACAAGTAAAGTTGAAAGCTTTTGAAGCAGATCGATTAGATAGACATGAACAAAAATCTTGGTTTTACCATAGTAATTCCCATACAAACTTCAAATGGTTTGTGCCATCTCAGTTTCTCACCAAATGGGATCAAATTTTGAGAGGTTAGTCAGGATCCGATTTGGAATCGTTTAAGTATTGTTGAGCGAAACTTTCAAATTTTGCATCACTCTATTGATCACCTTTTCGTGATGCGTTACTGATATAAGATCTACCTCTGGACCCTAGTCCTGACTTCTTCAAACTAGGGGAGCAGGATTTTTTGGTAATCAAAGGAACACATTTTAGTCCTTGTTACTTTCTATGCCTTGTTAATAGTGACAAGACTCGGAGAAGTAGTCACAATGCCTGTTGAATTGTGAAGTTAATTTAAATCAAAGTTAAAATTAAAATTAAAAATCCTTAAAGAAGAGAAACTTTTGGATAAGCTTCACTGGGTAAATTGCTCAGTGCTTATCTACTTTAGTGTAAGATAAAAGTGGTTGTTGCTGATATTTCTTAATGAACTCAGCGGCAAGTTGCGTATCAAATTGACTTGTGGCTAGTCGTATTTTAGAAAATGCTATGTAGGTACGCGTCCGGCAAGAAAAAAAAGTTGTTTCATAGATTTGATGCTTGCAAATAATTTCGCTGCATATAATGTGTTGAGATTCAAAAAGTTCAATGGAGGTTTTATGGTGGTTGGTTTTGTATTGGGAAGTGCCATGTGTGTATATTTTTTTCCTTTTATTTCTATTCGATATTTTCCAAAATTAGTTGAAGGTTGTATTACAATGGTGATTGTATTTGGTGAGTTTGTTCCAGTTAAAAAGAATCCGTTTGTTTCCTTCCGGGATAACCTCGATCGCGCGTGATCTATTTTGCGGTTTTAGTTAGAACATAAGAAAAGCGATACTGCTTTCCAGAACGTAATTTAATTTGAATAGCTTGGAGGACTTAAACAATCGTCACGTCAGTCATAGCTTGTAATGATAGCCTGAACAATGCGTAAAGAGCCAATCGAAACATTGAACGTCGCGTAAATGTGGAACTTAATGACGGCCTATGTACTTATTCGTAGCTTTTAGTTTTCGGATCTGGAAGATCGTCGGTTGCAGTGGCTTGCCTACTGAGCAAAAAACGCGTTCCTAGGTCTCTTTCACATTAAAGAGATGTATGGTCAAATCCCTTTTTTATCCTGTATTTTCCGAAACTTGTTGTTGTCGTCGTTGTCGGTGTCCGGTTTGAATGGTTACAACAACTCGAGTAACGGTACTATGTGATATGAGAGGCTCGGTGGCCTTTGAGCAACCGGACTAAACAACATGAGTCTAATCTCAAGCCAATTCAAAATCAAGATTCGTCAATCGTTTTATTTGTTAATATGACTACATGGTACTAACAGAAACTCGATGATTAAAAAGGAGCTCGTTTGCCTAGTGGCAAACGTTTTTGCTTACTGAACAGAAGACCGTGGGTTCAATCCAGTTGGCTTATCGTCTGCTGCGAAAAAAATAATAATGAGAATTGTATGAAGAAAAGACGATCCCAAAATAAAGTTCCCTAGCACTAAAACTATTACTCTATGCTAATATGAGCTATTTCAAAATGGGAATTCACAAACAGCATGCTCAGAGACTATACCCAATCTCAACAAACTCTACCGAAATCAATCAGAACAGCTTAACTACTCGGTAAGATTTAGCCATTTCTGTTTTAACCTACTTTATATCGAGCTCTTTTCTAGAATTACAACATGTGAACAATGCAGAACAAGTTTAAAATTGTTCCAGAGCCGAATTGATTTTGAAAGGAAGGTCAAACTACCACTGAACAGCTCAGCCGCTCTGAACCCTTCAAGTGTTTTTTTTTTTTTTTTATACAGGGGGGAATCTGCTCCCAGACTCCTGAGAAGATAATTCAGGGTGTGGGGATGGGAGAAATAGCTCTCCCGACCCACTAAACCTTACCCTGTGCTCTAGGCCCTTGCCCTCCCCGGAACCGCTCGAAAGCATTACGTCATGGGAGGGGGCCGGTTGCGCTATGGCGCATCACTTGGTGTTGTGTCCGACGTGACACTCGCTACTGCACAGTGAGCAGCTGTGCAGGGTCTTCCTCTTGTTGTTCGCCCGAATTCTAGAGCAGACGTGATAGCCAGCCAACTGTCCAACAGGGCAGCTTAGGACAGATGTGACCGCTTACCAGCTGCGTGTGCTAAGCACTCTAAGAACCCGGCGTCACTCCTGCCTTTGCACAACGAGGGTTTGTGCAGGGCTTCTCGACCTCCTGGGATGAGCTGGATGGGGTTCCAGCGTCCTTACTCTGCGGTAGTTCGTTTAGCCGCAATATCTCTCCCTTGGGTTCGATAATTAACGTTTCCAGGGCACACCACGAGGAGGCGAACTACTTCATGCCCTTCAAGTGTGAACATTATGCTTTACCTAAGCGGTCCCTTCGCGTTCTGCCCCAGTTAACGCAAAAACCTAAAACTAATTCAATTTCAGGCAGTGAGTGTTTGGAGCAAACAATGGTCCGAATCAAGCTACCCACTTTTGAGCTCTTCGTCTGTACAGTGTACCTCCCACCCAATTGCGATAATGCATTGTATGACCAGCATTGTCCAAGTAACAATTTTGGTTTTATGAGGGTTCTGAAGACCATGATTTAGACTTGTAGCATGCTTTAAAACCTCGATAAAACTTGCAATGTGGCCATGCGTTCAAAGGCTGTTGGAACAAGCCGGTAATCGTGATATGGTTGTTGTTGTTGTTGGTGACTATAATCTGCCTTATTTGCATTGGGATTCCGATGATGAATTGCGATGTTTGCTACCCACAAATGCTTCATCTGAACAGGAGTTTACTGTGGTTGAATCGTTCATTGCCAATGGTCTGTATTAGATCCTGGAAGGATCCTGGATTTGGTTTTCACTAGTGATACCGATGGGCTCGTGCTTGTGGAGCCTCCGTCATCACTACTACGTGTTGATCAACACCATAACCCACTACTGCTGGTGATTGAAACTGCAAGTGAAAGAGATATTGTCCGTGTGGCGGATCCATTCGACTTTGATTTCAAGCGATGTGACTTTCCTATTTTGAATTCAATGATTAGCAATGTCTGCTGGGAGAACCTTCTAGTTAATTGCAGTATTGATGAAGCCGTTTCGATCTTCTACAACAAGCTGTATGGGTTCATCAGTGAACTCGTGCCTTTGAAGCAGTGGGTTAACGTCCACAGAAAAAGGCAACCTTGGTGGAACAATGAGCTCCAAAGGCTCCGTAATCGCCTACGCAGGGCAAGGAAACGTTACTTTTGGTCGAGAAGGGAGCGAATATAACTCTATGCATGCGCAATGCTTTCGCAGCAACATCCATCGCACTGAAGCAAGTCTGAAACAGGGCCCAAAACTGTTTTGGGCTTATGTGAAAAATCGGAAGCGAACCACACCTCAACATTTTCGTTACCAGGGAGAAACAGCTGAATCAGACTCTGCCAACCTGTTCTCATCGTTCTTTCGGAGTGTGCAAAGTAATAACCGACCACCTTCGACTGAATCGTACTTGACCAGTTTGCCGCATTACGATTTGAACGTGACAGTTTACAACTTCTCTCCTCATGATGTTCGCACTAAACTTGAGTCCATAAACATTTCGAAGGGAGCAGGTACTGATCTTTTACCTCCAATCTTTATTAAACAATGTGCGGAGTCAGTTGCCTTACCTCCAAGTATGCTTTTCAATAGATCATTAGCGGAGGGCATTTTTCCTAGTGAATGGAAGACTGCAGCTATCACTCCCATTCATTAAACTGGTAGTGTTAACGATATCGAAAATTACCGTGCAATTTCCAATTTAAATTTGCTTTCCCAAAGTTTTGGAAAATCTTATCCATGATTCGCTGTACCGTAACGTCCATCATGTGATATAAGAGAGTCAACACGGATTCGTAAGGAAGCGGTCCACAACAACCAACTTAATGTGCTACGTCAATTCGCTCATGAATAGTCTGGAAAAGCGTCAACAGGTCAATATATTGACTTCTCCAAAGTATTCGACAAAGTTCCACACGCATTGGCTGTGGAAAAACTCAAACGTATGGGATTCCCGGAGTGGCTTACTCGGTGGATTGAATCATACTTATCAGTGCTTTCGTGCGCCTTGGTGGATCCTGCTCTGAAATGTACTCTATTACTTCCGGGGTGCCTAAAGGGAGTCTCTTAGGACCACTAATTTTCTTACTGTTTGTGAACGATCTTTGCATACTCATCAAATCACCGAAGTAAATGTTCGCTGATGACCTGAAATTCTTTAGTATGATCACCTCTATGGTGGATTGCTGTGCTCTCCAATTGAACGGAATGGAGCTGAACATTCGCAAATGTAACGTTACTTCATTCGACCGATCGAGGACAACTGCAATTTTCGAGTACAAGATGTTTTCTTCAAATGTTAACCAAGTGTCTTCAATGTAATTTTTGACAGCAAGCTGACATTTACCGACCACATAGCAGTAACAACCACCAAAGCCTACGCGATACTTGGGTTTATCAAATGCAACACGCAACAGTTCAAGGATGTCTATTGCCTTAAATCATTGTATTGTTCTCTGGTGCGAAGCATACTGGAATATGGCGTCCTAGTATGGGCACCTTATCATGTCAAGCTTTGCTTTCGCATTGAAAAGATTCAGCGAAGCTTTGTTAGATACGCTCTACGACTGTTACCCTGGAATAACCCGGTTGTTCTTCCCCCATACGAGAACCGCTGTGTTTTGATTGACCTTTTCAGATTGGCGGATAGGAGGATACTTCTGCAACGGCTGTTCATATTTGACATTCTGAACAACAATATTTATTGTGCTGAACTTCTTGACAAACTTAATTTCTATGCTCCGGTTAGACAGACACGCCAGAATGATTTTCTCCGCATGCCTCGACATCGAACAGCAAAATATTCCGTTTGATGTTTTTTGCCAGCGATTTAACGAGCTACACTCCAAGTTTAGGATTTTATCTGAAAAATCCAAATCTGGCCAACGCCCACCATATCGTTTCAGCAGAATGCTGTTGTTAGTGGAATGCTTAATTAGGAGTAAAGTAGATTTTCGCTAGTGAGTTTTCCAGTTTTCAGCTGCAACTACAATATATTTACAAACATTTTTAGCGAAATATTATGCGAAGTTTCATGATATGCTGAGAGGCAAAATCTAAAATTTATTTATTATTTCGCTATTTGGCCTGGATCTGCTCACATGAGAAAAAATATATAAAATCAACGTTTGGTACGATGCTTCTATTCAATATAAAATAAAATTACTAAATTTATTATAAAATCATATTTAACTTTTGATGATTGGTTTGCGGAGATGTCATGCGTTTCAGAATATATACTTCAGCTTGTGCCCTTTCAACCTTTTGTCAAAAAACCACCTGTTGCAATTAACGTAAACACAGCTTCAATGCGTCATCGTTGGCGTCGTCGTCGTCATCAGTGAAATAGTACGTCACTCAACTTGAAGCCTTAAATCCGTTTTACGAACCCCCACAGGCAGCCAACAATTGATGGACGAATAACCACTTCTGTGAGATACTTATATTTAGACCACCCATACATGCATGGAGTGATACTTTGGTACTTCACAATCGAATGTGAGAGGGATAATTCAGTGGATCTCGTCATCGTCGCACAGTGGGACCATTTTGAAAAAATAGACGGTCAAAACCCTTTCTTCGCTTTTCTCGACGTTTTAGCGTTTAGGTGTATTCAAATAAGTCCCTTAAAATATTATTATGCATCTGCTAAAACATCCATATGCTTTTTTTTTATTAAGGTGGTATTACAATTAGAACAAACAGTTAGTTACATACATACATACAGAACATGTATGTATGTAAGGTAGCCACCATCCCTTCGAAGATCTTGTCTTGTATGCAGCTCCACTAAATAGCAAGATAAATTTGAGCTACCGATCTGAATTCAAAACATCGCTGTATGAAGGGCCAAAAATCTGAGGAGTGGACCCGTAAGCAGAGGCACTTACGGGAAATCCACGAGAATTTAAGAATCTCCCTCCAACTATATGATCCAACAAATCGAATAACGCAATTTGTAATACTTATTAAGCTTCCTACAGGATGGTTTGTTAAGAAGGGTGCGTCAATCTCACTGAAACTGTTGGAGTAGATTTCACACCATCACAATTGAATCGGTAGGATAAAGAAAATGATAGTGTTTATTCCCTCCTAGACTCCGATTTTCATACCAAAAAGAAACTTAACTCAAGAGACCAAGTTCCTACGTCATAAGTCTAGCGAGATATAAATGGGTTTTTGACAGGACTACCTTAAAATAAGTTTTTTTTACTGTTTGCATGATAAATCTTAACTAATTAATTAGCATGTTACAGAAAATTCTCAATATCATCAAAATACACAAATTTTCTGAAGACAGCAATCGCTTCATTAGATTTGTAAAGCGATTTTAAAGCAAAATTTCATAAATTTTGCAGTTAAAATTTCTCTGAAAATGAGAGTTTCTGGCAGCAAAAATTAACGCTGTTCAATCAATCCACTTGCAAGTTGTTCATCGAACAAGCATTCACCGGTCCATTTAAAAGTATTTTAGTTGGTAGTACCGCCACGTGTAGCGCGCATGGTTGATTCTCTTGCGTTTGACGTTTGGACTCTACCGCTATCTGTTCAGCGTACTGCCCACCACAGTGCACTCAACAGATGGCGGTAATGTGTTGCGACGATGTTTTACAGTGATAAATATTCACACGTAACACGTCTGTTTGTCTGTGAAGTTAGAATATTGTTTTTGATTCCAAAAACTAGTTGAATTTGAGAAGCTGAGGTTTTTGACGCATAGAGCCTGTCAGTTTCGCTTTCAGAGTGTCGCAGTCGGTGGTTTTAAGATTCGTGAGCACTCGCGATTCGTAGAATCGTTGATTGTGGCTGCGAGTGGATTTGACGGGTTTTTTTATTGCCTTTTGGCAATATCTTTTTGAGATTTTAGTAGTCACGATTTGTTTGTAGTTTATATTTTATTTCTTTCATGTAACTATCGTAAATAATAGTTATTCAATAATCGATAGTTCATCCATATATTCGTACTTTGACGCGAAGCGTTATGGTTTCTGAGATGCTCGATGACCCTGGAGGGATCGTTTTTGCTTACTGAGCAGAAAATCATGGGTTTAATCCCAAGCTCTCTGTCATGACTCTTAAAATTCATGATCACTAAACAAAATGAATATGTTCTTTCGATAGCCGGCTATCGAGAGATTAAATAAACAACAAATAAACAATACATACTTTTGGTTGCATCGCCAACTTGAGGTGAATCCTAACCGAATACCCTACCCAACCCTCCAACTCCGTAGCATTTATGAGGGTGTCGCTTAGTCGGTGGCTTCTCGTTAAGTAAGTACTACATCAACATTTCCTTCCCTATCCCTAGTTATGGTAAAGATGGGCGTGGCCGGGAATAGCGACATTGATGATTCTGTTACTCTTGTTTAGATTGGAACCAATGTTTACTCCCCAGCATTATTCCTGAAAGTAGTCTAACTGAGAATTTCAGAAGAGACGTGAGTGTCGCTAGTATCCAATCTAAGAAGTATATCATATTGTGTGTGGCAAGAAAATTTCTCAAAATGGGATTATACCATCTGTTCTCTGTTTATGGCCGTACGACTGCGCCCATTTATTTAACATACGGCGGCTCTTTATCCAGGATTCGCTCCTCAAGCCGCTGCCTATCACAACTATCTAAGTTACACACCTGTGTAGAATCCTTATGGGCTGAGTTTCAGTGCACTTAAGAGCGGCGTGCTTCGACCGCCACCAAATGAGAATTTAACATAAGCGCGACAATAACAACGCTAACGCTAAAAATTAACGTTGTTCAATCAATCATGATATGTCGACAGTTATTTTTAGGTCTTTAAGAAAAAACTTGCGATTAATAACTTTAATTTCAAGCATTCAGTAATTAACATTATTGAAACACTAAAAAACAATACCTCGAGTCAACCGCGAGTACTCGGTTCAATTCCTTTAACTTTAGATTTAAGAAATTAATAATGTATAACGCAAAAGATAATTTGGCTCTGTAAAGTTTATTAGATTGAGCCTGTACAAATAAATAAATTTACAAAAAAAAAGACTAAGAAATGTAGCAAAACTACATAAACATATAACCAAAACGACCGAAAAGACTACTGGAAAAACCTACGTACCCGAGCAGACCCGACAGTGTTTTTTGGTACATTAGTACTTCATATCAGGATTGATCAAACAACGTTAATTTTGGTTGCCAGAAAATCCCCTTTTCCGAGAAATTTTAACTGCAAAGTTGATGAAATTTTGCTTTAAAATCGCTTTACAAAGCAAATGAAGTGATTTACAATATTACTGTCTTGAAATACCTAAGTTATGTATTTTGATGATATTGAAAACTTTGCAGAACATGTCAAATCTTTTAGTTAAGATTTATGATGCAAAAAAAACTTATTTTAAGGTAGTTCTGACAAAAATTCATTTATACCTTGCTAGACTTATGACGTAGAAACTTGTTGTGTTGAGTTAAGTTTCACGAAATTCATAGCTATACAGTTTTGCCGAAGACATAAGCCCATTATCTTGTGATCACAAAAAGTTAGTTGTTCTAAGTGTAATTCCATCTCAATAAAAAAAGTATATTGATATTTTAGTAGATGCAGAACATTTAAGAAACTTCTTTCTAGACACCTAAATGCTAAATCATCGAGAAAAGCAAGAAAAGGGTTTTGACCGTCTTTTATCAGAATGGTCCCGCTGTGCGTCGTCACCCTCACGTTGACAGACAGAACATTTAGCGAAGTACACTTGAAGCTTACAGCAATACAGCGTTTATGCCGTGCACGCCACGCCGCCATTCATATATGCTATGGATGACTGTTATTGACTATGTTGATGGAAGGAGCAGCTTTTTGTTTTGGGGTGTGTATGTATAACTGTCCCGTGTGTATAAGAAATCCCATAGCACAAGGGCGTCCACCCATAGTTATGCGTCCACCGGCAGTGTGTGTATTGGAAATCATTTGTGATGTTTTGACTTAGGGACGCATATTTTTAGCCAGACGACGATAAGATTAAGCGTAGTTTCAGATCAGATTTCTTCATTCTATGACGAAATATATTATCAGACATAAATACACAAGATATCATACTGTATCATATAGCTATTCCAAAGCAAAACTATATAGTGGTTCTCATAATTTCGTAAGAATTGATAGTTTTGTTCCTTATCGCAAAATATTAGACCCGCATTTCTTAATTTTGTCCTTAGGGTGCTATGGAATGACTGAATATATATATATATATATCATGCACTAAGTAGTGCTATTCAGCCAGGTATTCCGGACACCAAAATGCTAGCTGATTTTCGGCCATATACCACCAATCACGGGGCTAAGCCTAAGTGGCTAAGTTTATTAAGGTCTCTTTAAACTGTTCCCCTGCAAGAGGAGAATTTAGTTTCTTCGAGACGGGTTTCAAACTGCAGCTGTTTCATCATCGTCCCTCATTGGGTCGGTCGTCCTCCCTCACACACCATGGTCTTTAGGACCTTAAAGACTGCCTCTTGTCGAATGAAGTGGTGTGACTATACCAGTCATTTTCTTTCCAATGCCACTTCAACTTACTCATGCTTATATCATATCGTATAAGTCAACCGCCCGCAAGAAATTGAGTACAGTTTGTTCTACCTCACGGATTAAACCAACAACCCTGGCAGTGGGCCACACTGCCGCTAAAACGAGGTCCATAAGTGAGCCGTGTATGACCAATCCTCAGCCGAGTTAGAACTTTCTGATCTCGAGAATTAGGTGCATCCTTCCACTCTTGTGTAGTATTCTTGATTCTACGCAGGAATGCATCACGGTTGTTATGTCAAGAAACATACCATGCGTATCGCGAGGTCTGCTTCACCCAGCGGGTAGCGTCACTATAGGGCACCGGAGTGGCCTCTAGCTGAGCAAGACGACCCTGGTTAGCTAGTTTATCAGCAGCCTCATTCCCTAGTATACCTGCGTGTCCAGGTACCCATACAAAGGTTATGTTAGCATACCGCTACACCTCTAACAGCCACGGGTGCCCAACCTGCCCATGCTCAAGGGCAGAGAGACAACTCGCAGAGTCAGAGAATACAACGACCTGAGACCCATTTGCTAGCCTACAAGCTTGCAGGAGAGCATAGGCCCCAGCTGAGAAGATACCACAGAGACCGGGTAGCCGGCCGCAGCGGCTTATGTTCTCCCCAGACAGCCCATAACCAACTTCCTCTTGGATTAATGAACCGTCCGTAAATAGCTTGGGCCTTCCCTCGTATGAGGCAGCGACCTCTCTAAATGCAGCTTTCGCCACATCAGAGCTGGCCCCCACCCCGCACATAGCTTTAACCCTCCAATCAACTTTCGGGGCAGTAGCGTCCCATGCCCGTTGTCACAGCCTAGCTCGCTGGGCTAACGTGGGAAAATCTACTCCCGTCAAGTCGCTCCACCATTCTCTCGCTCTTGCTACCGTGGGCCTGTCATTGAGAATGGGATCCCTTTCTAGGAGCCTCAGCGCCTTGGTGGCCAAGTCTTCGGTGACAATATTCACCAAAGGAACCTTTCCATTCTCCACCAACAGAGGAAGCTATCGGTGAAGACCTCAGCGCTCCGCTACAAATTCTGTACGCCTCATTGTACTGAGGTTCCAGAATCTTGAGCAGGGAGACACCACCCCTGCTCCACAGTTCCGCCCCGTAAAGGAGGCTAGGGACAACCAGAGCCCTAGCAACCTTGGTCAATGTACTACGAGAGGCTTCAGAGAAGCGACCATTTAGGGTCCGAAGGATATTCAACTTGTTGTTGACGTTATCCTTCACCAACTTGGCGTGCTTAACAAATCGGAGTTTGTTATCAATAGTCACACCAAGCAGTTTCATCTCGCGTACGGCCTTGACCGTATGCTCACCGATACTAACATATGGCAGGCTTGGTCTGTGATGATGACCAAAGCAGACGTGCAGTAGTTTGGACTTCTCGTGGGATCACAAACCCAACACCATCTGCCCAGTCAACGACAAACTGCATTGCATCCTGTATCTTGTATCTAACCACCCTACCGTATTTACCTAACACAATAAGGGTAATATCATCGGCGTATACAATAATGTATACTTCCTTGGGAATGCGTTCAAACACTGAGTTCATCGCAATGAGAAACAGTGTAACCGAGAGGACAGACCCTTGCGGGAATCCATTCTCCAGCAACCTCGAGGAAGAGGTTGCGCCAGGGTTCAATACTCGGAACCTACGGTTCTGTAGAAAATTTTCTACGTAGCTAAACATACATCCTTGGAAGTCCCAGCTCTTGAGGGAAGTCAAGATAGGAAGCTTCCATGTCATATAATATGCCTTGGACAAATCGAGGGAGACTACATCTACATGCAAATCTTCCGACGAGGCCTTGTCCAATAAATGATCGAGCTCAGAGAAGAACGTCTCCGATCCATAGCCGCATCGAAATGCGTGTTGCCGAGGGTGGATCCGTCCTTGCCTCTTCAGCTCAGTTGACAGACGACGGTTAACCATCGGCTCGAGTGTTTTTCCCATGCAGCTCAGCAGGGTTATCGGTCGATAACCCTCTGCTAGGGTTTTATCCTTCCCAGGTTTGGCGGCCTCCCTTAGCTTAGTCGGTAAAGGTGCAGCTAGAAAGCAAGACCATGTTGGAGGTGGCTGGGTTCGATTCCCGGTACGGTCTAGGAATTTTTCGGGTTGGAAAATTTCTCGACTTCCCTGGGCATAGAAGTATGATTGGACTTGCCACACAATTATACTAATGCAAAAATGGTACAGGCATCGAAAGCTCTCAATTAATAACAGTGGAAGTGCATCTAGAACACTAAGTTGAGAGCACGCAATAAGCTAATATGCAATATGCAATAAGCTTGAAATTCGAAGAAGAAGAAGAAGAAGGTTTGGGAATAGGAATAACCAACCCTTCTTTCCACTCGTCCGGCCAGAAAGCCAGACTTCGTTCATAGTATCAAGAAGAGCTAATCGGCCGACAAGGGGTAATCTCCAAAGCAAGGGATACCCAATGTCGTCAGGGCCCGCAGCCTTACCAATGCTGCGGCGCAAGGCCCAGTTGAACGCTTCAAGCACGAATACCCTGTTGTAGTCTTTAACAAGACTACACTGCCTGTCACGGGAGTAGCGGTACTCCCCCTCAGCCAATGACTTTACACGCAGGAACTCATCACTGTGATTGCTGTTTGCCGACACCTTGGCAAATTGATCAGCAAAGGTCTCACTGAAAAGTCCTGGGTCTTTCGTGTAATCACCATTCAACTTGATCACCCTCTCAACATGTCTAATCTTACCACCGACAGACTTTACCTTTCGCCATAGCTCACCAGAGCTAGTGGTTTCCGATATGTCCGCGGTGAAAGCAGACCATGTATCCTGCTTTGCAGCTTTGATTACGCTTCTAGATTTAGATCGAGCAAGCTGAAACTCCCTCAATCTATCGGCCCTAGAAGGATCATCAAGCTACAACCTACGCAGCACCCTTAGACATTTACGTCTAGCCTTAATCGCCGTATGAACTTCTGTCCCCCACCAAGGGACAGTTTGCATACCTCCCCTCCCTCCAGCCTTTGGGATGTGACGATGAGCGGCCTTACTCAAGATTTGGGTCCAGTCACCTGGTCTCAATATCGTGTCATCACCAGGCAGTTGGCGACAGACTTCTTTGCCAAAGCTGTCCCAATCTGCCTTCTCAAGGTTCCATCTAAGTCTTGTCACAGTAGACGGGAGGTCTACAGCCTGTGACAATGAAATAGGGAAATGATGACTTCCGTGTAAGTCATCGTCAACCCGCCAGATAAACTGGTTGGCTACATCCCAAGAGGCTATGGCCAGATCAATCACGGACTCTACCCCGGTGGTGGGATCGAACCGAGTCGGTCTGCCATCGTTCAGCACTGAACAACCCAACGTGTCCAGTAGCTGATACAACCTCTCACCACGAACGTCAGTCTTATGTGATCCCCTTATGTGGTATGTCTTCTCTAATAGCCAATCCAGTGCCGTGGATGTAGGCATTAATGTGAGGCCTAATATACCACTTATATCTAGCACCGAGATAGTTTGTCTGCTTCCGTTTCCTATGGGTCACGGGAGCAGTAACCTCGCTCTCATCAGAGTCGAGGTTAACGCCAACTCTTTCGAGTTGTCCAACAAGGGAAGCACATTCCATCTCAAGGCGAGTCTTCGACTCCTTGAGTAGTTTGATTTTACCCTTGCCAAGGGCGACCTCCGTACGTAGACTTTCCACCAACTTTTCCAGGAGCTGTTTGTCCTTATCGGTTGGTATTTTGGCATCAGGCAAGGGGTCAGTGCCAACCTCTTGGGTTAGCACTTTGCCCTCCCTACCAGTAGCCTTTCCACTCTTGGCAGCATCTCGCGCAAGGCCGGCAGGTGGACTAGCACCAACCCCAGTACTCTTGCACTGGGTAGTCCCCTTTTTACCGGTCTTCGCACCCTTAGCAGATGAAGCTCCATCTGTTCCCTTGCCCTGAGGGTTCGATTTCGCAGCTCCCTGCTTGGCCTTCTTCTTCTTCTTCTTCTTCTTATTCTTCTTCTTCTTCTTCTTCTTACCTTTGGGAGGTAAAAAAGGCACCTACTGACCCTTACCAGAGTCAACAGGTGCCGTCCTAGCAGCAAAAGAGACACCAAGGTTGGTTTTAATCCTTAGGATATCAGCTTTCTTCATGTAGGTAGGGCACCTACGGTTAGTCGGCTGATGATTGCCTCGACAATTGGAGCAGAAGGCCTTTGCTCCACATTTCTCAGCAATCGGATGGACCCCTGAACAGACCCTGCACCTGGTCTTGTTCTTGCAACCCGCGCGACCATGCCCATACCCATAGCAGTTGTAACACTGCAAGGGCAAGGCGTAGTACGCTCGGGTCCTAATGCTGAGGAGACCAAACTTAACCGTTTCCGGAAAGCTGGTCCCTTCGAAAGTTAACACCACGGATGAGGTGTTAACCTTCCCCTCGCCACTACCCTTGCCAATTTTGTGGACATCTACTACACCTTGTGTAGTAAAATACTCCTTCAGAGTCTGCTCCGATTCGTTGATGATATCAACACTTGATACCCCGCAACGAACTTTATTCAAAGTAGGGTGTGCACCCACCCGAACTTTGAATCCTCCGCTAAGTTCAGTGATCTGGTTCAGCTTTTCAGCATCAGCAGGATCACTCAAAATTTTGAGACTGCATTGCTTGATATATGGCCGAAGTATTCGGCCAAATATTCGGTGCATCACTAATATATAACTTAAAACCGTTCTACGCCATTTCGGGTTTAAAAAAAAATTAACTACGAACTACACGTGTCGATGGTAGTAAGTAGTAAAATTTACGTTTATTTGCTGATTTTTTATGTTTCACCATTTGGTTAGCCATTGGTTAGCCTTTGCCTCTTCATCTTTGTTCTAGTTAATTGGTTATTCTAATGTGATGATAACGTTTAGCGCTAATTAACAGGATACCCTTTTATGGGATTGTTTTCGTTTGAATTTAAAAATTTGATAACCTAGCTACTTGAACTAGGTTGCCAAATCACGAATGATCTGGTGGTTTGATCGCAGACAGGCGACTCTGAACCTTTTCAGCGTGGACGTCTTTCGCTCCTCGAGTGTTTGAAGACCGGCCAGGTGGTGAATCTCAGAATTACGAGTTCGCGGTGGACTGTTAAGCATCATTCTGAGGGTCTTGTTTTGGATCCTCTGAAGCTTTAGGTGGTGGCACTTAGCACAACTCTTCCAGATTGGCATACCATACTCAATAGCCGGCATAATGATCTGCTTGTGGACAGCAAGCTTGTTTTTGAGGGACAGGGTAGACTTCCTGTTTATCAGAGTGTAGAGCGACCTGATCAAGATGTTAAACTTGGTGGATGTCTTGTCCACATGGGATCGGAATAGCAGTTTACTATCGAGGGTGAGACCAAGATATACTACTTCACTCGACCATTCAATGGGAGTGCTATCAAGATGTATCTTGACGTTAGCAGGCGGAACAAGCCGAGGTGAATTCGAGTGTAGAAACAGAATGGTTTGTGCTTTAGCTGCATTGATACAAATCTTCCAGCTCTTGAAATAGTCGAACAGACCATCCAGGCCTGATTGTAGTTTACTCGTCAGAGTTTTTTTTAGTTTAAATGATCTTTATTTTAGTTTAACTTGGACGATTACCATATAAATTTTTACTAAGTGATTTAATTGCTTTCTTCATCTTTAGGTATGGGCAAAATTCAAAATTTGTTTTACAGAATTAGTCCTAGACTTAGTACACGGTCGACCACCTTGGTGGGATTGGTTTGTTTTGTTTTTAGAATTTGAAGAGAAACTACTTAATACTACTATTGACAGCTTAAAACTAACCTACTCTACTATATACACTTAACCTACTATGTACAAATTGCTTATTAAAGCATGTTCAGAAAGATTGCATTTTTGAATAAATTTAGTTGTCATATCATCAATTTTGGAATCTACTTTGGGAATTTCTGCCTCTTGATGGAGGTCTGCTATTCTTGTGTCGAATGGACGATCTAGGATCATCCTCAACACTCTATTCTGTGCAACCTGGATTTTGTTCCTGTGGGTCTGAGCGCACGATTCCCACACCGGGGCGGCATAGAAGATCGCGGGGGCTATGATCTGTTTGTAAACAGCCAGTTTGTTTTGCCTTGAGAGGCGGGATCTGCGGCAAATGAGCGGATACAAACACCTAACCAAGGCGGAGCACTTAACTAGGGTTTTCTCTATGTGCGAGCGGAACAGGAGCTTCTCATCGAACAACATCCCGAGATAAGTAACATCAGTGGACCACTCGACCCTTGTACCATCCATTATTACGGTACAGGAGGGAGACGGTTTAAGTTTTAATGATTGTCTGTGAAGGAACATGATCGCTTGGGTTTTCGAGGCGTTGATTTTGATTTTCCACGTGGTGGCATAATCAGTAAAGGTGTCAAGGCATCGTTGGAGCTTGTTCGTAATTTCACGAGGCATCCTACCCTTGACGGCTATCGCGGTGTCATCTGCAAACAGAAAGAACACGCAACCGTCTCCTAGAGGAGGGATGTCCGACGTGTAGATGCTGTAAAGCAGTGGTCCCAGCAGACTCCCTTGCGGAACACCTGCTGGGATCGGAAATTGTCCCGAAAGGGAACTATTCAACGACACCCTGAACGACCTTTGCTGGAGATAGTTACGGGTGATTTTCACAAGGTATGGTGGAAAGTTGGAGTTACAAAGCTTGTATATAAGTCCGTCGTGCCAGACATTGTCAAACGCCTTTTCGACGTCTAACAAGGCCATGGCTGTGGACTTGGATACAGCTTTGTTACTTCGGATGTTATTCATCACCCGCACTAGCTGATGATTGGTGGAATGCCCCTTGCGGAACCCGAACTGTTCCGGAAGAAGAATGTCATGTTCCTCCACAAACTTGTTTAGTCGGCTGAGGATCAATTTTTCGAACAGCTTGCTCAGCGCTGAGAGCAGGCTAATCGGTCTGTAGCTTGACGGTAGTGAAGGGTCTTTCCCAGGTTTGCGGATCGGGATGATTTTTGCCACCTTCCAGATGCTTGGAAAGTAGTGCAGCTCCAAGCATCTGTTGAGGATGGCAGCCAGCAGCGAGTGCACCCTCGCGCTGAGATTTTTCAACTCTAGGTTGAATATTCCGTCAAACCCGGGAGCCTTCATGTTCGTACTGTGTTTCAGCGCTGAGCAAATTTGTTCCTCTGTAATCCGTTCTTCTGGAGGGACGGCACAAGGGGAGGCATCTAACGTCTGGACGCACTGCGCAACCTGGTTCTCGAGTGGACTTGGGATTTTGGAGCCAAGCAAATGCGACTGGGCAATGTGCTCCCCAATTGCATTGGCCTTCTCTTCGTTGGTGATAAGCCGTTCGTCATTGACTCTAAGTGGTGGAATGAGCTTGGGGTGAGACTTCAGCACCTTGGCAACCTTCCAGAATGGTCTGGAACGGTCGTCCAGGTTCTGAACGAGCCGCCCGAAACTCTCGTTCCGGATTGAGACCATTCTGGAAGCGATCTGCCGATTCAGATCGACCATTTCGTATTTACGCTGCAGATCCCCAGTCCGCTGAAACTGGCGTCTACGAACATTTCTGAGCCGAATCAAGAGTTTGGTGTGGGAATCAATTGCTTGAAACTTACCCCTCACAGGAACTCGTCGAACGCACTCTTCGTCAGCCACGGATATGGCTTGATGGAGACCCTCCAGGGCCCGGTCGATGTCATCCACTGTGTCGAGCGGTGGGTTGTCGTCGATGTGGCGGTCGACCACGCGTCGAAACTGGACCCAGTTGACTCGATGGTAGTCCTTCCGCTGGCACGGTGCAGGGGCCACGTTGTAGCCCAGCTCGGTCAGCACCGGTTGGTGGTCCGAACTCAGGTCGTTGACGGCAACCGGCTTGGCTAATCTGGTGTTTGCCAAGAACAGGTCCAGCGTCGATGGGTTGCCCGTCGGTGATGTGAAGGTTGGTTCGTCCGGAAACCAGACGGAATAGAGACCATGCTGGGAATGGTCGAATAGCAGGCGGCCGTTCTGGTTCTGCTGGTAGTTCCGCCAGGCCTCGTGCCGGGCGTTCAGGTCCCCTCCGATTACAAAGCGGGCATTGGTGTGGGTTATGATGGCAAGGTCGTTCTTGAACTGCTGTGCTGTACCATTGCTAACGGTACATTGCCGGGGGCAGTAGACAACGATGAACCGGACGTTTCCGGTCGATGTTTCCACCTCAACGCCGACGGCCTCGATGATGGAAGTGCGGTAGTGGGGTAGGGTGCAGTACTTGATGCCTTTCTTGATGATGACCGCGACACCGCCCCCCCTGGAGCTGGTGCGATCAAGCCGGACAATGCTGTGGTCGGGCAGCCAGAAGCTGTCACCGGTCTTGAGGTGGGTCTCGGTGAGAAGGCCCACGTCGATGTCGTGCTTGCGGAGGAAGTCTGCAAGCTCAATGTTTTTCGCCCCTACGGAGCGAGCGTTCCAGTTGGCGATCTTTATGGGTTCACGGTCCATAATTAGCGACGAAGGAGATGATAGCTTGGAGCTGTTGTGTTCTTGTTGCGCAGGTGCGCTTGATGATGATGGCCTGGGCCAACAGTGTGACGATCTCATCCGTTGACAGCGGAGAATCGCCTGTAGCTTCACCGGTTGTACCGGCCAATCCCGGAGCAGGGGGATCCGTCGATGGCCCGGAGGCTTGACCGGGTACTGCAGCGGCAGCCAACTGGGCAGCAGCCAACTGTTGGTTGAGCGGGAGCGGCGGCAACACTGGAATTGGCCGTGATTGGACCGGTGATAACGGAGGAAAGTTCTGCGCGTTGTTTTCCGGGACCTTCTTGCGACCGGGCTGGTTGTTGGACGAGGCCTTCTTCCGGATCTCGGCGTATTCGGCCCGCTTCGGACAGGCCTTACTCGTGGCCTTGTGGGCAGCACCGCAGTTGGCGCATGTGGGAGCGGCTTCCTCGATGCTGTCGCAGTCGTCGATCTTGTGGTTTTTGCCGCATTTGATGCAGCGGCTGGCCATGCGGCAGTTCCTGGTGCCGTGCCCGAACAATAGGCAGTTCGAGCACTGAGTGACGCCACGGTGGGTTGGCTTATACCGCTCCCACTTCACTACGATGTGGAACAGTGTGCGTGTCGTCTGGAGATCCTTCACGGTTGTGGAGTTCTTCTCCAGATGGACCAGGTAGAGCTGGTCACGATACTTGATGGCCTTGCTGCGGGTCATCTTGTGGACTTCGACCGGCTTGAGGCCGTTCGCCTTAATCTCGTCCATTAAGGTGGTGGTGTCCATGTCGTGGAGCCCGCGCAGCACCACTTTCAGCGGCTTGGTGCCTTCGATGTCGTGGGAGAAGTACTCCAGCTTCATTCTGTCCAAGAGGGCCTGAACTGCGTTGAAGTGTTTTTCGGCCGGGACCATCAGTTTGTAGCCTTCCGTGCACCGTTGAATGGTGCAGCGAAGGCCCTGCTTAATGTAGAAATCCAGCTGCTCCCATAGCCCGGGAGGGAAGCCCTTCACATAGAAGGGTGGCAACTTAACTTTTTTCGGCACCGTCTCAGGGTCCGACTGCGGCTGCGCTCCGTTCTGCAGGGCGGAGAACGGATTGTTGCTCAGCAGCTTTTTTGCTGCTGATACGGTGGCGCTGCTGTCTTCAGGTCTGGGTCGTTTAGTTCCGGGAGGCCCCGGCTGCGGGTCCGCAACGCCTGTCGGGATGGGCAATGGGGTTTTCTTCTGCTTCTTCTGGGCTGGCTCGGTGGTCGCGCCGTCTCCTGGGAGAGTTTGTTTTCCCGGTAAACCGGCACTCGCGTTACCGCGCGATTTCTTACCCATGGCTGGGTCAGCGAGAGCGTCACTACACAACGCGGAGCTAATTCGACTTGCGAACGAACGAACGAAACTAGAGAGAATTCAAATCGACTGAACTGCTCAACAGTCTGGCAGCGAATGATGATGATGTCTACTCGTCAGAGCACGGATCACTCGACCCTTATAGATGATGGAGGTGTCATCTGCGAACATTGACAGGATACCACCAACCGGCAGGGAGGAACGTCTGACGTGAAAATGTTGAATAGGATTGGCCTTAGTAAGCTACCCTGAGGGACCCCTGCATCAACGTTGAACGTATTAGAGGGGACATTGTTCAAGTAGACCTGGAATGATCTGCCCGACAAGTAGTTTTTGATGATCTTCACGAGGTCCAAAAATGCCATGGCAGATGTATTGGAAACGGACTTGTTCCGCTTGATGATGTTAGTAACCCGTGCGAGTTGGTGGATGGTAGAGTGACCTTTCCTAAGCCCGAATTGCGCTTTGAGAAAGATGTTATTGTCATTTGAAAAAACCAGCAGACTGCTGAGTATCAACTTTTCGAATAGCTTCGAGATGGAGGACAAGAGGCTGATGGGGCGATAGATTTTGGCACTGGTAGGATCTTTGCAAGGCTTGTCTATTGGAATCACTTTGGCTAACTTCCAGCATGCAGGGAAGTAGCCAAGCTCCAAACATTTGTTGAAGATAACGGTAAGATGGTTGAAGAAGTCAATACTTAAGTTTTTCACTTCGAGGTTGACTACACCATCCATACCCGCAGCCTTTATGTGTTTAGTGCTTCTAATAGCTGCCATCACCTCATCAGCCGATATTCTACTATCATCATGCACTACTCCGGGGGTGTCAGCGACTCTAGTCATTGCCTCCAGTACGGCAGGCCCATGGGGGCTCACCACGGTTTGGCCAAAATTATGTGAAATCACAAAATGTTGGCCAAGAGCATTGGCCTTTTCAACTGGGGTTATGAGTAGGGATGGGTCCAAGTTCTGGTCAACAGAGGAAAGCGGAGGGATTGGTTTCGACGTATTTTTCAAAATTTTGGTCATCTTCCAAACTGGTTTTGCACAATCTGGGAGAGAGCGAATCTTGTTGGCAAAATCGTTATTTCTGAGTTCCACCATCCTGGCCTGGGTAATTTTGGTTAGCCTATTGACATTGGTATTCAAGTGGGGCAGCCCAGAACGCTGGAACTGCCTACGAATGGTGTTACGGATCCTGATAAGATCTTTGGTTGGGCTGTCAAGGTTCAGAGTATGACTCACCTGTCTGGATGCTGGTACGTGTTGCTCCCTGGCACGGGATATCGCCTATTCGATGGTTTGCAGACACTGATCGACTTCTTCGAACGACTCCGGTAGGACGTCGTAGTCGATTGCTGTGTCCACACAGCGTTGACACTGCTGCCAGTTGACACGATGATAATTTCACCGGGAAACTTGAAACCTATTGGCCGAGGATAGTGGTCCGAGCTCAGTTCCTGATAGGCGATAGGTTGAGAGATGCTATCGCCAATGTTGCTGATGAAGATGTCGATGGTGGCATGAGCTTCGGATCGACTCAACCGGGTGGGAGTGTCCGGACACAGGATGTTGTAGTGGGCTTCCTGCAGATCGTTGTATAAGATTATGCCGTTCTGGTTTCGCCGACTATTGCCCCAGGCTTGATGTTTGGCGTTCAGGTGCCAGTGATGATCAAATTTTGCCGCCGTCGTGTTAGCTTGAAGATGTCTCTTCGGAGATCTGCGGCCGAGCCGTCCCTAATGTTGGTTTGCTTGGGGCAGTAGACCGCGATGATGGTGATTGAACCAAGCGTTGTGCTCACCTCAACGCTTCCATAATTCTAACGATAATGAATGTATTCAATCTTGTCAAACACCTAGCTACCTTTGCCTGGTCCTTAAAACAGCTGACCTAGCACCTAGTAACGATTATGGTCTTCCAGTCACGTAGTCCGTCGTGGTGCTGATACTCGATCCGTCCATGTGGATGTTGCCGCGTGGTGATAACGCATATGGCATTTCCATAAATCGATGAAGAGAATTGACTTTCATGTCTCTCCCTTAATTCATTCGTCGTCATAGCAATGAAAACTAGCATCGCACAGCTTTTGGTTCTTGGGTTATGCTTGCTGGTTGCAATTCTGCTGTTCGACGTTTTCGAAGGACCACCAAACAAAAACCTGAAATTGATCGTGGTAGGCCGCGGTGAAAAGTTGACGTGTTTTTTTCTAATGAAGTTTTATGATTTTATGCAATTTTAAAACGTGAGTGATGATTGCAAAAGTGTTTTTAAGTGTTCGTGATTCAGACAAAAATCTATTGAAATGTGTTCTTGTCGAGGGGAACCGTTCCAAAAAATTAATTTTTAAAGCATGCTGCTTGTGTTTGTCGAGGAGAAAACATTATTTCTCTGAAGGAATCTTCCGGAACCGATTCGCGGGCAAAACGGGTACCTCTAGAATGCTTGAAAAACCTGGGTGAAGTGCCTTAAGAAATTTTAGAAGAAGAGTGAAAATAGTGCATACTCGCAAAGAATGAGAGAAGGAAGTTTAATGACGGCTTTGGATAATATTGAGCAACTTGTGGAGTCTTGTGAAAACTATTTTAATGAACTGAAATCGAGTACGGGAATTCAAGCAGAGATACGAAAAACATCGAAAAGTGATAGAGAAAGAGAGAGAAGAGTATTCCACTACAGATGCCGATTATTCAACAGGACTCAACGAGAATCGAGTTGACAAAGATTCAGCAGCAAGGACACAATACATAAGTGGTGAGATCTACATTATTACAACTAGATATAAAAATATGAAATGCATCCTACTAAATACGTGCCATTTACAAAGCAGGAATTGCTTTTATGATGGAAGTGTACTCGCAGTACCAATATACATTTTATAACGGTTCTAAAGGGTGATACGGTCAAAATTTGGTCAAGGGAAAACGCGTGTAAATCGGTGAAATCGTTTATTTAAAAAATCAAATTAAATTTCTTTTTCAAGTTCAATTAGTATAAAATTCAGGAAAAATATTCAGTTAGGCTTCCGCTTTTCCAAATCCGAATTGCCGGGCCTTACGCTTGACCCCTGCCATCAGATTTTGTACAGCCACCTTGTCCACCTTCTTCGCCGCAGAAAGCCAGTTTGCCTTGAACTGCTGCTCGCCCTTAGCAGTTTTTTTGGTCTTCTTTAGGTTCCGCTTGACAATAGCCCAGTATTTCTCAATTGGGCGGAGCTCTGGCGTGTTGGGAGGGTTCTTGTCCTTGGGAACCACCTGCACGTTGTTGGCGGCGTACCACTCCATGGCCTTTTTACCGTAATGGCAAGATGCCAAATCCGGCCAAAACAGTACGGAACAACCGTGTTTCTTCAGGAAAGGCAGCAGACGTTTATTCAAACACTCTTTCACGTAAATTTCTTGGTTGACAGTCCCGGAAGCTATGAAAATGCTGCTTTTCAAGCCACAGGTACAGATGGCTTGCCAAACCAGATATTTCTTTGCGAACTTTGACAGTTTCATGTGCTTGAAAACACTACCTTTCCCCTTCCTTTTGCCGTATAAAACTCCTGTCCCGGAAGCTGCTTGTAGTCGGCCTTGACGTAGGTTTCGTCGTCCATTACCACGCAGTCAAACTTCGTCAGCATCGTCGTGTACAGTGTCGCCGGGATCGCGCTTTGGCCGTCGTATTTTGTTTATCATCGCGATTTGGAGTCACTACCTTCTTGTAAGTCGATAGTCCGGCTCGTTTTTTGGCTCGATGCACGGTTGTAGACGATACACCCAGCTTATTTGCGGCATCTCGGAGAGAGAGGTTAGGGTTTCGCTTGAAACTACCGGCAACTCTCTTTGTCGTCTCAGCGGCTTCCGGTTTTCGATTTCCCCCCGATCCAGACTTCCTGGCTGTCGACAAACGTTCCCCAAACACTTTAATTACATTTGTAACGGTTGATTTGGCAACTTTTAGCGATTTTGCCAACTTTGCGTGCGAGTAGCTCGGATTTTCGCGATGCGCGAGCAAAATTTTGATACGCTGCTCTTCTTGCTTGGACGGCATTTTGACAACTGAAGAGTGAATTCCAAAATCAAAATAGGAGCAACATTCTACACACACACACACCTTCAAAATGAGGGGTGTTCAGGTTTTTTAAATGCAAAATTGAAAGAAATACGTCAAGTTGATATTGACCAAATTTTGACCGTATCACCCTTTACGTGGATGCGGGGCTTGTTGAAAGTGAAAGTAACCTCTGAATAGACGTGAGTGACCAGGCATTCTGAAATGAGTTATTGAATCTCAACAGAGCTATCACCTTTCATCTTCCGGGCTAAAATTGTTTGCAATGGGATCAGTGTAAGATAATAATGTTATATTGCAAACATTTTTCTTCCATAAAAACACTGCCGGACACTGGAAGATGGATTGTATATACAAACATACATACATAACACCAAAAAAACATGAAATTACACTATTTTCTAGGGATGCCTAAAAGTCTAATTGTTCGCTAAACGATTAATCGTAAAGATTTTTCCAGCTACTCAATTAAATATTTATCGAATTTTCGATTATTTGGGCGCGTAACACACATCCCTTCTTATTTCTACTCGTTTGATTTAGCGCAGGCATAAAGAAGAATCATGACGTGAAACAGGATCATAAGGATCGCCGAAAAAAGTGTTAAACGTCTTTCTGCTAAAGGCTAAGATTTACCAACTTGTTGAGAGAAGGTGTTCAACGAGAAAAACTAAAAAGGGGAGGAGCTTTAGCTGTGTTGACACTGATATTCTGCGGCCTTTCAACCTGTCGCAGACACCTGTCCAGCAGCAGATGGGCCGAGATTCTTGCGAGTTCCCAATCATTGAACCGAAGAATATGGGATTGTACGATCCGATTTGCTGATCCAGCTGCCTACACGTCATCATCACCAAGATTTTCCAAACGAGTTAAATTTCTGAACATGTCCCAACTAAAATTCATATCAAAAGGTTCTTTTCAGGGTAATCATAGTCATACTAAAGAGTAAAAACAGAGATAACCCCGCTCAAATTCCTATCCCTACACAAAACACAAGCTCCTGCTGCAGTTAACAAATAACATTTATTATATAAGACCACGTAGTTCTACGTTACCATTGCGTATAACCCCATAGGACTGTCCCTTGTAGTTTTTTTTAAACGTATATTCGATGAAGTATTTGGTCGTGCCTTATCGTACTGTCACTTCTAGTGGATGTACTGATAAAAAAGCACCAGTGCCCCCGAGTTCCACGAATCGTCAGTATCGGAGTGGAAAATACCTGCCATCGACCATTCTACGAAACAATGACGACAGCGATCGTAAAGTTTGCCGGCAATATGGCTACATAAACGTTCTGCACAAGAATAAAACAAACAAAACTTTTCCCTTGAAGATTCGAGTTGGGCCCAGTTGGGTGAAGTGGGTGTGTATTTTTATTTCGCTCGTCTATTTGAAGAGGCACACAATTTTCGTCTATTTTGCGTTTACTGACTTTTGTGCTTCGGCGGAGAAAACCATAGCCACTCCTATGCTTCTCCCAGCCCAATTCAGAGGGATTGGTTTGTTTTTCACTTTCCTAGGCGTCGCCATCGCCGTCGTCGTCGTCGTATCATCTCTTCGCTATGTTGGTTAAATATTATGTTATAAATTCCGTTCTCCGATGTGGGCATAGTGGCTCGCCCAGCACCAACACCCATAAATAATTCTGTTTACCGAGGAGTTGCTGTGCCGCTAACTGGTTCGGTAAACAGTTTCGGTTGAAAACAGATCGATTGATGGGATGCTGTGTGCACATGACGATGGGAGAAAACTTTCAATTTAATTTACTCCGAAATGTGATCGAGTGAAAAAAGTGTTGCTCGGGGAGAATCAGTTCATGCAGCAGCATCCCTTCCGGTGTGACGGGCCACAGGACGCAACCTTCTTTCTATTCAGCCCGGTTGCGGTGAACTTCGGGTCCGGGATGGGGGTTTCGAATCAAGTTCACTTCATCAAGATGGGATCAAGGGACAAAATGAGCAAAAGATGTCCCCTTTCGAAGGCCTTTTTCCATCGGTTTGCAGAATAAAGGTTGAAACGACGTCGGAGAGAAGTGTTGGGGGAAAAGCTGCATGGCAACTTGAGGATAATTGAATTTTAATATCATCATAATGATGTTCTGATTGATACCTGCTTGGGTGTGTGTGTTTGTTTGTGTGAGTTTGTTTGTGTGTGGGTGTGCGTGGTTGTGATGTACACGTTATTCTCCGGATCTGTCACATTTTGCTTTGTTCGTCGAATGGTCTCCCGAGGTATGATGACGATGAGAACGATGATCGGGCTTCTCGCATGTGGACTTGTCGATATATGCTCGAATCCCCTGCAGATGATTGGAACGATGTGTGGGATGGTTCTATGAATCAGCAGTATTTGCTTTTTGAAATGAAGCAGTAGAAAGGCGGAGTGTATAGAGGTAACATGTTAGCTTTGTAAATTGATGATGTTCAAGGATTAAAGAGAGTACCAATATGCTGGCTTCTATCAATATCTGATGGCTTCTGTAGCATGATTGCTGTTGTAAATTCAAATGTTTGTGTTTACTTTTGATTGATTAATAATGTTTTGTATTAGTATTCAAACACTACATGAACAAAATGTTAATCATATATTTTTGAACGATCACTCATAAAAACTGATAATATTGCCAGAATTTCCTGGAAATATACATCAGAATTTCTTTGGTATGATGATCAAAATTATTTTTCAGAATTCTTTTGGGAATATTTTCAGAATTCCCTCAAATTCAGCTAAGATTATCAATCAAATTTTCCTTACAATTTCCATGAAATTCTCTTCGAAAGTTGTACTGCAATTATTCCCTAATAATTCTCCTAAGCACTCCGTAAGTAAGCTCATGGCGATCACTCCTAATAATAGTAATACCACAGACAAACAGACATAACACATTGAATATTTTTCAATATAAAACATCGTCGTTAAAACACTACCGCCATCTGTTGAGCACTGTGATGGGTAGTACGCTCAACAGATGGCGGTAGTGTGCAAACGTCAAACTCAAGGGCTATTGACTATACGCGCGACAGGCGGCGGTACTACCAACTAAAAACATTTAAATTGACCTTAACGGTGTGCGTGTTCTATTAACAAGTTGCCAGTGTTTTGTCTGTTTGTATGTGGTAATACGGCACCTTGATAAAGCTAAAAAAAATGGGGAATAGGGTAACCAACTTGAATTGGACCCCTACATATTTTGGACCCTTTTCATATATTTTCCTCGCTTACTGTCTAGTTTCCTCAAATTCGTCTGGGTTGATGTTGTAATTACATTCTTTCAATTACTTGCTATGTCTCAAGATCATTAGTTCACCTCAAATTGCTTACAATTGCTCAATTTATGCAGTTTTAGAAAATGTTATCGAAAAAGTTTCATGTTTCGACGTTTGTCAAGAGGAATCGGCGTTAGTGTACTTGTTTTAAATTTGGTCAAAAATATACAATTCAATGATTTTTTTTTATCAAATCAGTTTATCTGACTTTGGAAGATGTATTTCACGTGTTTATAAAGATTTCACCTTAAGATTTTACTTAAAAAGTATTAAATAAAAAGTGTCCAAAAAAGATCGTAAAAAATGTTACCAACTTATTTTGGACACTTGTCAAATGAGAATCATCAAAAGAGCGACAAAAAAAATTCCGGTTGGTCGATCGTGCTATTATCTCAGATTTCTGATTAAATTGGTAAGTAAATTATATGAATTCATTGTTTTTAAATATATTTCTTGTTTATCAGGCGATTCAAAATGGGAAAAACGGCAAAACACGTAGAGTGGTCCACTCTGAGTGTTCCTAGTTTTCCTAGTTCCTAGTTTTCCACAAAAGTTTTCCTATCTCCCAAACGCATTTAACTAAGGGGCTGTTCATAAACTACGTAGACGCTTTAGGGGGTGGGAGCGCTTGGCAGATGTCTACGGTCCATACATTTTTTTAAATTTTGTGTTTGAGACTGTCTTCTACGGAAGGGGGGGGGGGTTGAAATCTCTCAAAAACCGTCTACGTAGTTTATGAACAGCCCATACAAAAAATAATATGGACTGCAAGCATAGAGTCAGGTCTCCGTATTAAGATTTACTTCTGAATGATTTTTTTTATATGGTATGATCAGTTGTTTCCTTATGAAGAGCTTTGAGTGGGTTGGTTTATTTCCTTTTAATTCCGTTATAATTGCTTATCTTTTGACAGATACGCGTATTTAGTCTACTACTTGCAGACTTCATCAGTGCCAAGTACTCAACACCACTAAGTACTTGGCACTGATGAAGTCTGCAAGTAGTAGACTAAATACGCGTATCTGTCAAAAGTAAGCAATTATAACGGAATTAAAAGGAAATAAACCAACCCACTCAAAGCTCTTCATAAAGGGATTCCGTTAAGAGGTTCGACAAATTTAAAGGATTCGTTTCCTTATGTTATATTATATTTCCTCCGTTACTCGCGCCAATTTTTGTAACACGAGTACTCACGCGTTGTATTTTGTACAACAGTGTGAGTTTTCCATTTCCATTTTGCAGCCGAGCTACCAATCGATCTGAAATCAACGAGTATTCCTCAAAAAACTTGTTTTTACTAAATAAGCTAAATATTTATTACAGTTAACCCCCAAAATATGCGGATAATAGCGAAAATTTAAATGGAAACCGCGTAAATGGTGTCCATACTACAAGGGTTCTGACTTAATTGGTTACAACATGGAATATCTCGAGATCCTGACCTGATAGAAAGTTACTGTCTTTGCCAAAGTAGTTCTAGAGATCATAACCTTTTTGCTGGTGGACAGTAGTTCAAAATTTACTTACTACATAGCGCTAGTATACATGTGAAGTTCTCGCATGTGATATATCTCGAAATCCTGACCAGATAGAAAGTTACTGTCTTCGAAAAAGTTGTTCAGGAGTTCAAAGCCTTTAGTTCAGAATTTTTTCACTATATGGTGCTAGTATATACGTGAAATTCTCATATAAAATATCTCGAAATCCTGATCATATAAAAAGTTACTGTCTTGGGCAAAGTTGTTCAGGAAGTCAAGGCCTTTTTGCTGGTGGAATTTAGTTCAGATTTTTCTCACTTTGCAACGCTAGTATACATGAGGAATTCTCGCATATAAAATATCTCTAGATCCTGACCAGACAGAAAGTTACTGTCTTCGGCAAAGTTGTTCAGGATGTTAGGATTTTTTCGTTGGTGTACAGTAATTCAGAATTTTCCCTTTACGTGGCACTAGTATGCGGGTCATTCAGAGATATTTTATATGCAAGGATTTCACGTGTCTTTCAACGTCACCTAGTGAGAAAATTATGTACTTTCCACCAACGATAGGGTTTGATCTCCTGGACAACTTTGCCGATTACAGTACATTTTTAGCAGGTCTTGAGATATATCATATGCGAGAATTGCACGTATATACTAGTACCATGAAGTGAAATATTCTGAGCTACCGTCCACTAGCCAAAAGGCCTTGATCCCCTGAACAACTTTGCCCAAGACAGTAACATTCTATCTTGTCATGCTCTCTAGATATTTTATATGAGAGATTTTAACGTGTATACTAGAACTACATAGTGAGAAAATTCTGAACTATTCTACAACAAGCACCTCCTGAACAACTTTTTCAAAGACAGTAACTTTCTATTTGGTCAGGATCTCGAGATATATCATATGCGAGAAGTGTATATGTATACAAACGCCACGTGGTGAGAAAATTCTGAACTACTGTCCACCAGTCGAAAAGTCTTGACCCCCTGAACAAGTTTGCCCAATACAGTAACTTTCTAGCTGGTCAAGAACTCGAGCTATTGTATATGCGAGAATTACACGTATATACTAGCGCCTCGTAGTGTGAAATTTCTGAACTACTCCACCAACGAAAAGAGCATGACTTCCTGAACAACTTTGCTGAAGGCATTTACTTTCTATCTTGGATCTAGATATATTTTATACACGAGAATTTCACATGTATACTAGCACCACGAAGTAAGATAATTCTGAACTATTGTACACTAAGAAATAGGCTTTGACCTCCTGAACAACTTTGCCCAAGACAGTAACTTTCTATCTGGTCAGGATCTCGAGATATTCCATGTTGTAACCAATTAAGTCAATCCCACGTAGTATCGACACCGTTTACGCGGTTTCCATTTACATTTTCTCTATTATCCGCATTTTGGGGGTTAATTGTAATCAAAGTTTAGCTTTTTTAGTTCAAAACAAGTTTTTTGAGGAATACAAGTTGGTTTCAGATCGATTGGCAGCAACAAAATGGCAATGGAAAACTCATATGTGTTGTACAAAGTACAACAGCGCGAGTAACGGGGGGTTAACTTTTATGCATACCGTAAAACGGGGTGTAATTGATCAGCGGGGCAAAATTGATCGCTGAAATTTCTCGTGATATTTTTTCATGTGTAACATGTTTTTCGTTGCTAAGCGTACGAATGTATCTTTGTATACATTGTAAAAATATTATGCATAAGTGCAATATTGGGTATACTCAGCGATCAAATTCACCCCGCTGATCAATTTCACCCCGTTTTACGGCACCTTCTTTGAAAATTTTCCCACCTAGACGGACCTAACAAATGCGAGATAGGAAGAAGTGACCGTCGTAATTAATTTTAGGCTCATAGGTTGAAAGAACTTCAGCATGTCCAAAATATATTCGTTCCCATTCAGTGTGTCCAAAATATATTATGGACACTGTCCAAAATCAAGTGGAAGGGTCCAAAATATGTGAATTTCATGATGTGAAAAGAATTATTTTTCGAGTATATATCAATAAATAAAACATCTAGTGACATTTTACATCCAAGATGAGTAGCTTTCGAACACAACCGCATGTAAATTGCATAATAATAATAAACAAATAATATTATTTTGACATAAACGTGATCTCACTTCCTCTAGGGGTCCAAAATCAGTTGGTTACCCTATATCTCAATAGATCAGAAAAAATTGTCACAGTGATGAAAATACCCGACAAGGATTAAAAAAAGAAAGTATGAGATCACCAGTGTTTACACATTGCAGTCCCATGCATCGTTTGCTGCTTCTCTGTGTAATAGGGTTTTTGATCTTATTTCCGTCCTACTAAGCACAACCCGCGCTTTACCTCTCTTTTTTGAACGGGTTTGATCAAAAAATGGAATATTTTGGTTAAAGATGACTTCTAAATTTATTCACCTTTCCATACGTACCGTTGAATTTGATAAAGAGTCACAAATTGTTGAGATATTGTTTAAAATCTAATACTGCTTCTTGATTCTAAATGCGTTCTACGACTTTCAATTCCGTCCAAACGCATTGAAACGCCATTAGATTTTCTTCGTCCTACGGATAAACGTAGAAAAAGAGGATTCGCTAGGAGCGCTTCTTTTGTTTTGAGAACAATGAGCGTAAATATTCATACAATGCGCTCTAACAGGTTTTATGTTGTAGCTAATGAACTAGCGCATCGAAACAAACGTATTACTGATTTGTGAACGGTGAAATCATTGATTATACTGATGTTTTCTGCTCGATAGAACGGAAATGGACTATTACGACGAAGTAGCGATCTACCCTACAGGAGATCTACCAATAACGGAGTAGTAACCGCGAGTGATTAATCATTCTCATGCTCAATTATGTCTGTACACTATCCGAAATGATTCAGTACTTTCTATCAGTACTGAGATTTGTCACTGTCATTGACAGACTTTCGTGCGATATTGACAAAAAAATGTATCAAGTAGTCACTGATAAACTTAATCCTCAAAAAACCCTTTGTCAAAAATTTCATCCATTTTTTCGCCAATGACAATGATTCACCTGGCAAAAAAACGTGTAATTTCGTACATTCAGTGTCACATTATTGTTATCCAAGCAGTTCAGAACGTGTTCACTTTAACGGCTCCATGTAATTGTTTTCCTTAAGTCATTTAATTTCGATGCAAATTTAGCTACATAATACAAAAAATCTGCACATGTTCGTCACTGACACCATTGTCACTGACAATTGACGATAACTGTAAGCCCAAATGAGTGACCAAAGCCGAATTTTGAATATCGCCGTGTATTGTCGAGATTTTACAGCACTGCTTTCTGTAGGGAGTTCAAACTACCGTATGCGTGATAATGTTTGCACCATTGAGCAATGTCAAAATTTAGAAAAAATTCTCAAAAATTTCGTTTTCGAGTTTTTTTTATTTATTCAAAGGGGGATGTTTCTCAGAGTCTTAAACTATGTCATCGATCAAGTTTCCACTTGCTGCAATTAAGACCTCCACACGCTTCCGGAATGCACGGCAGGTTCTAATAATGTAGTCTGGATCCATTTCTCTCCAGGTACGGGTCAATGTTTGTCTGAGGCTTGTTGTACTCGGGTGGCGTTTATAACAGGCCTTGGCCTTCATGACGCGCCAGATTAAGTAATCCAGCGGATTAAGATCGGGGCTGGATGGCGGCCACATGTCCTTCACCCAGAACGGAAGATGTTCCTGCAACCACTTCTGAGTGCGGTTCGAGGTGTGGCACGGAGCCCCATCTAGTTGAAATACAACATTTGGCTTCGGACCGTACTGTTCTTTGATCCACGGAAGAACATATTTACTTGAAATCCCAATCTAGACCTCCGTGTTGACCTTGTCGCCTTCTGGAATGAACACCGGGTTCATTTTTTTGCCATCGGAAGCCCCAATCCAAACACCATAACGCTAGCAGGATGCTTGGTCAGATACACGTTCTTGTGCTCGTCTGCCACGTCTATTACCGTAAGAGAACTAATATACCAGTGGGTTCTGAAATTTGGGACGGGATCGACGGTAAACATGCTCTTGTCGGTGAACAGGATTACCGGATTTTTTCGCTTAAGGAAGTTCAAGATTTTTTTGCATCGTTCGACTCATAGCTCCCGGATGCGGTTGGTAATCATGTGAGTTTTTTTCCGTGCCCTCGACTTCGCCCCGCAATCTTCCTTTACGATCTTCTGTGCCGTAAAGCCACTGATCCCGTGTTCCTTTGCCATTTTCCTTATTGAACCCACTGGATTTACCCGAATCTTCCTTTTGATAGCAGCGACCTGTGGCCACCTTCGCGGATAGTTGTCCTTTCTTTTCTCGGTCTAAAACCCTTTTGACGGTCCACCGGGACACTCCCACGGCGATTGAAATGTCTTTTTGCGACATTTGCGCGTGGGACAAGTCACGAATACGCTGACACTTCGTCATGGTGCAACTGTCAAACTAAGTAAATCATTTTCTTTTATACACAGCCTACTACGGTATGAGCTATAAGTTACGTGCATGCAAAGAAAACCAAGGCATTGTATGCACAGGTGAAACGGGAACCTTATTTGTACGATGGTGCAAACATTATCACCCATACGGTATTCTGCAGTAAGTCAGTACTTTTTGAACTGACTCCGAGATTTTCTAAACTGGAGAGATAACGAACTTTTTTGTAATGATTATGTGTGATTCAGTTCTTTCCGAAGTTATTCAGTACTTGCGGAAATGATAACAAACTATTTGGAATGATGCAGTACATTTCGGAGTGATTCCAAACATTCCTGAAATAAAGCAGTACTTTCCGGAGTGATTCCGAATTTTTCAGAAGTGATTCCGACCATTCATTCCGGAAGGGATTCAGTATTTTTTTAAGTGAACCCGAATATTTCTGAAGTGATTCAGTGCATTTCAAATATTTTCAAAGTGATTCCGTTCTTCCGGAAATGATTACAAACTTTCTGGGATGATTCAGCACTTTCCAAAGTGAATCCTAAATTTTCTGAAGTTATTCAATACTTAAGAGATTCCGAGCTTTTCTAAAGTACTTTACCAAGTTATTTGAATCTTTCCTATAGATGTTCAGCTCTATCTAAAGTGATTTAATACTTGGGGAAGTTATTACAAACTTTCTGGAATGATTCAGTACTTACCGGAGTAATTACAATCTTTTCTGAAGTGATTCACTACATTTTTAGGTGATTCCGATTTTGTTACGTGATTCAATACTTTCTAAATTATTCAGTACTTTCCAAAGTAATTATGAACTTTTCTAATGCAATTCAGTACTTCCAAAGGGATACCGAATATTCCTGATGCTATTCAGTGCTTTCCGAAGTGATTCCAATTTGTCTGAAGTGATTACATATTTACAAATTTTTCTGAGATGATCCAGTTATTCATTTCTTGAAGAAGTGATTACAAACTTGAGAGAATTTATACAGTGCATTCCGAAGTTTTGTGAAGTGATTCAGTTCTTAGCGAAATTATTCAGTTCTTACGGAAGCGATTATAAACTTTCTGGAAAGATTAATTGTTTTCTAAAGATATTCAGAAATTTTCTTTAGTCATTCAATACTATTCGAAGAATTTCAGAGCATCTGCGAAGTGATTCAGTACTTTTAGAAGTAATTTCAAACTTTTAAAAAGTGATTCAGTTCTTTCCGAAGTGATAAAGTACTTTCAGGAGTGATTACAAACTTTTCTGAAGTAATTCAGTACTTTTTGAAGTGATTTAGTACGTTCCGAAGTGATTCAAGAACGACCAGTGATTCAGTGCATTACTTAGTAATTCAATCATTTCCAAAGTGAACTAGTTGTTTTGTTTTTTTTTTACGTCTTTCGGCAACATATTGAGGGTGCGATTTAAAAAAAACCAAAATCGACCGCATTACGAAAAGTGGTCAGGTTTTGACCACATATAATTCTGTCAATAGCGGATGGATTTTAATTCTTAACAAGGCAAACGGTTGGAAACTTTTTTACGAAGCTGCTGAAATAAACACTTTATCAATTTTCAATAGGTCACTATTGAAAATTAAACAAAAGTCCACCTGTTGCAATGGTGATCAAATTTATCACCGATTGCCTGCAAAAAGCGCTTTCCCTAACACAGATTCCAAACATCGAATTTCATCCGGTCTCACTGAACGGCACTTATTCGATCACTGTGTGTGTTGGTTTCCGGTCAGTCGTCATCAGCAGCAGCATTGCTTTCGGCACGTGGCGTTGAACATTGTTCTCCAGTACGCAACGGAAGGCAGCCAGCAAGCAGCGAGCTGCAGACCACATGAGCGTCCATTCACCGAAGAAAGAGAAAGAAACCGCACCGATCGGTATCAGTAGCTGCGGGCCATCTATGCCAAGCGCGTCACCCACGTTCCAAACAACATACAGCTCACCAGCCTCATCTGGCTTGAGCAACCTAATATCTCAGCATTACTCAAGCATCATGACAAAACGGTCATTTTCAGGAACACCATAAAGTTGTTAAAGAGTATTTTCTGAACATATGTCAAGGTCATCAATCGAATTTCAGTTCTCATATGTTTAAATCTAACATACCATGAATTTTTAAGGCAACATTGCGGGTGCAATTTCAAAAACCAAAGCCGGTCACAGCATGAAAGTGGTCTGATTTTGATCCAGAGATGATGGAATTTAATTTTTAATACGCTATCTTAATCGATGGGAAATTTTTTACCAATCTGGTAAAATTAAGACTTTATCATTTTTCTTAATGTCACAATTGAAAATAACACCAATGTGCAACTGTTGCTATGATAGTTGAAATTATCACCGATTGCCTGTGAAAAGCGCTTTCCCTAACACAGATTTCACATTTAATTCCATTCAGTCTCACCGAACGGTGCTCATTCAATCACCGTGTGGTGTGCGTGATGGTATTCTCCAGTACACAACGAAATGTTCCCCGCAAGCCGCTAACTGAAGCTGCCCTAAAACCGCTGATCGGATTCAGTTGCTCGTCGTGAGCCACTGTGGGCCTTCTATGCCAAGTGCGTCAGCCTCGTTCCAAACAACATATGGCTCACCAGCCTCATCCGTGTTGAACACCCTTATAACTCCGCATTACTCAACCATCGCGACAAAACAGTTCTTTTCAGGACCACCATAACTTATTGTTGTTTAAGAATTAATTTTCATTGAACCTTTGCTCGCCTTGCAGCCAGCCACATCACCCTCAAAGCTCTTTGACAATGTACCCAGCTACCAAACGTTTGTGGTCAAATGCGTAACAGTGTTGAAGTGGCACATGAACATTCTCGCCATTAACCAGAAACATTTCGAATTATGGTAAGGTTTTCTCCTGGACACTAGAAAAATCAAAAACAAATCTCGAATTAATATGATTGATCCCGAATATCTCTCGATTGGGACATTTTGGCAAGAAATTCCTTCAATCAGTTTTCGCTTTTTTATCTATTGAATAAACCAGAAATTCCAAGCGTTTTGTACACGAAAATGCGTAATTTAGTCATCAGAAAACGAGGCGTTTCCGTGATGGGAAAAAGTGGTTCCCTTACCACAGTCGCCGAATATTGATACCGAGCACGTAATCCAACGTCAAATCTACGGTCGTGTCTTGCATGCAACCTATTTTTTTTTTAATTTTTACCAGTGTTGGCAAAATCAGAAATCAATTGATATTTTTCCGCTCTCATGCGCTCGCAATATCACACGTGATATTGGAACAAAATATCATGCTTGATATTGATTTTACAAGCTCCTTTGATATTGCGAGACTATTCACAACGTGCAAAAGTCAAGCTGAGAGTTGACTCGACTCAAAAATGATACCATTGCACATCGTTTTCTTAGAAAGAGAAAGCATAGTTTGCTATCTTTTTTTAATCTTCACCGATGGCAGACGCGAAGGGACTGCTGCAAGCCGTTATGGAAGTTTCGGTTGCATTCGGGAGTAAAGCAAAAATCATTAAACTCAATCTCACCACAGTTTGGTGAGATTTGCAGTTGGTGAGTTTTGTTAGCTTGATATTCCGAGCTGCGATATCACAGCTTGCAAAATCAACCGCAGTTGTTTGCTTGTTGATTTTTGTCTACGAAAATCAAGCTTGATCTTGGGCGTTGGTGAGATTTAATTTTGTGATATGTTCCCAACACTGATTTTTACCCTAACGTGTTAACCAGGAGCTCAAATTTAGCATTTTTTTTTTTCAATTTTACCCCGAACATGTTTAACAGAGACGAAAGCCATACATTTTTTTAATTTCCTGCTGAACGTATTTGTAAGAAGTGCTAGTAACTTCCAATTCTACGGTATTGAACAATTTTTCCCTGAATTTATCAGGGGCGCAGCCATTTAAAATTTAACATATTTTTTAATTATTCGCTGAATTTGTCTACCAGGGATGGTAGCCATTTGAACTATTTTTTTCCCTGAACGTGTATATTGAGAGCGCTAGCCACTTCAAATTTAAATATATATACCAATTTGAACCTAAAAAAGTTTACCATAGGTGCAATTCATTTTAATTTTGCTCACCATTGCAACAGTTGGACTTTTGTGTAATTTTCAATAGTGATCTTTTGAAAATTGATAAAGGATTCATTTTAGCAGATTCGTAGAAAAATTTCTAATCCATTGGCTTGCTTAGATTTAAAATCCCTCCGCTATTGACAGAGTTTTAAGTGGTGAAAACCTGACCACTTTTCATAGCGTGGTCGATTTTGGTTTTCTGAAACTGCACCCCCAATATGTTGCCGAAAAATGTAATCCTCTATCAAAACTACCAAATAAAAGGGTGCCCTACTTACCAATAATGCAACAGCATAGTCATTCCCCATGAAAATGACCGGTTCGTTTAATTCGTTGAACAAACTTCCATCCTCAGTATGGTCCCGTCCTGTCTCGTTAGTTGAAAACTTTCCAACTCTTTTACCAACTGTAAGTGGAACGATGCTTGCCTTAAATTGAATAATTGTCCTACCTAGCCCATAAAACTTCCTCCGAAAGTCACTCCAAACCGTGGGCGGGCGTGGAACTGCTGGAAGTGAGTGGTAACACGTAGCACTTTACCAGGAGGAGAAAACTTACCCAACAAATCAACCGTACTGCTCCGGAAAGGGCAAACTCTTCCACCGAGTGCTGTGATAGTTTCATCCTTTTCCAAGTATCTGTGTTAAAGTGTAAAAGCAAAATGAGCAAAAAGGGATTACGCTCCCATAGGATTAAATCGCTCTACCGACCGTCGGCCTGGAACGATGAACTCCTACGAGATTTATACCCAATCTGATAACGTTTTTTCTTCGCCTACCCTCACACACAATTGCCTTAGGGGATGAGCTTTTTCATTTGTTTCCATAGAACTTTCACCCCTCCCAAGGCAACTCATCACCAGTTCCTAAATTGCGAAGGTGTTTGAAGCTATCTGCGATGCCATTATTTATTTCGGTGTTGGAGCTGGATGCTTTTGCGGTTCTTTTACAATTAAGAAAAAAGAAGAAGAAAAATTTCACAGGAAATTATTAAGAATTTTAGCGCACAAAAGTCCATTAATTACTGGATCGGGAGTGCGCGGCGGAAGTGATAAACCGTACCGACACGAGTCACGTTTTTCGCAAGTTTTAACGAGAGGGAAAAGAGCGAAACTTCCCCGGTCATTCCGTGTCCTATGATATGCCACACACACACACACAGACATAGCCCCGTCAAAATCCGGAAATTCCTGAAAACTCTCGTTTCCGGTGAAAAGTTCATTTTTTATTATTAAGTGTTTCCTAGGTTGATGGGGAAGGGAAGTTTATAGGGAACGGACTCTGCACGAAATTTTCCTTTCCCCTGAATTTATGCATTGCCCCGGTTGAACCGGGCATTTTTATAGCCAACAGACTTTCGGTACTAACATTTATGAACATAGCCGTACAAGAGGAAAGGCTCGTAAATTATTCGCCCTTTCTGAAGGGAGCATCAGATTTGCAATCAACCTAACGAGTAAATTTCTTGTTATACAACTATGATATGGAGTGGGATGTCCGTACTGGGAAAGGGGATGCCATATTTTGACAGTTGTTGCATACTTCGGTGTGAAAACCGGCGGCAAATGGTTTCTCAGAAGACATTCTATTAAAAACTTGTATACCCATCTCGAAGAGAAATCCCATTTCATACTGCCACTGACAGCTCAGAGCGCACCCCGGAAATCGGCTAAAGTATTCATAAGTTAACGCCGCTTTCTTGAGGATCGAGATCGGCCCCAGTCCCGGGAAGTGCCGGTTCCAAACAAAGTGCTGCTTTATTTTTCAATAAGAAAAATCCTTACGTTGGGAATCTGACGGATCTGATGAATTATTAATGGTATTAGGTTGCAATAGGTGGGATACGATTCGTTAACTTCGTGGGAGCTTTAAGGTAGGTAGCATGTGTCCTTCTTGGAAGGCGCTGGAGAAAATTGATAAAGTTAACTTAGGACATCGGTATGCTGGAGTGGAAACCAATGGATCAAAAACAATAATCGATCATGCAAGTTCAGAACTAGGACCTTCTAGACACATCCGATTAATTACAATATCAAATCAAGGATAATATAACGTGGTGGATCCGATTCGAAGATTACGGCCTTTGAATCACGCAAGATCAACCACTGATTAAATTTCATCAAATCAAATTTCAACTTCTCTGTCTTTGAACTCTACCGGTGGAAATCCGTCATCCATCACTTGGAAAGCATCGTCAGAGGGAATGATGCTCCTTCTGAAAAGTTCAACGGTCCCCTTAAAAATCCATTGCGGTTACCATGCCATCACGTTATTGCCTTCCCCATAGACCGATGAGTGGTCCCATTCCATCGAATCCCTCTCTCGATACGGCTTCCTACGTTCCAATATCCGAACACCAGCTCAATAGACCGACAGCATTGGATTACCACCCGTTGCCACCGTCTTCAATATGCTTATTATCAATTCGATCTTCCGCAAAACCGACACCCTTTCGGAACGCTATGATAACCCCAGTCGGGTTAAACGTGGAACATTCAAATGTAAATACTGAGACGACAATGGGAACCGAGTGGGGAAGCATCTTTCTTCAAGTTTCAAATTTGGTTCACTCGAGACGAGAAAACGGCCAATGCGATGGCAATGCGAAAGCACAAGAGATACCTACTGCATTGCATTTCACCAGCTAGCTGTCGTCACGTCGCTGAGCGACGGATTAGAATTGAAGGGTGAGGCTTTCAAACGGTGACATTATTCACATCGCTGAGCGACTAAAGGTAGCATGAGCAACGGGAAAGGAGAAATGTAATGCCTTTGGGGAGTCCTACCATCAAATTGAAACGGATGGAAAATTTGTCTACACCGTTTACCCTCGTCGGAAGCGGATTCCTATTTGACTGTGATTGCGATAAATTCGATCAGAAATTGATCGGACCAGACATGCACAATTCGCGCAAAACTTGATACCGTACTTTTGGAATGAATGTATCCAAGATAACTGGCAAATCGATTGGACATGACTCTCTTAGATCTGAATGAAACTTTGCACAAGATTGCAATTTCCATAAAACAAAATTGTCAATTTTCCTGACTAATTTTCATATGCATACTTCTGTAAAAATTGGACTTTATTTTTCCAAAAAATCATAACTTGCTGTATTTGTTGACTCGGTAAATTTGATGAAAATGATGGCTGAGAAGAAGTTGTAGGTAATAAATATCTCAGCACGGAAAACAAGTACATCAGACTGAAGGCTGAAGCTAGACGGATTGGACTTGCCATCAACGCATCGAAGACAAAATATATGAAAGGAAGAGGTTCGAGGGAAGACATTGTTAGCCTCCCACCCCGAGTTCAGATTGACGGTGACGAAATCGAGGTGGTCGAAGAGTTCGTGTATTTGGGTGACTGGTGACCGCCGATAATGATACCAGCAGAGAAATTCAAAGACGCATTAAATATGGCAGGGAATCGTGCCTACATTATTGGACTCCGGTCGAATAGAATTCGTCGCCGCACGAAGTTGACTATCTACAAGAAGCTGATTAGACCGGTGGTAGATCCTCCTCAAATTTGGGTTCTTTAGAAATAGCGTGTGCACCGTGTTAACATTTTACCTACGGGATTTTTCAGTGGAGTGAAAGGATAAAAAACGATCCGCTTTGTTTCGCGAAATTTGACATTTGCTCATGGGGTTTTCCTATAGGATTGAACAGTTGCAGAGTCGTCGTCAACGCAAACGGTTTGACAAATACCAACACAAATTTATTAAATAAAATTCGTATGCCATAATTAGGAACAAACATCAAAATTACGTGCCTAATATTCGGTCCATAGTTATGAATCAAATCTAATCTAATCTAATACAAACGCAGCCAGTACGAGAAAGCATCCTGGAAAATGATTAGTTTAGATGAGGTCTAATCATTTTTCTTGTCTAATTGATGTTTACAGCATACCTGAGATATGATATAAACATCAATACGGCCAGGTCTACTGCGTTGTATTTGCCACAAAGATGATTCTTGGAAATTAATGGGAACATTTCTTGAATCTACAGGAGTGGAAGGCTGCGTGTACATACCGTACCAAACGCTCCAAGTTACTATGAGTAGTTGTTTGTAATGTGTAAATATTTGTACAATATTGAAGAATCATAAAATAATCCAATGGAAGGATCCTACCGAATTTTTTCCTATGTTGGTAATGATTTATTTGCGCTTGCGTTTCGTTGGATGCATCCGCTCCTTGTTTATCATGAGGCTTGGGATGCAGTTCCTCGTCATTGCTCGTGGTTATTGTCAAGTCTTTATTGCCAGGTAGTATGTGATACAATGTAGGTTTACAACAAGGTCAAAGTACAAAGGTATGGCACTACAATAAGATCGTTAGTGTAGGTAGGCTAATACGTTACATTTTCCCTTTTCAATAATATTCAAAATCACTTAATTTATTGGTCTTCACGGTGCGACCGGAACGAGTTACTGTGTCACCATCACTTGATGTCTTCACGGGTGAACATCTGTTCCAGTTGACGCTAGTCTCAGCTCCTTCTTCATTTTGTACGTCATCCGAAATCCTATCAGCTAATGATGCACTTTTTTCTCCTTGATCATCTTCATGAAGCTTCCGCAGATGATGGGCATTCCTTCTCAGTGTTCTCTCACCATCCGTTACTAGGTACGAACGATCTTTATCGAGCATCTTAACTACTGTTCCTGGTGTCTATTTACGGGACACTTGGTTCTGCACAAGCATTCTGTCGTGTTCGGCAAACTTCGGTGGTTCTTTGGCTCCTCTATCCGCATAGCTATTCTGAATCTCACGTTCCGGAATAACTATCGGCCAGAAGAAGGTACTCCTTCCTTTGAAGTGAAAAAGATCAGATCCAACTCTTTCAAACGGAAGTCAGTACTTTTCGTGTTGTTCCGTTGATGACGCTGATAAATCGAACACGTTTCCACCATTTCCTGAACGTCACTCTCCATACCGACCCAAAACAGTACCTGTCTTGCTCGTCGAATGCAGCTTTGAATTCCTGAGTGTCCACTGTGCACCTTAACCAGCATAGCCTTCCTCAATGACTGTGGGATTAGTACTTGATTTGACTTGAATATCAGTCCATCGTAGATCGCCATTTCGTCCCGAAAACACCAATATTTCCGCAATTCCGGAAATAGCTCATTCCTTATTTCCGGCCAACCTTAGATAATTACTGATTTTAATGACCGCATCTCGAAATCCGCTTCGGTGTGCTGCTTCAGCTCTGCGCTGGCGACCTTGGACATCTGCAATACAACATGGACTTCTAATTTCTCCTCATCGTTTTCGGGTGAAACATTGTCTACATCCCGACTTAAAATTTCTGGTATAGGAATGTTCGTACCCTTGACGTACACAACTGTGGGGTTAGACTGTGCTACTTCTAATCTTATTCTGCGTAGCCGGGGGGAAGCTCGATCAAGCGGTTTTCTAAAAATCGATTCTAACGGTTTATGATCCGTTTCGATAGTCAACTTTTTTCCGTACATGTATTGATGGAATTTCAGGCAAGCAAACCGAATGGCAGTAGCTTCCTTTTCAATTTGGGGGTAATTCATTTCTGAACGTGTCAGAGCCTTAGATGCGTACGCTAATTCGCGACCCTGTTGTAATAAAACGGCGCCAAAAGCATGTGAACTCTCATCCACTGAAAGCGTAACAGGAGCATTCACATCGTTATACGTGAGTACCGGAGGTGATTACATCAGATGCTTAATTTTCTGAAACGACTCTTCTTACTCATGGTTCCATTCCCATTCAGCATCTTTAGACAAAAGCCTCCGCAACAAAACTGTAAAGCTGGGCTTAGACAGGGCAAGGCAATTCAATTGGCTTGAAAAGTTGAGCCTGGTTCAACTTTTTTCAATTCAAGTGAGTTGATCAAGTCAGTTGAATGGCATGGTGTACACGTTCAATTAGCGTTCAAGTCAGTTGAATTCAACTGACTTGATCAATTGACTTGCCCTGTCTAAACCCAGCTTAACTTCTGACAAATTAGGAACGAATTTCCCCATGTACGTTGAGGCTTGTTCGATGGTGTTTTGAGTTTGATGATAGCTTCCAATTTTTCAGGATCAGCTCTCAAACCACCGGCAGTTACAATGTGACCCAAAAATTTAACACTTACTTGATTGAACAAACATTTATCCTTGTTCAGTTTCAATCCCACTGTATGCAAGCGTTTGATGGCTGCCTCCATAATTGTTGACAATTCATCCAAGCTTTCCGCATGTACTAGGATGTCATCCATCGAAAAATCCACCCCCTCGATGACCTCCAATGTATCATGCATAAATTTTAGAAACACTTCCGGACCTGATGCAAGACCGAAAGGTAATCGCTTACAGGTGTGGTGTATCTCCCCCACGGAGTGCCAAAAGTTAAATATTTGGACGTTCTTTCTGTAACCCTGATTTGCCAAAACCCCTTTTTGCAATCGAGGATGGTAAAATATTTCGCCTTTTTCAATCGGGCAGCTATCTCCTCTACTGTTGTGAGAGGGTAATGTCGTCTTAATAAATTGTTATGTACCTGTGACGGCTCGATACAAATCCTTAACTTATAATTTCGCTTCATCAGTACCATCGCATTAACCACCGGCGTTGGAACGTGAATCCTTTCTATCACTCCTAGACGCTCCATAGAATCTAACTCCTTCTTCACTGATGATCTGATGCTATGAGGAACATGACGTGCTGGTCTTGCTTCCCATTGAGGATCAGGAATCAAATCTATATCGTACACGTAGGCTTTTAGACAGCCTAGTCCATCATACACTGTATTGTCCGATATTTGTACCGTATTCACTCGTGCTATCAGCTTTTGCGCAATACACGTTGCCTTTCCGAGCAGTGACACTACCGATTCTTCCACAACCTTGAACGTGATATTGCCGGACTTGCTCTTGATGTTACACACAGGATCGATTTCACCGAGCACTTTCAGTCGATGATTTGAAAACGAAACGAGCCACTTGGTTTTAGATGGACGTAGACTGACACCCAGCTGTCTGACCAGCCACAATGGAACTACGTTACAGTGAGCACCTGAATCAAGCTTTACCGAAAACTTCTTGTTGTGTACTTTCACTATTTCAAACCAATCGTTTTCCTTGTCCGAGCATTCCACTGATCCAACCAATAGTTCTTCTGATTAGCCGGCGCCGGTGGTGTAGTGGTAAGCGTGACTGCTATCTAACACCCCGATGGGTCTGGGTTCAATCCCAGCCGAGGTCGGTGGGATTTTTCCGAGGCATAAAAATCTCTGGTCACGTCGGCCGTTGGTCCCGGCCCATGTGTGTTGAATGGGTGCGATATCCTACGCAGGTGTGGAAGCTACCTTGCTGCACATTCGATTGCCGTCAATGGATGGCAATCGATGTCCGATGCACCACATTCTTCGACCGGCACATAGCCGCAAAATGGTTCTGTAAACCACATTTTCGACAGACTCTTCCGAAAGCGGGACACGACCGTTTCGTGTGCTTTCTTCCGCACTTATTGCACTGTAAAACGTCTTTTTCTTCAGGTAGATTGCTGTTCAGCTTTTTCTTCATGGTTTTCACCATGTCCAATTTCACTTCTCCGGCTGGTGCCTTTGATTGCATCGTCGTCAGTTCGAAATTGCGACACAACTCAACAGTTTTTTGCAGTGTCAAATCATCATTCAACAACTGCGGCATTAGGTTTGTGTATTTGACTCCGATTATGATTCTATCCTTCACCAGAGAATCATGAAGCACACTAAGGCTCTGAACCATTTGGTGGATTATTTTAACTTTTGGTTAAAATTTGACAGATGGAAAGTTATCAATTAACCCTGCTATCCGAGCGTGGTTACTTCTGACAGACAAGAAGTTAAAGTTTGACGACCGTGGCTCGAAAACCGGTTGATTGACAGCACGGAGATTTTCGAACATAAGAAATAATTTTCGAAATGTCACTTTTAACCACGAGTTAAATTTAACTCGGCAAATGGTTCACAGCCTAAATGAACATTGTTTTTTCACCTGCTCTTTCACTCTGGTAACAAAACTGTCAAACTGTTCTTTTTCACTCTGCACGATTCGGTTAAAGTTATATCGTTCGAACGTGATGCACGATTTAGGTGTGAAGTAATCTTCAAACCTTACTTTTATCACTTCTACGTCGTTTTCTTCTTCAGGACGTAGAACAAATGTGTCATAGATCCGCACACAATCTTCTCCTATGGCACTCATGAAGGTTGCAGCCTGCACCTCCGCTGATTTCTCAGACAGCTGCGTCGCTGTTGAAAACCACGAATATTGCCGAATCCAACTCTTCCATTGAGCCGCCATATTGTCTCCCAACACGATCAGCTTTGGCGGCTTCAAGCCCGCTGACGACGCCATTGTGTCGGATTATGATGAAAACTCGAATTTTCTCCTCAAACCTCGATGAACATTTCAAATGGTCCTATCTGCTTTGATCGATTCTCTTCATCGACTTTCTCTTTTCATAACCACTGCTATGCAAACAGATTTCGCGCTAATTCTACCACATAGTTTGATAAAGAAGGTTCTTATCTAGCGTCCAAAACGTCAATTACAACAGGGAAAGGTTTTGCAGCTGAGTTATTGACGAAAGAGAAAGTCGACGAAGAGAATCGATCAATGCAGATAGGACCTTTTGAAATGTTTATCTAGAAACGATATCACTAATGCCTCCATCCAAAATTTTCATTTGTATCGAATATCTTGCACACAGTTTACATTTTAAAGTAGTTTCCTCTTCGGTATCACTTATTCTTTCCATTAAAGAAGAGCGCGTTTCATCTGACACCATGTAAGATGTTGTCAAGTCTTTATTGTCAGGTAGTATGTGGTACAATGTAGGTTTACAACAAGGTCAAAGTACAAAGGTATGACACTACAATAAAATCGTTAGTGTAGGTAGGCTAATGCGTTACAGTTATGTTTAGTGATGTGATGGAGATCATTTCTTTTACTAGAAACTACTACTCCTGGCTGATCCGCCAGCCTTGCATCGATCTGGAACCGCAAGCAAGCAAATCAATTGCCTCCTCGCTCGAATCCTTCGTTGTGAGTGGTTCCGATAGATACGCGCCCATTTTGGTTTGCAGGCAGTAGCACTTTGCAGGAGAAAATTTGCTACTCCCACTGGATATCATCGTTATCTCCCGGACTTGTTTTATAACTTCCGGCTTCCGGATCGTTATGCACTTGTAACTCGTGTCCGTTTGCACGATTCAACAGCGTTCATTAGAAAACTCAACCCGGTTTGTTCACTCGCGGTAATCTCCGCGGTAATTCGATCCTATTTTTTTTAAATAACCAAACACAGCACTAATAAACACACGCGAAATTATTGAAAACGTTTTCAGGTGTCCAAAATGCACCAGCTAAAAGACTTATTGCACTAATTTTTTAATAAACATCTAGGAAAATAAAGCAGCAGCAAATTAAAAACACGTCAGTTTTAATTCACGGCCTACCTCGATCTCCTAATGTTCGGTCCATAGTTTTATAAAGCACAGAAAGCGTCAAATCTTTAAAATTTGCAGCAAGAGTGAAAAGTGTGAAGGTCCCCCCAAACTGGCGCGTTTTTTACGCCGCGGCAGCGGTAGCGAATAAATCGCGTTAACCGCGGTGCGAAATTCGCGTGGGTACTCACACCGAAGCGGCAATTTTTTCACAGCGTCGTAGCGATCGTGAGCAATGGATTCGTTGTCGGAATAAAGAAGAGGCGCTTTAAGTGGTCACTTTACAAGCAGAGGAAAATGCGTTGAAGTATTTTGGCAATTTCCTTCATTTAAGTGATATTTGTTTACAGTTTTTTTTTTTTTGAGATTACATATTTCTCACCACTGGTGATCACGGAAGTTCATGGAATTTGAAAGAAAGTTTGTCAATCTTTAGAAAAAAATTACAAAATTTAACTTCCCCTAGAATGCATATCATCAGAAAAATTTGCATATCTTCGGGAAATTTCATAGACAGAACATCAGGGAAGTTCGCATAACTTCAGATAAATTTGCGAAACTTCAAAGCAAGTTTGTATATCTTCAGATAAATTTGCAGAGCTTCAGAAAAATTCGTAGATCATCAAAAACTTAACAGAATTTCAAAGCTGTCACAGAACTTCTGAAATGTCATCAAATTTTCATCAGAGAAATTTGCAAAATATAAAGGAAGCACACAGAACTTCAGAAAAGTTCTTAGATCATCAAAGAAATTCAAGTTGAAGATTGAAAAACATATATTCCGAAGTATTTGTGAAAGTTCAAGGAAGTTCATAGAATATCAAGGAATTTCGTAGAACTTCAGGGAAATGTGAAGAACTTCATAACTGTGTCGTGTTGAGCTGTTGAATATTTCCAGAAGAATGATCATACTGAAGTCTTGGGTATTTACGATAATTTATGAGCATGCTGGTATCTTTTTAGATTTTTTCGAAGAACTTCGAACTCTCGGATAGTCTATTGAGTTCGCTTTTAGTATTCTCCCGATATTTCAGATGAATTATCTCAGGAATTTTTTTTTAGTTCGGCTAAATGCTTCTCCGGAAATCACCTTCGAATTCATTTGTCATACTCCTAAAAAAATTGTAACAGGTGGGGTACTCCCTGCCCAGCACTAATTAATGAGACTCCCCTCTACACTGCCGCAGGGTCGGCATACACGCGTGACTATCGCGGCCAAGAAAACACTTAAATACTTTTAACACACCTCGATGAACTTTCACACAGGTCTCTTTTATTTCCCTAAACTTTTCCATTTTCTTATCAGCTATCTCCTACCTTAGCCTTCACTAGTCTTCTGAGCCGTTCGCGAATGGTATAACGAGTCCACGACGCTCAAGGCAGATCCAAAATGGCGATGAACACGGACTAGTGAACGCGGCTGGTTCTAGGATGGATCGGAATACCGTTGTATTTGTACGGTAACTTTGGGGTTTGTCCGCAGTAGGTCGAACACAACGAACGGGGTCTGACCGCGCCGTAGATAAATGCTAACGGTAAACTACGGGGTCCTGTGGGCGCAATAGGATACCATGATGGCGGTTAATGATGAGAACAATTCGGGTTTTGGCTTGAAGGGTTTTTCACCTGGATATTTTAGTAGGTTGGCTCCTTCTCCACTACTGATCGAGTTTCACGCCTCAAGACTCGTCCAGACTAATCACTTTATTTCTTTTTTCGAATAACGATCTTTCACTATCTATAGATGTATATCATATTCGTTTTGGGGTTATGTAGCTTGGTTTTTGACTGCAAATTTTGACTTTTGCCAGGCAATTGGCTAGCAACGATGGCGGGTGATTTCCTTGCGCTCTTGATCGTTGATCAATTTTCCTTCAGCCCAATTTCGCCCCATCATGGCCCCCTATACACACCCTCCCGATAGCCACCCAATCCTGGGTGGTGTTGGCACTAATATTTGAATCCTTTCCTGGTATTTATAACATTTAAATCGAAACACTAGATTCGCGACAATCTCAACAATCTTAGACCGACAGACTGGTTACAAATTCAATGGAATTATTTTCAGAACTGAATTTATTTCTAAAATCGCTTTGGATTTTCTCCTTCCCTTCGAACTCATCTTACAGCTTAATTCTCCTAAAATGTAGTTCTACTAAAATATTCCTTGGATTTAGCATAGCATATGCAATTGTACAAATCATGGGTCAACTATCCTCACAAATATCTCCGATTTCTGCTCCGAAAGCTTCTTTGAAGAGCAGTGAGTTTATAGCAGTTTACCAATCTTTGTACAAGTTGAGCGAATTCCAAGTAGAGCAAGGAATTTTGTAGAAGTTCTTGAAACTATATAGAAGCTCTGCTTGTATTTGGAGAATCACTGTGAAAACCATCTAGAATCATTCTAATTTAGTGTGCCTATTGATTACATGAAGTACAGTTGTATTTTTCATCGAAATTTGTGAGTATCCAAATGGTTGCCTAAAACGGATTATTATGGACTATTATTGAATAATACCATCCTAAACAACACTTTTTCCGTTATCACTAGCATGATAAAAGCTGTCCTTAGCAAATTCACTTAATTTCCACTTTAATATCAGTGGAAATCACGTATTTTAACCATTTTCCGAAAAATGAAGATGCGCAGGAGGTAACCTTTACATGTGAGTGCATAATTGAAATGACTAATTTACCGTGAAAACATCACAGAATCACACCGGAAGAAAAACAGTTAGCTACCGGAAACCTATTCCTACGCTATTAAAGCAACAGTTTCTCCGTGAAAAGATTAGTTTTGCTATATGGAGCGATTGTCCTTAAGGTGTTTCCTTGTAGAGTCCATTTTTCCATCACACCTCGCAATTTCAAGAGCACACAACTCAAGATCTACAAGGTTTATACACCTGCAAATTTCAGACATTGCTTGCTTCTCCGCAGCAAAGAACAAGTAGTAGTTTCAGCTACGTGCATTCACAGAAACCTTATTATTTTTATATGTGAAATTGCGAAGTGTAACACGAAAAAGGACGCCACGGGGAATCACCTTAAAAATAGCCTGCAGTCAGCGAATCGAAAGCGAACGCAAAATCAAACTTGGACACACCGGCGTTGTTTGGCACCCACGGTTACAATTTTTATGATCTTTAAAGTTACTGGCAACACTGAACTTATTCTGCGTTTGCGCAGTGTGCATGTGTCAAAATTTGTTATTGATGTCAACTTCTTGTCAAATTATTTTCAAAACTACCGTGAATCTCCACCAAGTCTCGCCATGGATTCTCAAAATCGTTACACCCGTGACGGCAGTCGCATCCACATTTCCTCCCAGACGAATAACAGCTAACTCCTGACTTGACCGAGGTTTCCGGCCATGGCTACACGAACTAGCGATACAGCTCCCACGGAGACGGACCAGCAGAAGGAACAGCAGCAGAAGCAGCCGCAGCCGTGGGAGCTGCATCGCTAATTCGTGTAGCCGTGGCCGACGCTGGAAATCTTGGGCCGGTCACGACAAGCGGTGCTTGAGTTTTAATTAACCAAACAAAAACTATATCATCCGATCATTCAAACTGCTCGAATACATGGCGGTGGCTGCTAGACCAACCATTCCATCGTCCAACATATAATGTTGGAGAACCGTCTTGGCAAAATCTCAAATACTTCAACAAATTATTTTTACCCTCCTGCCTTTTTGCACTTCCAACTAACAGCTTTATAATGAACGGGAGTTTTCCGCATTTGTGATCGATCGCGCTGTGGTTGCACTTCATGATGGCGTTCACCGCCAGGGCTACGCTCGAGAACTCGACCAATCCGCAGGAGGAACTTTCCGATTTCAGCGGGAACATTCGCACTTGCGACGGGTGGCAGTCCTTGGTGGTGAATGCAGTCAGCAGCAGATCCTCGGACGGCATACTGTTCGGGTATTGAAGAAGTGGAGAATGCGATTTTTGCTGGCCTGGGAAGCGATTGTTCTTCGAGGCGCTGTAGACCTTGAAGCTGATCGAATTGTCCGGCAGGGTGTACGGGTTGGTGGACTCTGACAACTAGTTCTGCTTGGAAAATTGGCTGGTCCGTTTCGGGTCAGCAGTGCGTCCTTCATCAGTCCAACATATGTTCCGGACGGTGTTGGTTTCCAGTTTTCCAACGGATGATACTCGGGCGGTGAAAAATTCGGTGCAAATCCGTTTGCTCCGCTGGCTCTCAGAAGGGCCGGTTGACTAATGATTGACGTTCGTTGTGCGGGGTCGGCCTTCCGCCGAATATGAAAGGATCGTGTAGCAATGGAGCTCGTCCGTTGCAGGCATCCTTGGAGACGGATGCATCCAGTGTGTAGTCCCAACTGGAGTCCGTGGCGTTTTTGAAAACATTGAAAAACAAAACAAAAGCAAGAGCTGTTAAAATACCGCGTTGCCAAACAAGGCACAAGCAATCAAAAGTCAGTTCAATGACATCTTGGCACTGCCGGTACAGATGCGGCACACTTAGGTACACTGAGAAAAAAGTTGGCGCAAAACAAGTGTGTAGAGTGACCACCCCTGCGCAAAAGAAACGCTGCCAAAACGCGCGAACAGCGTCTACTTGCCGTGTTGGTTTGAGCGCTTCCGTAAGCCACCATGCATTTAAAACGCGGCGAATTAATCATGTTTTGTTGTTTTTGACATCATCCACATCCAGAGGGTCAGTCACTTCGAATGTATGGGAATGGTAGGAAACCATTTAGAAATGCATGAAAATTTTCAGTTTTTATTCATTATCGTCTTTATGGGCAGTTTTAGATGCACAAAAATTGCACGAGTACATTATTATGGTGATAAGGTAAACACTCGTTTATTTGTTCCCTTCTATGAAAGCATGTTTAGTCACAAATCGTGAATTTTCTGATATTCTCCATACTGCAAAAATGATTTTCCTACCACTGAAGGGGCGACATCTCTCGGATCTTCAGTATAGCTACTACTCAAATCATATAATTAATTATTCGTTGCCGCCGCTTTAAAAACGCGCCAGTTCGGAGGGACCTCGATATTGATTTATTAGAACACCGTGATCGAAGTGTGCTCTGCTTCTGTAAGGACATGAAAAATGTCCGAGTGTCAAATTTTAGGCTTAATTTTTTCAGTGATTGATTTTTTCATCGCGTTTTAGCCCGAAACAATGTGTCACTCGATAACATAGTTCTAGAAAAGAACTTTAGTGCAAAGAAATTACAAGTGATCGGGTGAAATGCTATTCAAAGTGTTTTTTTTTATCAGCATCCTTTTCGTCAGAGTTGTTATTAGGTAGATTGGCAAGCTAGCCCAATGATTCTGATTGGAGGCGGATTGTGCAAGAGTTTCTTTGATGATCCTCCAATGGAATGATTTGATGTGTTGAGCTAGAATTAGGAGATGCAATAGTCTTCCAAGTTTTTGCTACCGGCAAACCATCGTTCATTTGGTAAGTTCGTTCCTGTTTATATATTCACCTGTTTCGGTTTCTACAACTTTGCCTTAGACATCATTTCGAAAAGCCGCTTTCGTGCTGTATTCTGATGAGAAATCAAATGTAGAGCGCGCTATTGTCAAAGGTTAGGAACGAGTGGGTATGTACCTGTTCAAAACTGGTATTCATTGGGTTGCTTTGGCATGTCAAAAACAAACAAACAAAACATGGTGGGTGGTTAGAATGCTGTTAATAAAACATTGTTCAGCTCACATGGATACAACGAGATACAAATGACTGCTAGATGAAATGATAATAATTTCACTATAGTTTCATCATATTGAGGAGCCGTCTGCCCCTTTTTGCCTCTTTGAAGTTTGTAGATGCTTGAAATTTGGCTATTTTTGAGCTGATATTGTCTATAACATTTTCTGTTCTGCAGATAGAATCTTTTTGTCTTGAGTAAAGTTGTGTTTTTTTTTTTTATTTTTAAAAAGTTGCAGAACAAATAATTTTGGAAATATTTCCAAAAAAACGGAATTTTGAGACCCTTCTATAAAAAATGATTCATAACTCAAAATCGCAAGCAGATAGAGACATGGCGTCTTCTACAAAGTTTTTTAGTTATAAAGCATAAGAGATGAACTAGCCTATGGCTAAAAATCTCTATAATAAAGAAAAAAAAAAAAAAGTTATAAAGCAACCTACAACTTAGCTGATGACTCTATACTTCAATATGGTCAAACTTAAAAGTTAGATTTTGCAGCGCCCCCTGTGGTGAAGTTTCGAACTAAAACTTAACTACATTTAATGGGTATTGTCATTTATACAAAACTCTTCTGAAGACACCCCATTGAAAAAACCACTGTGTAAGGTGCTAATGAAAAAAGTTCATGGATTTGTCCTTTCGCAACCACTGTGCGACGCCAGGGAGGCGTGATCAGAGATTTCATACCTCGAAAATCCCGGCGGCGCCGACTGGGATTGAACCCAGGCCGGCTTGGTGAAAGGTAATCACGCTTACCACTACACCACCGGTGCCGCTCACCCCATTACCTGCGAGTTAACGAAATTTGAACATCCTTAACAGATGAGGTGCCTCTTTTGAAAAAAGTTCAAAAGTGTTCAATCAATTAACAGCACCAGGATTTCAAATGAAAAGGTGCCGACACATTTATGACGGCAACATTCACCGGAGCGCGTGCCATGGTAGAAGCCCGTTCCATCACAGCACGATAATGGAAGGTGCCTAGCAGCTAGGGAGGAAGACGTCTGAACTAATAAAATGGATGAACTCTGATGGGCGGAGCTGCTGAGAAGTAGGTAGGCGGTATTCCGTCAGAGTTTGCAGAAGATTGGAAAATTAACAGGTATGAAATTGATGCAAATTGACACGAGAGATTAATCATTTGAACAGGACGTAATTTCATGCCTAATCATCCAAAATAGTTCAATAGCGGGAAAGCTTTATTCGAAACAGATGTGAATGATATTTGATTGATGATAAGAACTTCCCCCGACACGAGAAACTCATTTTGATTCCAATCGATTTGTTTTAGAGCATCCCTTCATAAGATTGTGGCAATTCAAAGAAGTTTTAAGGCAAACCTACATCTCTGCCTGTGCCTTCCGAAAAGAAGTGCCCCGTCCCAAGTTCGACTTCGAAGAAATGAACCGAAAGTGAAGAAATTCCATTCTGATGCCATGTAAAAAGATTTCCACTCTGAACCGTTCGACCGGCGAAAATCTTCTGAAAACCTTCTTCAATGGGAGTACTAATAGGATTTTCTAAACATTTTCACTTTCGCTGAGTTGATGAGTTCAAAAGCCTTCATCACTTTCCGCTTCAACACTGGACGGCAGGTTGGAAGGAAGGTCTAGGAGAGTGTATTAATTAAATTTCGCACCTAAATGGTTCACAGGCTCCCGAGGTGACACGTGGAATCGAATTTCGAAATTGCTGCTCTGCACCTTCCACGAGGATGCCTTTACATTAAGGGCGTTTGTAGGGCAGTAATCGCAGTTTGAGGCAGCGATGCATTATTGAATCTATTCAATTTCGCTATAATTGCATTTCTATTGATGCGCTGCGAGCGTGGGTTGGTGCACAGGTGGTGAGTTGATACCGGTAGGTCTCTCATTTGTGGGTTTGACAGCCTCCAGCTCTCACTATGTTGACGTGGATGGCCTCCTCACGCGTTTGTAATTGGCTTCGATAATTAGTGTGATAATTCCGATTCAATGAATGTAACCGCCACTGGGATAAATACTAGCTTTGCATTCCGCAATTGGATGTGGGTGTTTTGTGCCAGAGGATATCGCTTTCATCTGAGGCTAATAATAACACAATTGTGACCGCTTTGTGAGATGGTGGAATTATGACACCTGGCTATTTGTGTTCAATAATGGGGAAACACTTCAATGGCATACTTAGCAACTCTACCAGGTTTGCATGAGTAGTTTACAACAGAATAAACTTTCCCTTTTCACGCAAGTGTCATTCTCTGCCAAACAGCGAAAGTGAACAAGCGTGAAATGCCAAAAAGGGTGGGAATAATTTTCACCTTTTCCCCTGTCACAGTCACCCCAAAAGTGTCCTCACGACGAGTTTGCCTTGCATAGATCGCTTTCTCGAGCGACGGTGGTGTCTCAAGGGGGTAAATTTATGATAATGTCGCGTATTCACGCAGCTGTTGGCTTGTAGGTTGATGATTTATATTTCACAGGAAGGTTCTTTCTTCAAAAAATCCAACGGAAATTTCCGCAATGGAAAATATTTTTGATAACAATTCCAAAAACCCCAAAAGCCCTAAGGTAAAGATGTACATAAGTGGAGGAGAGAAAAACCCGACACTGATGCGACAAAATAACAAACCCCCTTAAGGAATTTTGATGAAAATTATGGGATTTTTCTCGTTATCTGCCGTGAACGATGACTTCGATGGCATAACGACGACGACGACGACGATGAGGACGCGTCGGCATCGGTTTTGGTCTCCAGGCAACTTTCTTCCTGTAATGGGCAATGCTTCAAGGTTAGGATGTTTTTGAGTTTCTTAAGCTTTAAAGTAAAGGATTTGAAATATGGAAGCTTTTTCAATCAAGATAATCTTTTTTGCAATCTTACACGTATCAAATATAAACCAAAATGGCTGAGTATTTATCAATCAAATCAATTTCTTAACAATGTCTCCTCATTTTCAAAAAGCCAACATTTGCGAGATGTACCCAAATTTGTATTTGCTAATGGTATGGAAGTAACTGTAATTGATTGTTTATAGCCAGCATGAACATTCTTAATAACTGTTTGGATTTTTATTAAAATTGTATCAAATTTTTACAGCTCAAAGCTGTGAAAAAAGGGTGTCCCACATCAAATTGCATCACGGAAAAAAACGCTGTAGAAAATTACCCATTGGGAATTTTCTCTTGAAAATTTGGGTAGAAGTAGTTTAGAGTGTATTGTTTACACTGTATTTTTATCTGACGAGGCTCGGTAGCTCAGTGGTTACCGTTTCTGCTTACTGAGCAGAAGGTCGGGAGTTCAATCCCAGGCCCGTCCCCTTCCTTTACAATTTTTCACTTTGCCTTTTTCTATACCCACTAGATTTTAATGAAAACAAATACTTCTTTAACACCGATCGCATCACTAACCACAGTTCCTGATCTAAAAATAGAAATTGGATGAGTGCGCGTGCGTGTGTGTGTGTGTGTGTTTGTGTATTATAATCGCTTTACCAAAAACGATCCCTGCGTGTGCGTGCAACCTTTCCCCACATCCAACATCCCAGTGATTTCTCGTGGAAGCGCAGAGGATTTCTCGGTTTCCTTCACAGCGAGTACCACGTCAACACATTCCTTCCCATTCCCTTAGTCCCAAACATCATCTGTTGGTTCTCTGTGCAATCGCAGCTGATCTGGTAATAACAGAGCAGCAACCGTGGGCGGTCAATCATGCTTTCATGCATGCTTGCTATTGTTTACACTGTATTTTTATCGCTGTCAGTTTTTCGAAAGCTCACCCGATAAGCAACGTTTCGAATTGATTTTTCGCAAGCACCTGAAAAATCCTCAACTCTCTCATCGGGACATCGGAGAACAACTCGGAATCGTGCAGTCAACGGCGAGTCGTGTGATTAAACGTTACTACGAAACTCTGAGCATCGCACGGAAGGAGAAATGCGGTCAGAATGGATCATCTATTAGTGATCAGGATCACAAGCGTGTCGTGAAAGCGTTTAAGCGGAATCCCATTGCTTCGGTCAGGGATGTGGCCAAAAAGTTGAATCTGTCCAAGTCTATCGTTCAGAGAGCCAAGGACCGGGAGGGACTGCATACGTACAAAGTGCAGAAGGCTCCAGATCGTGACGAACGGCTCGGAAACTCTACACCCAGATGCTGACGAATCCTCATTGTCTCATCATGGATGATGAGTCAAGGCGGACTTCCGGCAGCTTCCAGGCTACTGTTCTTCACCGCCCAGCACAAGTTTGATGTTCCGGAGGAAGTAATGAAGAAGAAACTTTCAAAGTTTTCCAAGAAATACATGATTTGGAAAGCGATCAGCTCATGTGGAAAACGGAGTGCACTGTTCGTGACTACCGGGACTGTAAACGGGGAGATCTACCTCAAGAAGTGTCTACAGAAGCGTCTGCTTCCTCTGTTGAAGCAACACGAGGGCCCTACGATCTTCTGGCCGAATCTAACTTCGTGCCACTATTCAAATGTTGTCCTAGAGTGGTAAAAATCCAACGGAACTCCCCCAACGCACCGGAACTAAGCGTCATCGAAAAAATACTGGGCTATTATGAAGCAGGCACTACGGAAGCATCCCAAGGAGGTCAAATCTGAGGAAAACATGAAGCAAAAGTAGGTTTCGGTACAGAATAAGCTGCAGCCAGATGTTTTATAGAACCTAATGAGTGGAGTTAAGCGTAAAGTGCAAGCGTACGGTTATGATATTGAAATTGAATGAAATAAATATGCCAAAAGCTTACAAATGGGTTATATTTTATTGTCTACAAGTTTGAAAGGATCGGTCAACTAGGTAATTTTCTACAGCGTTTTTTTTCGTGGTGCAATTTGATATGGAACACCCTTAAATAAAATCAATTACATCGTTTGATTTTTATTATTTGAAGTTGAAAAGTTAGTTAGGGGACACTTGAACCTGATAAACGAGTATCAAAAAAAAAATGGTGGGATTGTGTACAAGACACGACTGCAAGGCTGACGCAGACTACATTAAGCTGTTCAGCGAACCTCTTGTGCATTTGTCTTGAGATTGATGTAAAATACAGTTTAAGCCGAGGGGGACGACTCTATCTACGATACAGGAAAGATTGTGGTTTGCTGTGGCTACGCTGAGTAGATAGAAAGAGAATTTATTCACGATGTAAGTAGATGCGAGAAATGAAATAAGACTTTTCGAAGATTGATTCGCTAGTGTGAGATTTTTCGAGCATCTAGAATTGAGATTTAGATGTGTCGCCCCCCTCGGTTTAGGCAACTTATTATTTCGTAGACTGATGCAAAATGAGTGCAGTTTCGAACCCCTTTGGATACGGTTGTGTTTTAAGTTTGCTCTCTGTTTTGTGGGTGCGTTCGCTTTCATAGTTTTCGGCTGCATTTGCCTGATCAGCGCTGGCACTCTGCCTCCCGAACGGTTATACGTGTGTGTGATTGGTGGTTTTCTCGCTTTCCGGGAAGTTTTAGAATCGAGAAAGAAAACGTGATTCATCATGTTTGCAAGCATCAGAAGAGCAGTCGCCATCTGCGTTGTTTGATTTTTTCTACCGAACCAGAAATGTGTGGCATCGCGAGTGATTTTTTTTTTCACGCTGTAGGGTGTGATAAACGGTATTCCGCTCATGGGATCTGTGATTCAGTTTTCCGTTGCTTTTGATTCCATGGGAAGTTAATATTTACTTCGGAAAGTCGGAGAATATTCTTGTTGTGCAGCAGATGATGTTTTGTGTATGATATGAAGTAAAACTGGTGTATCTTGGTGCGATCCTTGAAATTATTCGTCACCTTTTCAAATGAGTATTTAGATGCCACGATCGTTCCAATACCACTAGTTTGCAACCAACTGGACGGGATAACTGGAAACATTGGATTAATATGGTGAGACCTTTCCATTATTAACATTTTATGTACCATTTAATAGATGGCATATTATAATCTGTTAACTTTATTGCTTCCATTTGAATAATGATTTATTGTTAAAATTTGTAATTGATTATGATTCTAGTTTAAAAGACATAGAGGTTTCGTGTCTACGGGAGAAGATCTTCATTTTATTTCAGCAACCTTATCTTCCAGCAGACGCTTTGTACAGCAATTTCAACATTTACAAAAAAAAACCTACATTTGCCAGCAACACTGACTGGGTGTGTATCCTATGGCTTACCTTCCGTACAAACATAATTCCTAAATTCCCGAGACACTTATGAGGGGTCGTAGTTCTCTGCATCTCTCTTAAGTAAATGTTGGACTAACATCCTATCCCTACCAGTTGTAAGGACGTGGCCAGGACAATCCTTAACTGTTGGAGCGGGATATGTCTTTATCTGGGAGATAGTAATTATTTCTTACTTACTATCTGTCCAGTAATAGATATCCGTCTTACTCTTAATAGTTTTGAATGTGTACCACCTACGATATTGTGCAACATGTTTGATGCTAATACTAATGTACATTAGACTGATGCAAAATTGTAAATTTTACAGAATCATCTTTGCAGCAAGTGCAACGCAGTAGGCCTGGCCGTTTTGATGATTGTGTCATATGTCACAGATATGTTGCAAACATCAACGTTGACAAGAAATATATACAGGCGTTATCTAACCTAATCATTTTCCAGGCTTGGAGGCGAACCAGCCCAAGGCTGAAAGCCTCCCTAATAAAGATACATTAATTAATTAATCATTTTCCAGGATGCTTTCTCATACTGGCTGCGTTTGTGTTAGATTAGATTAGATTAGATTAAACTATGTTTTTTCATCATCAAAAGTAGTAGCTCTAAATATTTGTTACTGACACATTTCGTCAAAACTTTAAACTTTGCCAAAGATAGCACTCTGTTTTGATGCATCGTTTCAATGATATTGAACAAAGACCATGGGGCTTTTTGGTGCACAAAAAGTTTATTAAAGTGTAATGTGGAGAAATGTAATTCCATTTCATTTACAAGAAAGCAAATTATTAGGCAAGAACATGTAACAATAGGACAAAACAAAGTTGAAAGGTCCAATCAAGTTAGAGATTTAGGTGTCGTACTAGATTCAAAATTCAGCTTTGTTGAACATTATAATTACATAATCTACAAGGCAAGTAATATGCTAGGGATTATTAAAAGGTTTAGCTTTCATTTCAATGATCCATACACAATCAAAACATTATACGTTACATATGTTAGGCCTCTCCTTGAGTACTGTATCAAGATACTCATATAAACCGCATTGAATCAGTTCAAAAACAGTTTCTAATATTTTCTCTAAGAAAGTTAGGCTGGACGAGTTTACCCTTGCCATGTTATGAGTCTCGACGATCAATTTGGATGCACTTGAAAAGCGAAGGCAGTTTGCAATGATAGCTTTTATAAACGATGCTGTAGCACAAAGAGTGAATGCCACAGAGGTTTTAGAAAATCTAAATGTTCATGCTCCCACTCGTGCCTTAAGAAACAGAAATATTTTTGATATTAACAACCAAAAAGAAAACTATGCCATGAACGGGCCTTTAAATAGAATGAAGTCTTGTAATAATGAACATTATGAAACAGTTGATTTGACAATGAACAAAAATGCTCTTAAAAAACGTTTCATTTCGAGGTTAGTTAGAGATTAAAAATTAAAATAGATGTTAAGCGTTTTTTGTAACTTAAACTGATCTACATTTGATTGACGACGAAGAAATAAAATTGGCATAAAGTCTGGAACGCGCAAAAATTGGTTAACTTCAAATTGGTGTATTTCTGTTAAAAAAAACCTGAACTGCTGCATTTGGAAGTTAATCAATGGTTGCTACGATGAGTTTTCACCGTTTGCTCTCCAGTTTTCAAAATGACGTCCAAGCAAGAGGAGCAACGTGTCAAAATGTTGCTCGCGGAGCAAAAGAATCCGACGTTCTCACACGCCAAGTTGGCCAAATCGACCGTGACAAACGTTTTAAAAGTGTTCGGGGAGCGTCTTTCGACCGCCAGGAAGCCTGGAAGCGGCGGCAATCGTAATCCGGACGTGGCAGCGACGACGAAGAAGGTGGCGGTGAAATATAAGCGGAATCCTAACCTCTCCATCCGGGACGTCGCTGGCAAGCTCAATTTCTCTCATACTAGTGTGCCTCGGGCCAAGAAACGAGCCAAGGTTGTCGACGTTTAAGAAGGTGAAGGTGGCGAACCGAGGTTACAAACAAAACACGTTGGAAAAGCAGGGGTCCCGAAAGCTGTAAACGAATCTGCTCACAAAGTTCGACTGTGTCGCCATGGACGACGAATCTTATGTGAAGGCGGATTTCAAGCAGCTTCCGGGACAGGAGTTTTATACCGCATCAGGAAAAGGGAAGATGACTGAAATTTTCAAGACCATCAAACTATCGAAGTTCCCAAAAAAATATCTCGTCTGGCAGGCCATATGCACGTGTGGTATAAAAAGCGAGCTGCTACTATGGGGAAAAGGCAATCGAGTGGTACGATGAGAACAACGTGGTTGTGGTACCCAAAGACCACAACGCTCCCAACAGCCCAGAACTCCGCCCTATCGAACGGTATTGGGCCTTGGTCAAACGGAATCTAAAAAAAAATAATAAATCCATGGAAAACGAGCAGCAGAATAAATCTAATTGACGTTTGGCGGCGAATAAGGTCTATGAGACCACTGTGCAAACTTAATGAAAGGGCTTAAGTGGAGGGCATGGCAGTTCGGATTTGGCAAACCTAAAGAATAAACGAAATATTTTTCCTTTTAAGATATGAATTGAAAGAAAAATAAGAAGATTTTTGTGATATGAATGTTGACTGAAAGAAACAATTTTTTTGTCGACCAATTTTTGCGCGTTCCAGTCTTCATAAGATCTATTTTGAATAGCAGTTTAGTACAAGTTTAGTACACTAATTTTTTGACCAAAGGTGCTTTTTTTATTAAAAAACAATGCAGAAAACACAAAATCAATAAAATGACACGTTTTTGAGTTATTAATTTTGTTCCGCTAGATTGCATTCTTTGGCGACTGTGATCCTGTCAAAACATTGCGGAATCGACCACCATCAAATGTTTAATAGATCATAAAGTAAGAGCAATTGTTTGATTGCTACTGGCCGAATCTACAGATGATATTCTTGGCAACCTGTGCAGCGACCATCTTTCTATATCCTTTTTCTCTAAGGAACGCACACATATGCAGTATTAGTTTGGCATTTGCTGCCAGCTGCTCTAACAATTTATGTCGATAGAATTGTCAAAAACTGGTTTGAAACACTTTTACAAAGCTCCAATCTTCTCTAGTGAGAGCGACTATTGTGGGCAACATCTTTTTATTCGGCAACGTTTCTATTTGAGCTGCGCGTTAAACAGTTGTGCTTTCATCGGCAACTCGAAATCAGCAGAATTTTGTAGTACGTCTGTTTTATTTCAAGAAACCCCTGCTAGATTGCTTTTTTCTCAGTGGTAAAAATATAATCAAATTGAAGCTGAAAGCCTAAAGAATCGTTTGAATGCATTCAGCGATGTGTTTTCGAACGAAAATCCAGTAAAATTAGCGTTTCAATTCAGAAGTGATTTGAGATTTGGGCGTAATTGCATTTAGTAAACAAACACGTTAATTACCGATTTCTTGCGAATAAAAGCTCAATCTCGAAAAGTAATAACACTATGAGGTAGAGGAATGATTCCTCTATCATTTGGTATAGTTTGTTTGTGAGATTGAGCTTTTATTCAAGAGAAATCAGTAATTGACGTGTTTGTTTACAAAAGCAATTAAGCCCAAATCTCTAATCACTCCGGAATTTGGGTTGCCGAAAACAGAGACGATGTTTAAAAAGAATTGCGCTGAGAGAATAAAAGTAAATCTCGTTGCACAGCCATCTAAGTTATTTTGTCTGCCAGGTTTGGCAGCCCATTATTTTGTGTCTACTTCGAGTGACTTTTAATTTGAGTGAATATTTTTTTGATCGTTTCGGTAGTATCGGTATTCAAACGAAGTATTTAAATAATCAATTTTTGACAACACAGAGTGAAACCAATTATACCATATTGGAGCGGATATTTTACAGAGCGTTGCGCAAAATTATGCAATCTGCGGTTCATGCTTCCTACCCTGTATGAATGAAATCTCGAATGAATGCATTTGCTCGTCGATTTGGCTTAACTGGTACCTCGCCCACGCATGCTAACACTACCATCATTATTTGATAGTGGTGTTAGTATGCGTGATAGTGGTGTCAAATGCATTGTTTACAAAAGCAGAAACGTCCACTTAAAAAAGTAATCGAGAAGCCCCTTTTCTGAAGTCTTTCACCAAATTCATTTATTATTAAAAACTGGACAGTCGATCAGCGGCTTTGTAATTTTTTTTAAATATTTGCTTTTTGACATTGATGTAAATATAAACAATTAATCTCAAAAGATTTTACTTGTGTTTTATTTGTATTGCAAAAGTCTAATAGTATTCAATTGCACTTTTCATAAACAACCATAATGAAATTGTTATGCTTATGTTGCCTAACGACGTGTTTCGGGTATCATTCAAACCATTTGTAGAATAGTTCATTAATTGGGGTTATCATTCGTTTATGGTAATTTTTATTAGGGAACCTTATTTATAATCATTTAAATCTCAAAAATTAACTTTTAAGCGCCATCTCAATACTCCTCACGCTTTTCCTCGTGAATCGCTCGTGTTTATTTACATTGCTCGATTGGAACCACGTTTGACGGTTCGATTGGAACTTTTGGCTTCATTCTTCGCGCGTCTCTGGCCGAAAATAGTCTGCCATGCTGAAACCGTCCTTTCCCCTACCAAATACCGAAATTGGCAAGCAGAAATATCAAAGTGCCTTCCCTTTCATGCAAAATGTCAACAAATAAATCCATCAAATGTGACACATGAAAAATAAAAACACCCTCATCAGCTATTCCTTATCAAAGTGACCGAGTTTGCCTCTTTCTTAACATTTATTCCTCCGACGTCAGTTCCTCCCAGCAAATACAAATCTAATTATTTTCGGGGGTTTGCTTTTGTTTTGCTATTCCTTGCTTTGCATAAATCATGAAACTCCCGTAGGTATCTTGGCTCCGTTCTTGAATGTATATTTTCTGCTGAAATACCATCCGAATTTCGTCGCTCGCTTCATTCGCCAACTTTTTCCTAGAATGCCAATATTGACAGAGTGTGGCTTCAGAGAGACTCACAGTGCCCGTGGATGTAGTGCAACGTTGTCCGGTGGGGGTGTTTGCATGTGTTCCGTTCTGTATTAGAATTTGTGGCTTTTCCTTGTGCAAGCAGATGTTTCGTACATCTTTGGTCATTGTGTGCAATGCAGGGAAGATTTATCGCCAGTCTTTTTTTATTCGGAGATGACAATCCGCATTTTGGACCTGCATCGATGACAGCCGGAACGTGTCGTATCTGTCGGAGCGGATTATGCGGTCAGCATCAGCTTGCGGCTGCAGCATGTGTGGTCTATTTGCGTCCTGTCTCGGGGCTGACTTAGTGGCGTTTCATGTTGTCTGAAGAAAGCAAAAGGACCTCGATAAACGCGTGTCAAATTCCAACCGCTCAGTCTGAATCGCTCAGCGGGCGCCAACCATTTTCCACAAAATTCAGTGGGGAGCGGCGTCCGCTCCTTCCAAAAGCACTCTGACGACTGCCGGTTTTCGGTCGCTTTCCATTTTGTTGGCATCCATCCACATTCCGACAGCTCTTTTCCCCCGCGCTAGATCATACATATGGATGCATTTTATGGACGGGCTAACGCTCCGGGGCTGCTCCTGCGGTCAGGTTCAGTAATTTACAGTGTTTTCCATTGTGTGTCTTTCGCATCCGAAATGAGCGACTGGTAGTGTGCGGTTTTGCATCAGCGGCGGCGACGTCGGCGACTACGATGGTATCGGGGATCGAGTGTGGTGGTCCTGCGGTTCTAGCTAGATGGTCATTGTCCTGTGGGCTGCGGGAGAGCACCATCACAGCTGGCGACCGGATTGGAGGTTTGCTGAAACTGCAAGTGGTTTTTGGATGAAAAATTGAAAATTCATAGGTTGACGACTGGTTGAAGAGTAATATCCATAATGAATGCGGGACGTTCTAGTGATTGGACCTTTGTTTTGTGAGGTACAGTACACAGTTCGAAAAATTAGTGTAAGTTTATGTTTCATATGATGCACATAAATGGAGCGGCATATACCGTATAAGTTCATATAAGAAACCGGTAAAATTTCTTGTATGATACTAGTTTACCGTATACGTGATAATTTTTGTACCATTGAGCAATGTCTAAATTTAAAAAAAAACTCCAAAATTTCGTTTTCGAGTTTTTTTTTATTTATTCAAGGGGGGGATGCTTCTCAGAGTCTTAAACTATGTTAATCATCGATCGAGTTTCCACTTGCTGCAATTACGGCCTCCACACGCTTCCGGAATGCACGGCAGGTTCTTATAATGTAGTCGGAATCCATTTCTCTCCAGGTACGGGTCAATGTTTGTCTGAGGCTTGCTGTACTCGGGTGCCGTTTAGAACAGGCCTTGGCCTTCATGACGCGCCATATTTAGTAATCCAGCGGAATAAGATCGGGGCTGGATGGCGGACACATATCCTTCGCAGCGATAACCCTCGGAACCCGAGCTGACCTCTGACGATCTGTGGCCACCTTCGCGGATAGTTGTCCTTTCTTTTCTCGGTCTAAAACCCTTTTGACGGTCCACCGGGACACTCCCACGGCGATTGAAATGTCTTTTTGTGACAATTGCGCGTGGGACAAATCACGAATACGCTGCCACTTCGTCATGGTGCAACTGTCAAACTAAGTAAATCATTTTCTTTTATACACAGCCTACTACGGTATGAGCTAACCAAGACATTGTATGCACAGGTGAAACGGGAACCTTATTTGTACGATGGTGCAAACATTATCACGCATACGGTATACCTCATATGTAAGACCAATTCTGGAATACTGCCACCTATAGTATGGAATCCATACATTTTCATACACAAAGAACGCAAGAAATCTGTCCAAAAACTACAAAGGACAGCACACATAACACGCGACGCGAGACAAGACACAACACTTATCGTTCTTACAACATTTAAAACGGATTAAAAATTACCTCTCTGTCGACCGGTTTCGGGCGCGATGCTGCCCATCTACGGGACAATGTCCGACTGGTTACAATAGGATTGCTACGCTGTTGTGTAGACGTCCAGAGAAGAGAGTTGTTACTGTATTTTCAGCTTCGTCAAGTTGAACAAAGATGATGTGATGGGAGGATCATCTTCATTCATCAGTGGTTCCTGTGTGTTGTTGATATGCATTGATTCCCATGCATTGAGGTGTGAGGGTTTTCGTATTGTTTTGATGAGCTTCGCACTTTTCCAATCAATTTGATGATTGGAGGCCGTCGTGTGCGCCGCCACAGCTGAATCGTTTGATTTATTGTTGTCGACAGCATTTTTGTGTTCTTTAAGGCGAACTTTTACTTTGCGACGAGTTTGTCCGATGTACACCGAGGGACAATCCTGGCAGGGAATTCGGTAAATTCCAGACTGCTCATCCGCCGGAATCTTGTCCTTAAGGTTACACAACAGGTCGCGTAGAGTGTTGTCGCTTTTGTGTACTATGTGTAGTCCTTGGCGTTTGAGTGTGTTTTTGATTGGGTTTGTGACTTTTGGATAAAATGGTAGGCTAATCCTCTTAGCTTCATCCCTCTCCGGCTGTAGTGTGGTTATGTTCTGTAGGCGTTTCTTGCGTTTGTGTTTTTGTAAAATTTTGCTGGTGAACTCCTTTTCGTATCCATTTACTTCCGCCGCCTTGTAGATACGTTCCTTTTCTTCAGCGAACTCTTCTTCCTCCATAGGTACATTATAGAGACGGTGTGCCATAGAGTGGAAGGCGGCTTGCTTTTGAGCGCCAAGTGATTGGAGTCCGAGGTGATGTATCGATCAGTGGATGTCGGTTTTCGGTAAATACCGAATTCGGTGACGCAGTGATATGATTTCCGTGCACATTTAGAACGTAGTCGGCTTCAACTACCATCTTGACGTTTAGATGGGGTAGCATTCTGAACGGAATCATTGTTTGTCCTCTTAGTGGTGACCATCAAACTTTGGTCTTAGTAAGGGCAATTTTCCATTCACTTCTCTTTC